>NC_135872.1:16729537-17042037 GCF_031162955.1 Sander vitreus
TTCACTTTGAAAAGCCACTTCAAACCCTTTCAGTGCTTCAACTTCAGCTGACACTTAAAGCACTTTAAGTGCTGCAACATAAATTGCAACTCCTGTTCAACATCTCAGATGCAAACAATTGACATTTTAAGACATTTTACATGTGACCTGTAATAGTGTTGTGCCTGCAATTTTCAGCAGAAGCAAAGACAATTAAATTAGCCTTTTCTATTATGTATTTAGGATTATCTCACACAACTCTCTCTCTCTCTCTCTCTCTCTCTCTCTCTCTCTCTCTCTCTCTCTCAAACACGCACAGTAACAAACGTGCCGCAGTGTGCATCATATCAGAAAAAATCTATTTTCTGACTGCAAAACCAAAAGACAGAGCACCAGAACAGGTCTTCCTGACATTGCTCTGTGATTTTTTTACAGACACAAACTGCACTGTACCGAGCTGAGGCTACAGATGGAGCTGAGCACTGGCGGTTGAGAGGCAGAGGGAGTGTATAGATTGGGATTATGGGGGTGCATTGGGGAAAGGCTCTTCAGTGTGTTTTCTATTCAACCTGAGTCCTCTAAGACCTCCTCATCTCTTCTGAGAGCAGCAAGCTGAGATCTGATCTAATGCCGAGTGCCACATGCAAGTGTGTTTGTGAGCAAGACACAACACTTTGATGAGAGCCTGCTGGGAATGTGTGTGTGTGTGTGTGTGTGTGTGTGTGTGTGTGTGTGTGTGTGTGTGTGTGTGTGTGTGTGTGTGTGTGTGTGTGTGTGTGTGTGTGTGCTTAGGGGTAGTAGAGGAGTCCAGGGTTTATTTTTTTCAGTGTGTGTGCACTTTCCCTCATCCCTGAAGGGCTGTTTGGGGTATTCTGTGCAGGTTTTGCTCAGGGGGGAGGTGAGTTCTTGGGGTCTTGCATTCAGATGTAATTAGCCCAGACAATGGTCTGGTTAAAGCTGGAATCCTTCGAGCCCCCTCTCCCTTTGATTGTGTGGGCCAGCTGTGGAGGAATGGCCATTATCTCTCTGTGTCCGGCAGCATAAAGAAGCCCCCCTGCCCCAGTTACCCCTGCAATAGGATTCCCACAGGGGGAGGGACATGGGCCGGTCAAAAACTGGTCTGGAGAAAGTGAAAGCAACCAGAATACTGGTGTGTATGTGTGTGTGTGTGTGTGTGTGTGTGTGTGTGTGTGTGTGTGTGTGTGTGTGTGTGTGTGTGTGTGTGTGTGTGTGTGTGTGTGTGTTTGTTTTGGTTCCGTCTGTGTGCGTTTCAATCATAAATATCTCATAGAGAGTTCTGCCTGCGCATAGGGACACTTAGACCCATTAGCCTTGCGAAGAAATTGAATCTTTACAGCACTGGGGCCTTATAATTACTGTTAATTTAATGCTCAGATTCTTCATCATTAACTCTCACTCTTGAATACAGAACGAGAGACATGGAAACAGACAGCATGTGTGTGGAACCGTTACATGTGTTGACAGCATACCCAGCCCTTTGACTGAATTAACAGCGACCTCTTCGTCTTGTAAGAACAGGACTCGCATCTTTTATGCGTTATTAGGTCCTGTAATTGGGCAGCCAGTAGTTTGCATATTAGTCTATTAGGGTAATATGTTTTGCGTCTCTCAACACACGGCTTGCCAGAGCCCCTGGCGACACATTAGGTAATTCTCAGAATTACACCCTGATCATAATCCAGTGTTCTTTCGATCCCTATAATTCAATGTGCGTCAGTTTATGTCTGTGCAGGCTAAGCTTGATTACATTCAAAGTATTTATCAATTAACCTATCTTTTCCAATGTGACATGGGATTGTGCTATGGTCTTTAATTTACAGGATCAGGTGGATTTGTATTGTCTGTGTGTATTGAGTGTAGCTATGACTTTAAATTTGCAAAGGAAATGTGCACATATTTGCATGTGCATTGGTTTGAAGGTGAAACTTGCTTCTTTTTTCCCTTTGAGGTTCCTTTAACCTCTTAATAGCTGTTATGTGTTACAGCCAGTGTCCCACTTTGAGCCAATAAAATCCCATCTCCTAAATACCAGTAGTTTCCAAAGTAGGTCCAGGGACCCCCCAGGGGTCTAAAAGGGTTTCAGGGGGGGCTCAGCAGAATGAGGATTAGTTTAATTTCAATATTGTTGCATTCATTTAAAGATAGGACCAGCAGATAGTGCAAAATGAATGCTTTGATGAATTTTCACTAACCAACTCCACTGTTATTTTCTTCCCAACAGTGCCAAAGGACAACACTGTACGATCAGAGTCAACATCTTCATGGTCCTGTGTTATAATGATACTAAGTAATTAAGTAAGTAATACCACTGTGTATTGAAAATACTCATTAAACGTGTGAAATGATTATATATTGCTGGATTATTATTTCAGATTCATTACCATTATTTTACCATTATTATTCATTAAGTTAGCAGCATTGTAATGTTGCAGCTGGTCACAGTGAAGCTAATTGTTGCTACTGTATGGGTAGTTTAATCAAAGAAAATGCGTCACCTTTTATAGGGTCATAATGTGTAGCCTATGTACCACCTTAATCTGCAAAGTAACTAGTAATTATAGCTGTCAAATAAATGTAGTGGAACAAAAAGCACAATATTTGGCTGTGAAATGTAGTGAAGCAGGAGTATGAAATAGAATAAAATGGAAATACTCAAGGAAAGTGTTCACCTATAAAATGTATTTGGGTTTTAATACTTGCATACATGCATTTTCACTGCTCTATGAGGCAGATATTTGTGCGTGTCAACGAACATTTGGGAGCCCTTGTTAGCCATCTCTATTTGTGTGCATTAGAGGGAAGAGATCATTTTTCCTCTTCAAAATATTGTGGGGTTCAGGGTTCGATTCCCACTGCGATACATCAACCAATGTGTCCCTGAGACACTGAACCCCTAGTTGCTCCAGAGGCGTCCGACCTCTGATATATATATAGTAACTGTATTACTGTAATTATAGTAATATTGTAATATGTAATATTGGAACTGTAAGTCGCGTGGGATAAAAAGCGTCTGCTAAATGTAATGTAATGTTTTTCTTGCAGGAGATTTGGGAAACCATACCTCGCATGCCACTGTGTGTGCATCCTTCTCTAAGTTTACCCAACAAGCAGGTGGAAGGGGGCACGTTTGTGGCTGAGAAGGCTGAGAGATCCATTCTTGCAGCCTCCTCTCTTTGGCCTCGAGCTGCCCTCTCCGCTCGCCCCCCATTATTTGTTCCGACGGCCGAGCGCGCGGCCCCAATGAGCCCTTTGGAACAGAACGAAAAGAAGGAGCGAATTGCAGCTGTGACGTGGGCGTTGTTGTTCCATTCACCGCGTTCGCCATGGCAACGGGGCAGAGGCCTTGGAAGCACGCGGCCCCTCTCTCTGGACAGCATCCTGAGGGCAGAGAGGCAGCTGGAAGTTTCTCCTCCTCATGATCACTGCTCACTGTTTCATGGCGCAAAAGATACCTAATATTCTACTTCAAATGCATGAAAATTTGATTGAATTAAGGTTAGGCAGTTTTGAGTATTTGGACAAAGAAAGTTATAGCCTATTATTGAGCGCATACATGTGTTCGCTAGCCTACATCAATTAATGTTCAAATCTGTATACCTTATGAAACTTTTACGAACTGGTTTGACGCACGATACCAATAAACGTGACCCACTGACCCAGATCAATGTTAACTAATAAGGAACTTTCAAAATAAATAGGCCTAGGCTACTTTTTTTCTTTTTCTCAAGCTAAGTCTTTTCTGTGTTTACACTCGCCGGCTCCATCTCCCTCCACTTTGTACTCATGCATGCTGCAGGACTGCTAGTATTGTTGGGCAGAGTGATTGGGGTTTCTGTACAATCTCCCGTGACCAATGAGCGGGGTGCTGTCAGGGGTAACCACATCTGTCAACCGTTCTTGGCCAATAAAGAGCGGAGCGAGGCGGACCACAGGTGCGCGCCTCTGCGTCCCCTTGGCACAGCGCCCGGGAGATGCTGGAGAGAGACGCCTAGCTGCCCCGTGGCGCAAAAGAGTTACTGTCAAAGGCAGCCTCCTTTTAACTCCAGCTATCACTCTGGCTCCGATAGTTATGGCGACCGCAACATCCAACCACTACAGCGTCCTCACCACCCCCAGCAGCGCGCCGCCGCCGCACTCGGAGTCCGGGAGCATGCAGCAGGCGGCAGCGTACAGGGACGCGCACACCCTGCTCCAGAACGACTATAGCACGTTACCGGGCGGTGGACATCCGCTCAGCCACGCGCACCAGTGGATAACGGCGCTGTCTCACGGTGACAGCGGGGCGCCCTGGCCATCTAGTCCCCTCGGAGAACAGGACGTGAAGCCCGTACTGCACGACAGTGACCGAGAGGAGCTGCAGAATTCCAGCAGTCTGCAGCAACAGCAGCAGCAACAGCGACACCCTCACCTAGCGCACCAGCAGGCGCATCACGACGCCAGAGCATGGCGAACCAACACAGCCACCACGCACATCCCCGGTATGGCGACATCTGAGGGCCAGAGCCTGGTGTATTCCCAGTCCGGCTTCGGTCTGATGCCAGGGGGAGAGCAAGGGGGGATGCACCACCACCCCCTGCGGGACGAGGACCACCACAGCCACAGCCCGCACCTCAGTGAACACGGAGGCGGCCCTGGGGCCCACCAGCAGTCTCTCTCACACCATCACCAGCACGGCCAGGACCACTCTGACGAGGACACGCCGACCTCCGACGAGTTGGAGCAGTTCGCCAAGCAGTTCAAACAGCGACGCATCAAGCTGGGCTTCACCCAGGCGGACGTTGGACTGGCTCTCGGGACGCTGTATGGAAACGTCTTTTCTCAAACCACCATTTGCAGGTTCGAGGCGCTTCAGCTCAGCTTCAAAAACATGTGTAAACTCAAGCCCTTGTTGAACAAGTGGCTGGAGGAGGCGGACTCCACCTCGGGCAGCCCCACTAGTCTGGATAAAATCGCGGCACAGGGAAGGAAAAGGAAAAAGAGGACCTCCATCGAGGTGGGCGTCAAAGGAGCTCTGGAGAGCCATTTTCTCAAATGTCCAAAACCAGGAGCAGCGGAGATCAACTCTCTAGCGGACAGTCTGCAGCTGGAGAAGGAGGTGGTGAGGGTTTGGTTTTGTAACAGGCGGCAGAAGGAGAAGAGGATGACTCCCGCTGGGGGACAGATACCAGGAGGAGAGGACATGTACGGGGACACCCCTCCTCATCACGGAGGACAAACTCCTGTACAGTGACCCCAGTCCATTATTCTGAGCAAGACACGGACCCCTTAAGGAGGAATAATGCCTCCTTATTTCTTTGATTCTCTGTGCTGGACCGCTCGGAACTGGACCTCAGCCAGTTTAAACGTTGGACCCACGGACACACACAGTGGGGATATACAGTGGCACTCAAGCACTAAAAATACGCATAGCAGAGAGCTGTATGGAGAGGTTTCATGCCGCGGAACTGCCAAGCATACGGCTGGTGTGTGCTAACCAAAAAAAAGAAAACAGCGACATTGATACGAAAATGCTTTTCTTTACCTACTACCGAGGCGCTAATGTGTCGTTATGTAATGTGTCATTAAAGAAAGACAGAGTCGGATGTGGGCACAAGGTGTCCGCGGGAGGGGGGGTATAAAAACAAGCTTCGGGCTCGACGATAAGTCGCAGTCAGTGTGGGTAAATAAACGCCATCTTTCCATCATAACAAAAGCAACAGGGGTTCTTCGCAGCTTGTGGCAAGAGAGGGCTGAAATGGCAGACACCTGCTGTACAATGTTCAACATTCAAGCCAATACCAGCCAACTGCTTTTATTATTATTATTATTATTATTATTATTATTATTATTATTATTATTATTATTATTATTTGTATTATACAATTCTGATGATAGCCTACATTTAAATTGAATGTGATACAGCTGCATCCATAATTTATTTTAATTTGAAATGTCTTCACTTGGTTTACGTTCTTTTTACATTCAGGCAACAACAACAACAATAATAATAATAATAATAATAATAATAATAATAATAATGCTACCACATACTGAGTATTGGTTCACTTTAATGCTTTTCTTTCTGTGCAGACATTCTGTGCGCCTGTTTACAATGTGTTTTTGCTGTTTGTTATTTCTGTACTTTTCCAAAATGCTGTGATGAGAAAGACCGAGACTGTCCGGCTGGAACACTCAAAGCAATCCAGCCCATTTTGCCTTCCTTTTACTAAAAAGATTTAAAAAACAAAAACAAAAAAACCCGTAATATATCTGGTACCAGCTCTGGCCGCAGTGGCTATACTTCTACTGTATGACTTATTCATCCACTGAGAAGACTATTTGTGGGATGTATCTCAAATTGTTATTTTGTATGGCTTCGTTTGTTTGTTTGTTTGTATGTTTGTTTGTTTGCTCAGTTTTTCTCTGTCAGTCTGTGCCAAAGCACAAACACAGACACGTGTTCTTGTGCCACTTAAATCCTGTGATGAATAACCTGATCTAATAGTGGGAGGTTATTGAGGGAAATCCAGAGTAGTTGTGGATGAATTCTCTGACTGAAATCTAAAGAAAATATAGAAATTCAGAAACTCAAATCCATCTGAAGGATGTAGATGAATAGAAGGAAATGTATTTAAAAAAAAACAACAAAAAAAAACAATGTCAATTTTAGACGATTTTTTTTGCATTTAAAACACTTTCTGAATGTATGAGGCCAATGTCAACGAGATACGAGAAAAGAGCAGTGGAACATCTCGTTGACATTGGGTCATATTATTATTATTTTAATTCATCGCCAATCATTCAAAATGAAGCATAGCAATATTTAATACGCCGACCAGGGCAGTTTCCTTGTTTAAGTGCATATAGGCCTACATAATAATTCGCCCTTAATTTAAATGTTGCCCAAAATTTCTATAATTCTGACTACATCTCAAGTAGGCCTAATCCTTCAGCTGAATTTGAGTTTGAGGTGGAAAAAAAACCAAAACAAAATAGCATCGACCTGAAATCTGTGATCAAACGAAGAGGGAAAAGAAATCAACGATTGCACAATTTCTATATGCTTTTTTTGTCATTAAATCGTATTTGTTTTCTATAACCCTGCAGTCTTTGCAACATTTATTGAGCCTCAGGAAAAGTCGCAACTCTGGCGACCAGCTGATTTAGTTGATTGTTTCTTGCACGTGGCCTTGCATTATGATAATAGATTTTATCAATCCGTCTCGGTTGCTTAAAATTGTCCTTCAGCTGTTTTGGTTAAGTGTTTACTACCGTTGAGTTGCACTAATACTGTTGTTAGGAAAGATACCCGTGAAGATGCTCAGACAGCCGGTCAATGGCCTGAAATTGAAACACCGTAGCGTTAATTAATATTTCCATCAGGATAAACATGGAAACTAATTGACAATTATGAGACGTCATTTAGAATCAAAACAATTGAAGCTCTTCTGTTTGCACACAGGCCAACGGCAGGCCTGCATAAAAATAAAAAAAGAAGGTCTACACAACAAGATAGACCTGACTCAGGTGTAAGACAGAAGCTGATGCATTATAAACAAGGCCTATTAGTGTAGGCTATCACGTGTAATCTGGCCTGTTGCCTTCATTACACCTCATAAAATAATTCTAAACATGTACTATGAATCATTTCCATATCCTAGGAAATCGTTTGAATAATTGTATGAATGCTAAATAAAACATAGCACACTGAAATATAGAGTGAAAATTAATATAGTTTTTTAATTAGAGAGATGAGAACGCTGTGACCACAGTGTACAATTTCAAGAGTAATATTGAACCTCACTCTTGTCATGTTTTCAGACATGTTTTAGTATTTTGTTGCAGGAGGATTTCTGGTCTAATTTGACCTCTTAGAAATGGGGGTTCATATTCTTCAGCACATCTTCTTCCAGTTGCTTTCACGTCATGTCTCGTATTTATTAGACTACATGTGTGTGCTGATCAGTGGCCAAATCAGAAGCAGTCTGCTGCTGCCATCTAGTGGCTGTTAGTAGTTTAAAGCGGCTTGGGTTGGATGGAGGGCGGGTGGTTGCTTCAGCATCAGTGAATGTTGGTATTTTTTTATGTGACAATGCATCTTTCTAAGTGATAACTTATAACCAGCTACGATTTATAACACTGGGTCTGAGTCATGCCCTCTGTATTTTATTCTGGGATTTTAGGGGTTTATCAACCAGGAGTTACTCTCCACAGTTTAAAAAAGCACACTTTTTTTAGGATGACTCGAGTATCTTTCAATACTTCATTACTTCACCATAACTGAATTATTGGCAGTGTGTGGAGGGCTATGAAAAGTTGAGGCATTTAGAATATGTATGTTGGGAGATGAAACGCTTTATTTTACAGATCTGTAATTTCCTAATAAATTCAGGGGAAGTTTCCTCGAAATAATTATGTAAACTGATGCTAACATTACTAATCTGGTACTGCTTATAATGTATAGGTTAATATCATTTTATTTATATTGCCAAACATCACAAATAACACATTTGGCTCTGTGGGCTTTACAATCTGTCCAAAATAGTGACAATAAAAAAACTAATTTAAGATAAACTGGGAATAAGATCTAACATCAGGAAGAGTTAATGAAACATTTTCATCCATTTATTTCTAATTTCTAAACAGCTTGAAGGACATCAAGCAAGGACAGGCTTACATTTTCCTCTCAAATGTGCCTTTTTACAACTACGTTATTTCATATACACTATAATTTAATCTATGATATCCAGGCTTTTATTTTGAATTAGAAAATGCATTTCCTTCTGAAAATGCTTGTGAATGCTGAAAAGCTACATTTCTAAAGCTAAACTTGATTGCTGGCATAATTGTGTAAGGAGAAGGTGAAGAAGTGAGAATAGTTGGGAATGGTTTTAATTAGTATGTATTATACTATACTTATAGTATTATTATAAAAAGTAAAAAATGTTAGGGATTCAAATGATTTGCCTATATGCGCCATTGTTTTTTTGTTTTTTTACAGCAGACAGACATATTGACAGAGAAAGGTATATAAATGTATACGTGTGGAGAGAGAAGTGATAAAAAAAAGTCATCATATAGTATGTCAAACAAAAGTCATGGTATGGTATTTCGAACAAAATTCTAAAAAAGTCATAGTATAGTATGTCGAAAGAAGTCATAGTATAGAATGTTGAAAAGTCATACTATAGTTTGTTGAAAGAAAGGGATCAAAAATTCATAGTATAGTTGGTCGAAAAAAAAGTGTTGAAAAAGTCATATTACAGTATGTCAAACAAGTGATTAAAAAAAAGTAATAGTATAGTATGTCAAAAAATTCATAGTATAGTTTGTTGAAAAAAGTGAAAAAAAGTAATAGTATGGTATGTCAAAATAAGTAATAAAAAAGTCATAGTATAGTATATCGAAAACAGTCATGGTATAGTATGTCGAAAAAGTCATAGTGTAGTATATCGAAAACAGTCATAGTTTAGTATGTCAAAAAAGTGTTTATAAAGTTATAGTATAGTATGATGAAAAATATACATTGTATGTCTAAAGAAAGTGTTAAAAAAGGCATAGTATAATATGTCGAAAAAAGTTATAGTAAGTCAAAAACAATCATAGTATAGTATGTCAAAAAAAGTAATAAAAAGTAATAGTATAGTATCTCGAAAAAAGTGATTAAAAAAGTAATAGTATAGTGTGTTGAAAAAAGTGATGAAAAAGTCATAGTATAGTATGTCGAAAGAAGTCATAGTGGAGTATGTTGAAAAAAGTGATAAACAAGTTATAGTATAGGTTGTCAAAAAAGTGACAAAACATCATAGTATAGTATTTCGACAAAAGTGATTGAAAAAGTCATAGTATAGTATGTTGAAAGAAGTCATATTATAGAATGTATAAAAAGGTCATAATATAATAAGTTGTAAAAAGTCATGGCGTGCATAGAAAGCTTATATTTAGAGAGTGAGGAGTTGCAGCGTTCGCCTAGACCGGAGGGAGAGGGTTTGTAGCCACAGTCACGGCGCACCCACTCCCTATCTCTGTTTCTTTGCAGCTCTTAGCTATGCTGTTATAGTTTTAGTCTGCCAGGGGACTTCCTCTGACACACTGAGCTCCTCTCTCCTCTCTCTTTTCATCTGTGTGCAAAAGCTTGTCACTAACCTAGCTCTGGGGAGCTTGTTCGCCGGAGCCCTTGTGTTTTCTCTCCCTGCAGTTTTCCCTGGATTAGGGTGGCACCGAAATCATGGTTGAAACTGTCGCCGTGGTCCTACTAGGCGCACTGCTATGCCCTGCAGTGCCCTGCTACGCCCTGCAGTGCCCTGCTACATCCAGCTACGTCCTGCAGTGCCCTGCTGCACCCTGGCTACACCCTGCTATGCCCTGCTATGCCCTGCAGTGCCCAGCTATGCCATGAACTACTACAACAACTACTATTTTTAGTCATAGTTCCACTATCTTTATTGTGACTGTAATTGCCAGTGTTCATCATACTACCAACCGGCACCGTCAGACACCACCTACCAAGAGCCTGGGTCTGTCCGAGGTTTCTCCCTAAAGGGAGTTTTTCCTCACCACTGTCGCCACTAAATGCTTGCTCTTGTGGGAATTACTGGAATTGTTGAGTCTTTGTAATTTATAGAGTGTGGTCTAGACCTACTCTATCTGTAAAGTGTCTCAAGATAACTCTTGTTATGATTTGATACTATAAATAAAATTGAATTGAATTGAATTGAATTAAAAAAGGGATCAAAAAGTCAGAGTGTAGTATGAGGAAAAAAGTGATGAAAAAGTTATAGTATAGTGTGTCAAAAAAGTTGTGATTAAACAGTTATAGTATAGTATGTCGAAAAAGTTGTGATTAAAAAGTTATAGTATAGTATGTCGGAAAAAAAGTGATAAAAAAAGGCATAGTATAGTATGTTGAAAAAAAAGTCATAGTATAGTATGTTGAAAAAAGTTAAAGTATATTATGTTGAAAAAATTCATAGTATAATATATCGAAAAAAAGTGATGAAAAAGTATCGTGTAGTATCTAAAAGAAGTCATAGTATAGTATGTTGAAAAAGTTGTGATTTAAAAGGTATAGTATAGTATGTCAAAAACGTAATAAAAAAGTCATAGTGTAGTATATCTAAAAGAAGTCATAGTATAGTATATCAAGAACAGTCATAGTATAGTATGTAGAAAAAGTGAAAAAGGTCATAGTATTGTATGTCAAAAAAAGTGATAAAAAGTCATACTATAGTTTGCCGAAAGAAGTCATAGAATAGAATGTTGAAAAGGTCATAGTATAGTATGTTGAAAAAAGTGATAAAAAGTCATAGTATAGTATGTCGAAAAAGGTCATGGTGTAGTATGTTGAAAAAAAGGGATCAAAAAGTCATAGTATAGTATGTTGAAAAAGTGATAAATTAGTCATAGTGTAGTAGATCGAAAACAGTCATAGTATAGTGTGTCAAAATAAGTGATTAAAAAGTTATAGTATAGTATGTCGAAAACAGTCATAGTATAGTATGACGAAAGCGCAATACACACCCATTATTAACGCAGAAAAAGCTTTAAAGAAGCACCAACCTTAAACAGTGATAACACAAAAATTGTAAAAGATATCAAAAAGCTGAATCATTCTCTAATAGCTGAAGGTTTTTGTAAATAGTTTTAAGTTTGACCTACAAACACAAATATGACCCAGAATATTCAATTTTAGGAAAAGAATTTTTGCTGCAGGTGCATGTATGTGTGTGTGTGTGTGTGTGTTTGTGCGTACGCATGTGTGCGTGCGTGTGTGTCTGTGAGTGTGTGAAACGTATCCTCATACACAGTTTGTATCGAATTATAGTCCATTACTTTTTGTAGGCATATGGTATACGTATTATATGTACCCTTGACTGAGAACAGCCTGGTGTGTGTGTGTGTGTGTGTGTTAAACTAGGTCTAAACCCAGCTCTCTGGAGGACCCTTTTGCCTGGATTCTGTCCTATCAGCAGGCGACCATCTGCCCTCCTCCCGGCCCTCACGCTCGTACAGGCTTCCTCTGCATTATTCATATTTTACATACACACATACACACACACACACACACACACACACACACACACACGCACACACACACACACACGCACACACACACACACACAAAGGCACATTCACTCTCACCGCATTGTTCCACCTCACACATCATGCACACAGACACATGTTAGACAGTCAGCCAGCCAGCCACACACACACACACACACACACACACACACACACACACACACACACACACACACACACGCACGCACACACACACACACGCACGCACACACACACAGCTGCCAGCTCTGACACTGTAAGCCATCTCTGACTCACCAGAGATGATTTATACTCTGGTGTCATTGTCATTTCTGAATTGTTTTCTCTGTCTTGTGTGGAAGGAGAACTCCCAGGGATTCTGCACAATAGCCACAGAAATGCAAGCAGCCAAAGTCATCAAATATCATTTGACTGTTTGTCTCTTTCCCTTTTCATGCCCTTTCCTCCACCGAACCCACGCTAAATCTCTACAGCGGTGCTCCCACGACTTTCTTTCTCTCTCCGTTTCTCCAGTGCTCCAGCACAAGCACAAAGAAAAGGGCAGAGAGCTAATTATTCAGCATTGGGTGGGCTTTGTATAGTCATGTGGTACCAGGCACAGAGGGAGAGGGATTATGAGACAGATATATGCCAGAGCATACCCAGCTCGAAGTGTTGATACAGAGCACAGCTTTTCTCCTTAGGTAGACCTTACAGGCACATTTCAACACAATAACTGAAACAAAACAAGAGGAAAATACCACAGCTATATTTAATGAAATATTAGGAGTAATCCATTGTCATACAGCTTTTTATCTCTAGGTATGATACATTCATAAGAATCTTTTTTAATGAGTACAGAGCGATTTCTTTTAATTCATGTTTGCGTATTCATTTGACTTTTTTCCCTCCCCTGGCTCTCTTATTTACAGTTTGATGAGATTCCACAAGTGTTTCAGCACACACGCAACACCACAAGACAATATGGCTTCTACAGTCTACAAGCAGAATCTCAATAGAGAGCGACACACACTGTAGGGCTGAACGCCCGACCCCTGACCTCAAACTGCTGAGGAACACTGAGACAGATGAAGTTGCCTACAGACACTGATCTGGAAGGACAGTTCTTCCTGTAATGGGTGAGCTTACAGGAGGGACACCGATCATCAGTTGATCAGCAGGATGGTTGACCTCACCGTAATCTGAGCTCTAGCAGCCAGTTTGGTATTTCACCTCAATATTTCATGTATTTTTTATGATTTCAACTGAAGCTCTGCAGAGCAAAAAAATCTACTTTTGCAGCAGATGAGGGGCTGTAATATTTGAACACAATGACATTGATATTATGATATGAATATAACATTTATCACATCAAATCTCAAAACATGGACACGCATGCAATTACAGCAATGACAATGTGAAAATATGCAGTTAGTTCAGCGGAAGTCCGAGAATCTACAGTATTTCACTAATACACAGATCAATAAACTCTCAGCCATAGACAAAAAAAATGTGTAAACAGAAGAAGAAAAGTGCAAAAAAGTATTAACTATATTATTGTTTCCTCATTTTAATCACATCCACCATCTAAATTAATAAATATACACAACATGAAATAAATAAATAATAAAAATAAATAATACATTTATAAAAAAACATAAGTCATATGCTGGCACTGATATAAAGTAAACAGCTTTAGGAGTCAGTTTTAATCTGACATGCAGGCGAGGGGTTTTAAGACACAGAATGACATTTTTCAGTTCATTTTTCAGTTATTGTATTGGAATTCACACACACATAAAGGTGTTACTGTCTCTTTACTAAATGCTTTGAATTGAAGGCTTACATATTAATGTTTTTGACATTATTTTGTTAAACAGAGAACCAAGTGAAGGAGCCACACGGAGGAAAACGGTGCTTTCATTTAAACATTATATTCTTTACCATCATGCCATCGACATCATGGTCATTCAACAAATGACAGCAGAGTCGTAATGACGTCTTTCTAACCCCTATGACCTTAAAACCTAACCCTCTGCTACAGTAAGTGTTAGATTTATGATATCATATTGTTTCTTCTTATTTCACTATGTAATGCTACATATTAATGCTACATATTTCTAACTCATACATTTTCTTTTTGAGCAGCATCTTCACAAGGAAAGCCTGACTGATGCTGGATTTTAGAGATAAAAAAATTTGGGAACAATATTTTAGCCAATATGATTATTTTTGAAAACACATAAACAAACATTTTTCTTCAATCTCTCTCTCTCTCTCTCTCTCTCTCTCTCTCTCTCTCTCTCTCTCTCTCTGTATGTGTGTGTGTGTGTGTGTGTTAGAAAGGAAAGGTTGTGCTGTGAAACAACACCAGTGTGCCATCATTTACAGACAGAGGGTGACTCATCCATGCACAGCATGGACAGAATACCCCTTGCTTGCATCCATATTCCTGACCTCACAAACACACAATATGTTGGTATGTGCATTTGCTGAGTGACAAACACACATAAAACCTGCACCGAACCTTCACACACAGCACGCAGCCTACAGCATAACATTAACCTGCGCCTTCTCTGTTATTGCTTCCTTTTGAATCATAGAGTTTCCATCACAACAACTGAACTGCTGAAAAGCATCAACTACATCTTTGTTTGGCTGATTTGGCCAGAGGGACCGACAAAAACAAACTACATCATCAACCTTAATGAATAAGCCAGCAAAGAAATGTCAATAAAATGATCTATGTGAAGTGTAAATGGAGATTTTCATTGGCACGTACCAGCCATGCACTTTCATTCAGACTATCTATTTCATCTATTTCTACATGATTGTTTGACTCGCTCTCAAGGATTGAATGCATGTGAAATGTCTATTTGACCCAAAGCTACTGTCCTCGATGACAGGCGTCTGACAACATATTATGTCACATTATGCTTCCAACATGTTTGTTTTTTTGCAAAATAATTGTCTCAATAAGACAAATGATAGTTTCAAAGCTCTTATGGCAAATTGCAGTTTCCTATCCATTATCTTCCATGAACTTGTACTGCACTATTTAAATATGGGCAGCAGGCATTACTGTAATATCCCAGTTGTGTAGCAGATGCATACAGTACAGGAGGTCAAAGGGCTCCTTATACTGATCCTAGACCAGCAGTGTGGAGACTACTACAAGACAAGTTGAGTCATTGTGTGCAACACAAAGTAGAAACACCTACAGCATTTACACCATATGACAGGGGGGATGATTCTATATTTGCAGGCTATCTATACTATTTATACTCATATATAACCTATCTATTAAATCTGATCCATTTATATATTTACACTCAATTGTATTCATTCACATGAATCACTGTACAGCTCCCTACGTGTGGCTGTCATATCAATACAAGGCGTTAAGGGTTCAGTTAGTCAAAACACACACAAGGCTGGGTGGTGCGAGTTTCTACGGGGACCACGCAAAACTTAGTTGCCATGGTTACGGCAATGTGACACCAGGTAGAAGTTTTGACTGCAGATGACGTCTACTACGTGGAGGAGTTTATCAGCAGTGGCGTCATTTACTCCTGGTTTTCAATCTTCTCTTTTCTCCCTGTACTGCAATTTTTCTGCTTTGTCATTCTCCTTCTCTCCATCTGTCACTTTTCTTCACTTTTAAACCATGTGTCACTCCCTTTCCCTCTGCTGCAGTCATTCCTCCACTACAGTGTGCTAGTCAGACCTCAACGTCCTCAACTTTTTCACTGACACAGGAGACACCAACAATACTCCCCAGTTATTTTCTGTTCAAAGAAATAGGGTGGGGGGGGGATGCAGCTCCCTCCTGTGGTGTGCGTATATGTGGTGTGTACTACACATGTATGTTTTGTCAACACTTGTCGATTTCAGAGCACTCCGTGTCCATGTCAGAGTCATACAGCGAGTGGCCTGTTTGGTCGCTGTCGGGTGACAGAGGGTCCTTTGGTGCGCCAGTGTGTGAAGTGTGCGTGTGCGTATCGTCCTGGAAAGTGTCTGTGCGGGAGTAGAGGCCCAGATCGAGGAGTTTCGACTGCGAGTCGCTGCCCTCTGTGGTGTTGCTGTAGCAGAAGTCCTCCAGGTCCACGAACCACTCGGGCCAGAATCGCCGGCGGATGCGCTCGCAGTACATGGCCAGGTTGATCAGCTCCCCTGGAGGAGGACAGAGTGGGTAAGGGGCTCTGAAAATGTCATTCAATCCTATTGATGAATAAAACACCACTAACACTTGATTAGTCAATTGATTGGCATTGATTTTGATAATTAATATAATAATTAGTTATTTTTCAAGCAAAAACCAAACATTATCTGGTTCCACCTTCTAAATTGTGGAGATTGGCTTCTTTTTCGTTGTCTTATGTGATAATGAACACATCAAATCTCAAATTATCTTACAAATTAAATGTTATCCTTCTTCATTGTATTGGATTGACGGTAGAAGATTTAATGGTGGATATCTGAAAATCTTAGCTAATAAAACGTAAACTGTCCCCAATGGGAGAAAATACAGTATGTTTCTTTATAACATGGGTGAATGGCTGATCTTACCTTTGATCAGCTGCTCCGGCCGTGTTCCTGGTAGCGTCCACATAGCAGGGGCCAGGTGACTGAACACTGCAGCGTCTACTGTAGAAAGCTTAGAGCCCATAAGATACTTCTTATCACCTTAGACAGCACACAGAAAGAAAAAATATGTCAAATAACAACACACAAATACAATCCATGTAGAGACATTCTTTTCCTCTTAAAGGAATAGTTCAACCTTTTGGGAAAATGGGCTTATTCGCTTTTTTGCTGAGATTTAGATAAGAGAATTAATAATCCTATCATGCCAGTACGCTGAATATAAAACCCTTAGCATACATACTGGAAACAGAGAGAAACAGCTAGCTTACATACATTTGAATAGAAAATGTTCGCATGAGAGAAAACTGAAAGGGAAAAAAAAACCTTCAGGCCACAAAGTAAAAGGCATCAGAGATCAATTGATGCCTTTAGGGTTATGCATCTTTAACCTTAGCGAGCACCACTTCAAATCACAGCTCTATTTGCATGCTCTCAGATCTGTCTCTCCTACCATAAACTGCCAGAGGTTGTATTAATTATAAACTGCAATGCTAACTTTCCACCACAGGAGATCAGTATTGTGTTATTATTTGACATGTACAAAGACAATGTCGCTGGTTATAGTTCCCATGGCACACATTGAAAAGCTATTCTATTCTATTCTGCCAATAAAGCTGTTGATCTGCAGGGTAAACTATGTAGAACACAAATTGTGACAAAGTCTCACAATTACAAAGTGAACATCCTTAATAATATCTTTAATACACTCATAAATGCTCCAAGAAATATATTATAATAGATTTAAAATTTTCCAAGTGACGAGCATAATTGTTTATAAATTTAATTTTTTTGTCTTCCAGATTTCTCACCTAGTAGAGTGGCCAGGGTGCGCATGTCCTTCTCCATCAGGGCATAAACCTCCTCCTCAGAGAACCGTCCGATGCCGTGCCCATACATCTCCCTCTTGACGATCCCGCCGGTCAAGTGACTCAGGATCCACTTGAGCAGGTCACTCAGCGGCCCGCTCACTGACAGCATCTTCTGGGTCTCCTCCAGATTGTCCACCCACTGACAGTAAGCTATGGTCCTGCAACACAAAGACACACACATCTCAGGATTAATATTCAAGTACTACTACTAGAAAAAAAAAAAAAGCATAATATGATCCTGGTGGAAAAATAGAGTACAAGTTAGTTACATTTCACAAAAATTGTTTTAAGAATCATCTTTAAAAAAAAGTTGAATATTTATATTTTCCACTCCTGCTGTAAATTGCTATTCTAAGACAACAAAAATGCAGTTTGAACGTCCCTGGTCCCTTACCAGTAGAAATGCTCCTCCACCATTTTGGTGATGGCACGAGAAATGGCCTTCTCCTGCGGCGTCAGGCTCTTGTTGAGGCTCGCGCCCAGCCTCTCCTCCAGGAAGTCGATAATGAATTCGGTACCAGACACCTGCTCCTGGTTGTATTCAATCCATGGCATCTTTCCCTGTGGTGAAAGCTTCCCATCAAAGTAGTTCTGCGAGAGAAACGAGATTCAGGAAAAAAGATACAGAAAAAAATACTGAATAGAGAAAGCAGTTGGTAATTGGTATCATGTGAATTCAATTGAAATTGGATCCAGACAAAACTGACAACAAACAACAAACAAAAATTGTATTCTCCCCTGCAGGAACCTGAGCGATGGTAACAACAGAGACTCAGAGTTGGACAATAATTAGTAATAACAAAAGAACAAACAAAAAGAAATGGGGACTAAAACATCCTCACACTCAATTTGTAAACACACTGTTAGAGAGTCACCTTAGGAGAGCAAAAGACAAACAGATGAAGTAGTGGTGCAGACACATCACCACAGCTCTACCTGGTAGGGCAGGTCCACCATACGAAGGTAGGTCTCCATCTTAAGGCAGAAAGGGGACAGGGACGGGACGCCAGTTTTGGGCCTGGAGAACTGGTGGAGTATGATGGCATCTTTAGAGTCCAGCTCTTCCTCCTTTCTGTGTGGAGGACACAATGAAAGAGCTGAACAGATGTGTGTGTGTGTGTGTGTGTGTGTGTGTGTGTGTGTGTGTGTGTGTGTGTGTGTGTGTGTGTGTGTGTGTGTGTGTGTGTGTGTGTGTGTGTGTGTGTGTGTGTGTGTGTGTGTGTGTGTGTGTGTGTATAGGTGTCACCAGTATCACCAGTGTGCCAAATGATAAACTACAATGATCTGCAACCAAGGTCCTTTATCCGGCCCTGAGTGATTGTCAGCCCTGGGTCATTTATACCAGCTAAGGAAAAACTGCAATGTCAAAATAATAAATCATACCCATGTGAAAGATTATGGTGCATTCGCATGGATACTGTTGGAGCCTATTTCATGGACTAGGGCAGGCCAGCAAATGGCAACAAATTCACGTGAGCACAATGCAGAATTAAAGGGAGCTGTCCACTCTGTAAAGTGCTGAAACGTAAAAACGGAGTAGAAGAACTGTCTATTTCAGTGTGGTGCTGAAACGCCTGCTCACTCTTAAATAGACTGGTTTTGGTGCAATAACCGAATGAGGCTACTATGCAATATAGCCTAGCATACAGTGAGAGACAGAGCTGTAACATTTAACGTCACACGGAACCAAAACAACCGCTTGTGGGAAGAAAACCAAATGATAACTGCATAACAAATAGCCTGTATTCCCGTATCAACATCGGCCCAGCATTTATGACAGCTAGTAGCCTATACCTGTATAATGTATGTAGGGCCTAAGCAACGGAATGCCCCTCGCTGTCAGTTGAGCTAAAAACACTTAATATTACTCAAACATAATTGTAATATTCCCAACGAGGCTAAACATTGATCGTCAATGGTGAATGACTTTTGTTCTGATATTGGCTATGTTGTAGTATTGGTGTGGGGGCCTGCGATTCGTCAACAACAGTAGGTCTGGACTGCAGGTAACCAGAGTTTTTTTTAAGGACAACAGACTCAACCCCCTTATTCCTGCCAATAAATAATGAATAATAATAAACATAAATATATTCATATCTATCACATTTCCATTTCCGTCACAACAGCCTTCCCTGCCAATCACATAACCTAGTATGTTTGGGGCTTTGGCGTTAGTTTACATTAGAGGGTTTTTTTCCCCCCACATAACTGCAGTGCTGCTTGAAACCAAACACCGAACGTGAGTGTGGAGTGGGGGGGAGGGTTGAACCTATCATCAACAAGATGAACCTATCGTGTCGCCCCGTCCTTGAGATAGACAAATTAAAATGACCCGCTGTCATAGTCTATAATGTCAATTCGTATGAAAAAAGAGCTGTTTGAAATAGGCCTACAGACTAATCTGTACAGCAAACAACAGGAATTAGCCATTATCGTTTTGCAATCGTTTTGAATAACCAAGCCAGAAATATAGTGTCACTAATATTGTTTCAGTAAAAAGAAGCCAATAAAGAAGAAATGTCCTAATGTGTGTGATTGTGAGGAGGGAGTTGGGCTGGTGGAGGGTTTCGTTACATCACAGTCCACCCACTCACGATTCCTTATTCTTCACCGACTCCGCTCTCACCCCGCCCAGCCTGACGAGATTAAGTAATATAAAACCCCAGAGAAAATACAGCAGACCTGGGAGAGTTGGACTGACACTGAACAGAATCAGCGCTGTTTTCAGATTGATCTGGCCCACGAGGCCTGAGTGTGGTGCTCTGCAGCTTCTAGTGACTCTATTGGCAGCCTCTGTGTTGTTGATACCTGATGGCCAGCAATTCGTGCAGCAAATAAGCAGCGGCAGCGAGCAGAGCCCCTCCAGTCAAATACAGCGTCTTTCGCCACCACGAGTCCGAGCCCAAAGCTGACATTATCCCGCCGTAGTCCTGCAGTGGGTAGGCGATGATGTACCCATACAACGAGAGCTGCTCATCGGAGCCCAGCAGGCCAGAGGAGAAGCTCTGGTTTTGGCCAAGATCAACCACAAACGACCGCGTCCAGGCAAACCCGACGCGCCAGTACATGCTTTCTGTCTCCGGCCACTTTCCGCCTCACTCTGGCAGCTCGGGGCTTCATCAGCGGGGGCTTCATGGGTGCAGAGGGCTGCAGGTGCGGGGCGACTGGGCGAGAAACGCAAGCGTCCCGCCCGGAGCTGGTCCCCGCAGCGGGGTCGACATCCTCCGCAGCCCGCTCGGAGCTTGCTGGCTGCCTCCCTCCTATCACTATCAAGTCAGACAAATAAACCACAACGCTTCCGGATCAGTCTGTCAAAATAAAACTTAATAATGCCTTGAAACATTCTAGGAGTAATACAAAATGCCTGTGTAAAAGCCGAAGTTTGACAACCACCAAAGGCTTCAGTTTGATTGATACTAAGAGGTGACATTTTAACTGGACCATGATACTACAAACTAACCTACTGATTGTAGGCCTGTAGAGTCACTGCTACAGTGCCTACCCCTCCCATGAAAAAAAAAAAAACATAGGCTACTTCTACAACTTTGAGAGATGCTGTGGCATAACTGTTGCAAATATATTTTCTTTTAAACTCTCCCATCGTAAAGCATTAACCCCCAATTATTGTATTATTATGTATTATTGTATTAATTACACCTTTGATATGGTAACATGTGAAACTATCTTCCATGCATGAGGCATATCAGTTTATCTCTACGGTTATCCATTCTGATAATTCTGCTGGTTTTGTTTCTCAAGTTATAAAAGGTTTTATTTTGAAAGGGGAAATGCTCTAGCTTGCGGTAGCGTTAGTTATCCTCTGCTGGCTTCACGCAGCCATGTGACGTCACGGAGACTGACTATTACCCGTGGTACCGTCTCCTTGAGGAAACTAAAGGTAAATATATCCTCTGGTGCTTTTTAGTGAATCAATTTACGTTTTCTTAACCAACAAACAGAGGAAATGTGTAATGTATTGTTTCTACTATGACTTCTTTAACTCTAACCTCTCGGTTATTAAAAATATAGGCTTTTTATGTCAAAACTGATATGTAATATGTTATGTTAGGCTATTTTTTGTTTCTGCCACTAGGGGTCCTACTACAGTGTTGAAGCGACATTGAAGTTAGGCAATGGGACTGAATGGGACTTTTATAACATGCTGGTAGGCTCCCCAAAGTCCAGCTTCAATTACACCACTTTGTTATGCACACCATACATTTTTATTACCATAAATGATCCTCCAAAAATTATAAACAGAGACTTTCAAGTAATGAAACAATTGTGGGCAATGTTTTTACCAGAACTAGTAGGGTTATTTAGGTTGGGTGAAGCCCTTTACATTCTCACACCCATTCATGTGAACATGTCAAGTAACAGATGGAGCTGCTGAAGGGGAGGAAAATGCCAGACGGCAAAGGCAGAACAAGGCTGAAGGCTTGAAGGCTTTCAAAAAGTGACAAAATGAGGTGAACAGGAAGCCATTGAGGAAAAAATTGAAGATGCATCACAATTTGACTGAACTGGACAATGTGCTTTTTATGAAGGGTTCTCTCTGTAACCAGCAGCTTTCATTTTGTAAGGCTTTCAAGCACCTTGTTTTGAGTACAGCCACACACAACTCACACTGTATTAGATCACAAAAATATAGAGACATCTACAGGTATACATGTATGCACACAAATATATTGTCACAATTGCGCGATTAAATACACTAGATGGCAGACGATAGATTGAAAATAAGAACATACAACCAGTTTGCAGACAAATCGATTGTGGTTTGTGTTTAGTCCAAAAAGTCATTCTTTGACAAATTAAAAACAAAATATTTACAAAATACAGCTTTATGCAACACATTATTCTACAACTCAAGCAGAATACATGAAAAACCAGCTCACAATTTCCATTTAAGGTTCCTTAATTAAACCAAAACATGTAAGATAAAATAAATGAATAGAATTATACGGCTATTTACAAAAGGGAAGAGGGAATGGTATGGAGGAGGTGAAGTTGACATGATTCAAAACAGTAAATTCTTGGATTCAAAGAGTTATTTTCTACCCATAACAAGGAACCTCTCTTGGGATTTGTCCTGCCATGGTTCATGATAACACATCAACCAGCAGAGACCTCACAGGGCAGAGGTATCCGATCACATCACAGTTGCACAGGGTGATATCCAATCAGATCTGCACAGGATCTAATCATTTTACAGACTACTATAGTCCCTGAGGAATCACACACACACACACACACACACACACACACACACACACACACACACCTTGTGATCAAGTTTTCTCGAATCCCACGGAGCTCCACATGAAAGGACTTGCTCCTCTGGGCTGTTCAAGGATGTCAGGATCATCACAATGACCTTAAAGCAGGTTTCTACTGAATCATCACATCTGTTCTATCAGTGGTCCCACATTCCCAGCTCCCCTCTCCGTACCTCCAAATGTTCATCAGTTTAGAGTTCATTTCAAGTCTGAAGCAGAGTACAGAACCTCATTGAGACGACAAAACTGTTGTCACAGATCGGCTGCTCACTGCAGGCATTTCAGTGGCTGCTCGCTAAATCCACAAACCCATGATCACAGAAGGGAAAAGTGAAGATGTGGCTCTCAAGAGTTTTTTGGGCGTAGATGAAGGAACCATCTTGGTTGGCTGAAATGTGATTTCCCCCCCCCCAGCTGTCGTCACAAAAGGTGACATTTTAAAATCAAAAATATGGATTCCCACAGAAATACAGACGCCACGCTAGGACTGGCTGTAGGAGTTGCTTTGGTTCCCATTGGAGCTCTGGTCACTTTCACTGTAGACAGATGGAAGAAATAATTACATACAGCTCATTGAGATACAGTATAGTACAAGTGTCCCGTTTGACAATATAGTTATATGTTACTATGACACCAGGTAAATGGAGCTTTATGTTGTTTATGTACAGTTCAAACAGTTTACTATACTTTATTTACTGTATATTTTACTTGAAAAAGACATAAAATAAAATGTATACGGTATATGATGGCAGGGTTACACACAGAGCCGAGTCAGGTTTACCTGTTAGGAGGAGGTTTGGGCTTTGGCATCTTGTTGAGCACAGCAGCTATCTCCTTTCTGTCATCAAAATTTTTCCACTGGTCATAGAGCTTCAGAATGACACGGATGATCTCCAGTATCTTGACAGAAAACACACAAAAACAGAAGTTAACTAATGTGGATCTACATCTCAATACAAAAATAGTCAAAAGTAAAATGGGTTCTCTTCCGGTATATAGAGTATTGTACAATAATGTTTATGAAACAGCTACTGTAGTTCCAGTCCAAGTTCAGAGTGGCAAAGTCAGACCATTTTTTTCACACAAATGTTTTACACATTATAAATCCAAATCCAATAAGCCTACATAATACTCCCCTTGTTGTACCTATTAAGCCCCAGATGGACAACAACACTAGTTAGCATGGCTTCCATTGCTCAAACAGGACATTCAGAGATACAGTGATCAGTGTGACCTCACTATTACTTTAATTCAAGAGTGAATCATAGACAGATGTTCCTAGATTCCAACCATTATGCAACTTGTCTCATGTTAAAATAGCTATACACGAAGTGGATACATTATATTATCAGTCTGTGTCTGTCTGACTGTGTGTTTAATGCCTAAATCCCCTTTGAACCTGTCATTTTATTTGACTTGTGTGTGATGTGCATTCCTTTTAGAAAATTAGTTTTTAGAAATGCCACATGATAGACTGTCTCTAGAAGAATCACAATACACGAAATTTCGGACATAAGGGTATCGTCCCAGTCCTATTGTCTGCATTCATCGCCTGCTTTTACAACACCTGTTGTGACTTCTGGGATACCAGTTAGCTCAGCCCTCAGGCTAGATGCTGCTGTAAGGCGGACTACCCATGAAGATCATCAACAGGGGAACTAGGAGACGACTAACAAAGCACTGTGCTGCCTTAAAAGTGAAAAGGCTACAGTATGCTATCTTTACCTTTTAAGGCAGTAAAACATTTAAAAAAAGATTTTTGAGAATGCAAATGAAGCCGTTCTTACTTTGTCCATGTCAACAGAGAGCTCTGCAAACCACTGCCTGGCATCTTTCTGCTGTACCACACAGGCAACATGCAGGCAGGCTGTGGGAGGAAGAGAGCTGATCATGTTGCATCTAATACATCTTGTTTCAAGTCAGTAACTACATTAAATAGCTGCGATGATAATACATGGGGACAAATCTTACCCAAGGCAATCATGAAGGGAGGGTAGAGCAGACACAGATCCGTCCTGTATGTGTCATTCACTATTCGCCTGGTTCAGAAAGATAACAGCACAGACACTGAGTAAGCCTACCAACAAAAGCTAAATCTAGCATTCAGGGATGTCAAAAGAGACCGATGAATACAGAGACAGTATCGTACCAGGCCAGGGGCAGCAGCATGTCTTCCTGTCCCATATCCTGCACATACTGCAACAGTGGTCTGTAGGGGTGGTACACTATCAGGCAGCAGTCCTGAAAAAAAGATTATATCAACAATAAGTTATCCAACAATGCATCAAATCGGGCAAAATACAGCCTACAGTCCAATAGCAAGGATACAAAGCTCTCTCCACTCACCATCAACTCCAGAAGGTAGAACTCACATTCTAATATCTGTAAAGACACAAATTAGAATTGTTTTCATCATACAACATATCAGACCAGTTAAACTGAACCATTTTTTGAGGCCACTCACATATACTTCATGTGCAAAATATACCCTTGTCAGGTTGAAAATAATCCTTCATAGTCAATTAGAATATATCTTTTGGTAGTGCATTATGTTTCTGTTATAGTGTGCAGTGTATGTTTTTTTTTATGCGACAGCCTATAAAATGGCACTTAAAAGCTTATACTCCTTCACAGAAATTTAATTTAAATAATGAATATGTACCGTATATATTGAGCATAATCGATATTTTGCTGTGAATTACTTTTTACAGTTGCGAACATTTCCCAATCACAAATGTTGAACTCATAAAACTTTTTTATTACCTTCAACAAACACTACAGCTGTTATCATTAAGTTGCCCATTGTTCCCCGAGCCACCATCACTATTACTATGCCCGCAGGTTGGACATGAATGTGTAGGAGTTGCTGTAGCCCACTAACTCATTCTCTGCTGTGTGAACCACTCCCTCTATTTATCGCTCCGTGGTGGCTCACACTATAAATAATAGTTTACACAGCTTTCAGACAGGCAGCGTGTCTGAACAGCCCCGGTGACGTCCTTGCAACAGGGTGGAGATGCTTGATAAATAAAATACTGATGGTGGACACCACGTGACACCACAGTGAGAAATGCTGCGCAGAACAAATGCCGTGGTCGAAGCCATCTCCCACAGCAACAAGATTTTTATCGGAGCTTTGCGAACATTAGTTGTGGAATCTCACATATTGATAGACACCGACGTGGCAACACTATGATACAGTGTAAAGGGGCTCTTGGTATGCTGTAATGTAGCACAGTGCATAAATAACTTTGCAGAGGAAGCAGGAATACAATCAGGTGGTTGATTCATAGCGTAGCTGATCCACTAGCATACGGTTATTTGAGTGGTTCTGTGTTGGCAAGGGTGCACTACACTTAAGCTTAAACTACAGCCTCTCTCTTCTTAGTTTCAAGCTGAAACATCGCTTTCAACTCTGCCTGCCCCCCCCCGACCTCAAGCCCTCCTTTCAAGTCTGACCCTTGCTCAAACTTAGTGTCATGCACATCCCTAAACACAAACACATTTAAACACTCTTAATTAGTCACCTGTCTTTGTGTGTCAGGATTATGAATTGTGTTCATTATGTTGCTGCAGTTACTGATTAATGTTATTTCTGACGCTGGTTTTTATGTTGCACTTTGTGTAAGTCACTCGGGATAACAGCATCTAAATGCCTAGAACGTAAATTGTTACAGACATTTTACTTACATGATTCATTCTGTAAGGGAACTCCTTTGGAAAGGCATAGGAAAATCTTGTTTTCACTGTTTGAGAAAAACAAAACACAATTATACTGTCTCCACTACAGAAGAAACAATTTGAGAGATTTGTACTACTACTACTACTTAGGTGTTACTCAACATCGTGACTTACACACAGATGTTGCTGCAGAGATCAGCCTGGTATTGGACACAACTCCAAATTCCTGAAAAGGACATAAAAGGTTGAGCTCACATTAGATAAATAGAGCACATATAAAAAGGAGCTACTACTTCACAAGTGTAAAATTCATACCTTACTGACATCAAAGAAACTTCCATACCTCAACTTTAGAAGCCAGGAAAACACAGGTAGGAGCCATGAGCACTGGATCTATACTTTTCAGGGAATACCTGCAAACGTGAGAAAATAAAGATGTATCAGCTTTGGACAAGTAGCATGAAGGCTCAAAAGAAATGCGGTGGAGATAAGGTGATGATGACGATCATACTAAACTGCTCAGAGCTACAATATGTTGTACACCAACGGGAAAAGGGAAAGATGTGCACTAGCTCTAAGTTTTAACTCAGGCTATGGTACTATACTATTGCCGGTATGAAATATCATAACAGTATTGCTTCAAAAGCATGAAACATTATTGAGATATATTTTAGACAATGATACTAGTGTACTTATATGATATTCTAATCAAAACTAGAGGTGGGTAATATGGTTTCAGACAAAACAATAGCATTAGTAATGTGGATATGACAATCAA
This sequence comes from Sander vitreus, assembly GCF_031162955.1. NCBI lineage: Eukaryota > Metazoa > Chordata > Actinopteri > Perciformes > Percidae > Sander > Sander vitreus. Next base: position 16,756,810 of record NC_135872.1, read on the forward strand.
GCAGTCAGACTTAATCACCTATTCAGGTAATGTTATTACAGCTGCTACATTACTATAACCGAAGTCCCAGATGAGATGTATTCTAATCTCACTTTTTAATATATCTAATATCACAGTATTATGCTGATACCTCTTCCTTACCTGGCATAGAAGCGTTTGAAGTAAACTGTTGCGGTAGCAATGACCTGCTGTCGCAGCTTCAGGTGTTCCCCCAAAGCCTGGATCACTGAAATAGACATAAAATAACTTAAAAGTAAAATATCCAGACTTCATTATCTAATTAAAAAAATATGTGTTGGGTTGTGAATAATAAGTATAAGTACACTGAATAAAATAAAAAAGGTGACTACAATACTCATACATTCTATACAAGAGTAGAAAATACAATCTAATATATTTCAGTTGGATATATATAAGATGCTGTATTATTTAATGCAATCTAAGAAGTCAGCAGGAAATTGTAAATGAGTGCAGATCTCAGACTACGAAATGTTGTTGCACAAATTAACCATTTGCAAAGAAAATCTGCAGCTTCCAGTACTCCTCTTCTGAGAGAAACTTCAGATCCTTCTGGCGCTCTTTCATCAGGTCCTGTTTGTCCAGAACCCACTGCAGACTTTGACGAATAAAATAAAAAAATATTACTTCAATATAGTCAGAGTTAACGTTGGTTATTCAAACTGTAATCAACCAAACTAGCGGGGAGCACAACAGTATCAACATAACGTTACATGTAAACCACTTTGTTAGCCTTCTATATTTCTGTCGCAAAGCATGAACAATATAATAAGAAGCTAGTCTAATTAAGCTTTTATAACAGCCTTTCTCTTTAATAAGTTTGGTTTCTTGTATATCGTAGCAACAGTTCAGGAGAAACTGTTAGCGCAGCCGCACAGACACAGCTAACGCTAGGCCTCAAAACACAGACGGTGATTTACAAAATAAAGACGTAACATGTCCAATGTTTTATAAAAACTTACTAATGAGAACTTTGCCAAAAGTTTCCCGCCATCTCGTAGCAGCTGAGGTAGAGAAGAACACGTTATAATAATATAACTCTACTACAAAGAAGCGGATAGCACTGGCAAAGTAATTGTGCTATGCAGACACTGGAGTGACATCAAAACCGTCCCGCGGAAGGATAGAGAACTTAATGGAATGGTTCCGGAATTTTAGTTCCGCCTTTAAAACGTCAAAAGATTGATTTTTTTCTTCAACAAGTATGTGTGTATATATCATTTCAACTGGAAAAAGTTGAAAATGATAGATGGAGGGATTAATAGGTGGGTGTATTGACACATTGATGGATGTGCCATGAAATTAAATACACTAAGCAAAACATCTAACGCAACATTATGAATAAATGTACATTAATATGTGCAGTTAATGTGGGCACAGACATTCCCAACAGATATATGTCATCATTTTAAAATTAAGATTCTTTCGACCGCATATAATAGGCTAAGTTAATTGACGTAACCTTGATAGATGTTTGTCGGGATACTCACCCTTGTGTTGGGAAGGTTCAACATTCCTCTGTAGTGTTTAGGGGAGGGTTGGTGGTATATAGACCCTACCACAGACTTAAAGGTGTTAGTGACCAGTTTCCAGTCCACAGTTGAAGTTGCAGAAGTTACAGGAGTGTCAACATGAGCCGCAGTCCAGAGAGGATGTCTTCATACCGCCGGCATTTCGAGGGCGCCTTGGCCGCCTCTCCTGCTTACCAGCTCCGGGTGTCCAGTCCCTCTCCCACCCGCAGGGACACCCGCCACCGGTCAGCCAGCTTCACCCGGAGTGGTGGGGCGATGGGGCACAGGGCCAGCTCCAATAAGGCTCGGATCAACAGGTGAGTCACCTGTCATAATGTTGATTAAGTGTGCAGCCAAATTAAATCCTTAAATCCTAAATCATCTAAATCACTAAGCTACATTTATGATCAGTTTTCAATGCAGCTGTAATCAGAGATAAATTCCACAGTTATTAGCCTATAGTGTAGGCTACAGTGTACTACGCACTGAATGGGTATAGATGTGTCAAAATGAAGAAAAGAAAAATGATTAATCTGGCTTTTCTGGTACTGTCTACAGCAGTGTGAGTATGGGAGCACTGTGCTTTGGTATGTCCATGGGGCTCGGGCCAAAACTGGACCTGGATGCGGCTGCAGCAGAGAACCATGCCTTTATGACGACTCGCACCACTGAAAGGCAGGAGATGGTAGCCCTCAACGACCGCCTGGCAGCGTATATTGAAAAGGCAAGAGGACCATCACAAATCATCATTTTAATTTATTGACTATTTGGGTCTTTAGCCCATAACCTTTATTTCAATTATTCCTACATAAAGCATTATAACAAAAAAGCAATAGGCCTACATGAATAAAACCATGTACTGTAATTATTACTTTGTTTTTGTACTTTCAACTTGTAATCATCAGGTAGATCTATATATCCTGTATTTCTTCTTGTAGGTGCGAACCCTGGAGTCAAAAAACAAGCATCTGGAGGCTGAGATTGAGGCTCTGAAGAGCCGCCATGTCAGACCAGGCCTTAGGCAGCTGTACGAGTCTCAGTTGAAGGAGCTCAACAGGGACGCTGAGAAAATGAGGGTCCAGAGGGTGAGGGAGGTCATATCTCATGGCAGCAACATATTTAGATCATGGTTTGTTGTGACTAATATAAAAGCAAGTGTGGTTCAGAATGTGGTGACAGTGGTGCTCCTTTTCACCCTATTATCTGCTGATTTCTTTCCATTCAACAACTGTTTGATCATTGTATATATCTCATCTGTGCAGGATATGTCTTTGGCAGCCAAGGAGGCGATGTTGGGCCAGTTGGACAAGCTGAAGGTCAAATACAGTGAGGCTGTGGATGCCCGGAAAAAGACAGAGCATGACATTGAGAATCTCCGTCCGGTAAGAAACTGTAGAAAGTCTTTTCACAACTTTGAATGTTGTGAGAATTCAATGCTTTAAGTTAATACAAGACTTATCAACAGGATTTTGCCTTTATATCACCAAACCATTCAAACCTTATGTGGTTCAATGTCCCAGGATGTGGATAAAGCAACGTCAGCACGGATTGCCCTGGAGACACAGCTGGAAAACCTGGAGGTTGAACTTGCCTTCCTGCAGAGAGTTCACAAGGAGGTAATATATATTTTACTCTCAATTCACTGCATACTACAGTATGTATAGGAGTCAGCGGCTGGTGGCTGGAATGCCTTTCATTCTATTATTAATGACCGGTTATACTTAAATGGAGACCTGTTGATGGATAGAGTAAGTAAGGACGCAAACATGGCAATTATCAGCATGGTGTGATGGGTTCATACTGTAAGCTAAAGAGAAACACTGTGACTAACAGTTGGTGCAGTAGTGGAGTGAACCTTCCTTTATAACATAAATAAATGTGTCCATATTCCTTACATAGATCAAATACCATTTCCATGTATTTCTAAAAATAGACCTGTATTTTAAACTTAATTTGCGATACAGACCACACTGTTTTAGTGTTGCATATATCGCTATTCTTCTAACTCTGGTTGTTTGTGATCCACTGAAAGGAAATTGAGGAGTTGGTGCAACAGATTTATTCAGCAACCAGCAAGGTGGGCCTGGTATTTGGCCTCCCGGACCTCTCCTCTGCTCTCAGACAGATTCAGTCTCAATATGACAGCATTGCCGCCAAAAACCTACAGGTAATGTGCAACAATGAGTCATGTTCACTTTAACTCTTCCAATGCACAACAGTCTTTAACCACATGATGGAACCGTGACAAACACAGGTATGTCGTTAACATTACTGACACGTGATCATTAGTGTGTTTGGGTTATAGACACTGTCTGCTTTTCTCCAAGGAAATGGACACTTGGTACAAGTCAAAGTTTCAGGACCTGAGCAGCGCTTCCACCAAACACCTTCAAAGCACTCGAAGTTTGAGAGAGGAAATCGCAGGCTATAAGAAGGATGTGAGTACGATTTTCTGTTCTTGTTTATGGTTACTGCTACCACTTCTTAGCATAAAACAGTTGTGTGTGTATGTGGGTGTATAGCTTCTCAACAAGGAACGTGAATTGGAAGCAATGAAGACGAAGAACGAGTATTTGGAGGCTCAGATTCGTGATGCAGCAGAAAAATACAAGAAGGAGGAGGAGGACTTGGAGGTGATTGACAGGATGTACCATTGCAGGATACATATGAGAACATTTTAAATGAATATAAAGACATTTTCTAGTCATTCTCTGGCTTGAAAGTTTTTAAAATTAAGCAATTCTGTTGTATTCTATTGCGCCAGGAGCGTATCGAAGCGATTAAGATGGATCTAAAAGTAACCAAGGAAAAGATTGCCCTGCTGCTACGGGAATACCAGGACCTGCTAAATGTAAAGATGGCTCTGGAGATTGAGATCACCACTTACAGGTGAACAAAAAAAGACTCATGCCATTTCCACAGCATGTAAACCTGACTGTTTTACATTAATATAAGACACACAGGGTATTTTTCGTTTTGTATGCAGCATTCATTCCCCTCCGTTTGTGTTTCAGGAAGCTGATCGAGGGGGAGGACAGCCGTCTGAGCACCATGGTCCAAAACCTGTCCCTGACTGGAGGCCTGCGTCTCACCTCTAGTGCTAGCATGCATGCTGCCTCAGCCCCAGTCTCTGATAGCTCAGCCCCTGCAGCCACTTCAAAGCTAGATGGAGCCCCCAGTGACAGTAGCAGGGCTGAGAAAGCCGCGGGGGCTGCTCGAGTGGAGGTGGCCTCATCAGACACCCAGACAGATGGTAACATAGAGGAGCAGGCAACTGAGACGTCTGAGAGGAAGACGGTCCTCATCAGGTAAAGGGCGAACATTTATGATTTGCTCTCAATCATCTTTTACTGATACGATAAAACGTCTTATTTCCCCACCACTTTCTTCCCAGAACAGTTAAGACAGATGAGGACACTTATGAGAGTGACACACAGGAGCGCACCATCATCATTTCTGGAGCAGCGAATGATACAGATGAAGAATAGACCGTTTATCAACCCCAAATCTCACAGAGTGACCCTTGCTAACAGTGTGCTATGCAACAACGTTCCACGTCATGTTATTCTGTTTTTTTCCAATGCTTTGAAAATCCTAGAATTTAATATTGAATTGAAAAGAAAACACAACTTGTACTCAAGCAGCATGTGCCTATTTCAAGGATTGTGTTCATCCTCCAAGGAGACTTTACATTAAGAAAGCTACACACTGTGTGCAGTCCCTCTGCTCTGCCTGCTCCTAACTCCCTGTCAGCCTCACGCTGCCTTTCTGCTCTTTTAATCCTCCTGTGTGTCAGAAAATGCGCCTTTCAAAGTAACAAAATAAAAAGCAAGCAATCATAATTGTGGTTTTCATTTTAATCTAAAGAGACACACACAATCTTTTCCATGATTTATTAAAACCAAAAGCAGCAAAGGCTTTCCAACGGACATTCAAGGGAAGAACAATTGATCCAACTCCCCTCATGTAAACTTGTGATGTCATTCATAAAGCAAAGAAATTACCTACAGTAACCGGTCAAAAAGATTCCATTTAGTAGGAAGTTACAAGATAACCCAAAGTTAATTGAAACCATTAAAACCTTAATTTGTGTGGGAATACAATTGATGTTTTAATTATGGCATATATACAGTTTATGTATCAAGTTTTATATTACACAGAAACCCATAATTTACTGGCAACCTGATGGAGATATAATAACTGGCCATGAGTAGCATTATTTAAAGTAGCACGAAGTCCATTCATTGCCCCCCCCGCCAGTGCATCCCATATATTGACAATGATTGACAAATACAAAGAAATAGAGAACTAGAGTGCAATTAACAGTACAAAATAATTTGACACCTCACTGAAATGAAGCAATTTTGACAAAATACAGCTTCAGAGAATGATGCTGTCAACTGAGATTGCATTCAAAAAGCACCTATTGATTAGTCGATGTAGTATGATTGTGTGTATGTGTTTCTAGTGCAACGGTTTGGGTTCACCCCCCACTCCCCCAGCGAGACGATAAACCGCAAGGCTGACGTCATGTGCCAGGGCATCAGCGCTCTCCTAAAACAAAAACAATGTATCAGAGAATAAAAGCAAAAGGACAGACAAATGTCCAAAAGAGGACCAAAAATAAATTCTCACCTGTGTTTCTGCCTCGGCGTAAACTCTCACCACATCCTCGGTGCCGGAGGGTCTCACAAAGGAGCGAGCCTCTCTGTAATTCTTCACTAAACTGTCGATGGCCTCCTGCAGCCCTGCTGGGCTCACTGCCCGTCTCTCTGCGTCTGTTGTGTCTATCACCCTGCGGTCCGACACCTACAGCAACAAATCAAGCACAAATACAGCTGTCTAGAACTGCTTGTGCACAATGTATTTGTGTGGAAGTTGAAGTGGCACTGATGGGGAGTACTAATTAGAGTTAAACTTGGAGTCTGAAAGTATTCTTGAGCAAGACACCGACACCCTACCAGGTCTCGGGTTACTGCAGTCACAGGTATATCAAATTGAAGTTTATATTGATAATAAAAAGGCCTTGATGGAATTTAAGGACTCATAATTCATGTCACTCTTTGGGTAAGACTGCTGTTGGTCAAAACCAGACAAGCAGACCAAATTTCTTGCTCATGATTACTGTAAATTAAAAAACTCAGAAGCAGCTCTTCAGGAGGTGAAGTGTTGATACAAGGATAGAGAGAACTGAGGCCTACTCATTAATCTAGGTACAATATGTTTTACACATAATATTTCCTTTTACTTTTAGAGGGGCTAAGAAAAACAATTTCCCCACAGGATTATCTATCAGAAATATTATACCTTATAATACATAAATGAATGAGTACCTTGACTTTGAGCTGCCTGTTTGGCAGGTCACTGTAGATGGCGTCCCACTGCTGGATAGTCATACCCTTGATGGCTAATATGGCTTCGATCAGCAGCATGTCAGAAATGGCATCACCTACAGTCTTTAGAAGATAAAAACACAAAGTAACACATCAGAACTGCGAGTGAGTGTAATAATACTGCTGTGTTTGCTTTAATGGTTCAGTGAAATGTGTTAGTGTGTGTGAGTGTGTGTGTGTGTGTGTGTGTGTGTGTGCGTGCACCTGGTTGATGACGTTGACAGTGTTCTGCAGCAGGAGAGCTGCTCTCTTCCTCTCGTCATTGATGCCGGAGTTCTCAGCTAGCCGCTGGATCTTCTCTTCAGCTGCTTTACTGAACAACACCTAAACACAACACATTATGACGCAGGCCTCAACACATCGCATAATGTTCAGATTTATATTACAAATCCATTAATCACATCAGACATACTACAACACTGTCACAGAAAATAATGGCTTTTATTATTATGTTAGATTTGTGATGGTTGGTGCGTCATGTGATCTGTTTAAGTGTGTCTGATCTACTCACAGTTCCATGACCGTTGGCCTCGAAGTACACACCAATATCAAACTCCTGGGCTGCATGATGAAGGTGCTTGACTCCAGTTTTAGTACACCTCACTATCACCTAAATCACATGAACATGTTTGAACTGATATATATGTTTATATAAAAAACAGAAACGCACTTGTGTTTTCTCACCTTCATTGTGTCTTCCAAATAGTTTGTTGAGCTTCCGTTAGCATAAGCAGTTTGCACCACTGCTATCTCCAAGTCCAGACCAGCCTGTGTGAACAGAAACAAACAATTTACTAAAGGTTTGCATGCATGTGCCTAATTATTGTTGTCGGGTTTGTATTTGAGAGCACACCTGGCTGAGCAGCTCTTTAAGGAAAGTGCTGATGAGAGTAGCAATTTTGTCTCCATCCAGCAGGTGAAATTGTCCTTCAGAGTCAGCGTAGTAGTAAACTATTCGGTCAGCGTCACCGTCAAAGGAACAGCAACGCTCTCCTGGGTTCATCTTAATGCCTTCACACAGAGAGACAGAAGAGGAGAGAGATGCAAGATTGAAGTGGTAAATTTAACAGCACGTGTTTTTCTAATGTTCAAGTTTTCTCTCGGCCATACACGTTTATTTGGCACTTCTCTAACAAACTACATTTATAGGGAAACCGAAATTTGCACAGATGTAAAAACAGTAGTCATTATTTTGGCAATTTGCTGACTAACTCTGTCTCTATCTTGTGGTCATATATTGCATCTTTGATTTCATAAACCACAGAAACAATATATAATATCTACTGTTTTGGTTGTTACTCTATTTATACTATACTTACTAAGCAAATAAAAAGTGTTTTCCTTTTGAGACAAATCGTTTCCATCTGCATCAAAACTTCTGTTGCTTCTTCTGACAAGTTTAAAAAGTGAAGACGCACCTGTTGGAGGTTTTTGCTGCACTTTGACAAAGTCAGCCCCACACTGGTGGTTGAGCTTTCCTTTACTGCCATCGTTGAACAGCGATATATGCAGCTCCCTCTTCAGGTGACTCTCCATCTCACGCACCTTTAGGGCCCCGATACCATTAGCGCCGTCCACAGTGAGGTGCTTCTGGTCGTCTGTACAATTGGACGCCTACCAGACAGAAAAAGATGGAGGAAGGGAGAAAGGAGTGATTCCTGGACCTAGATGGATATATTGCAAAAACACATCCACACCAACACAATAAAATGTACAGGGCTTGAACGAATTCATGAGAACACATGACGCCCTAGTTTCTTACATTTTTCGTGAGCTGAATGAAAGCTTGGCAGAGTTTCTTATAGTATCCTTCCACTGTGGCTTCTCCATATTTACACTGTGTGTTCTGACAGCAAACCATGTAGTGGAGCTGTGGGGTGGTCACCAAACCATAGTCTGATGCAATCAGATGAGAGAGTCAGAAGGCAGATTAAAGCAAGAGGAGAGGACAAAGGGTATACAAATGAATAAAACTATCTAAGTAATCAAATTAATTAAATATTAGGGTATACAAGTTTAATTTACCCCACCTTTGCTGTGACCACCGAGTGCAGATACTCCATCCAGTACTGCCTGTGAAAGGCTGGCACTGCTGCTCCTATAATTAGATATAGTGACAGATGTTTTCTAGTCTTTTGTAGCATGAAATAATTTGCTATCACAGTAAAATTGAAATTGATAATACAAAAAGGCATAAAAGTGCATGTTGTCTGCACTGTTACCTGGATAGCACAGGTGTATTTATAAAATAAAAACAAGAAATGACTTAAGATCATATACCTGGTGTCTTTTCCCACAAACACATTAGCTTCCTGGCTCATGTTTATGGCCTCCTTCTTTATAATGTCCTGCAGAACAGCGAGCAAATCTTCCTGCTCAGCGTTGGCCAGCTGGGTGGCGTAGCCCTCCCATGTCGGCGTCACCATCTCTCCCATGGGGTCAACCAACTTCACCCCGTTGTCCTCCTGCATGAGTGCAGATATGGATATATATTGAGAGATATAGAGATAGAGATATAGAGATATATAGAGAGAGACAGGAAGAAGTTGGAGGGGAGGATTATGATTATGTTGTGTTTATAGAGTTGTTTAAACCGATCACATAAAATTAGCTAAGGGAGAGATGGAACCTGTCAATCTTCTATTGAGAATATGATAAGAAAACAACATTATGGGGGCAAATAAACAAGGTTATGACTAGGAAATACAACCAATAATCTAAACTGTCCACACAGAATACAAACTAAATCATAAATCTATGGCAATACGCAAAGAGAAATGAATATTTCTGAATGCCTTTCTCACCTCAGGGTTGTGTGATGCGGTGACCATGACTCCGATGGTGGCTTTGGTCTTTTTGGAGCGGAGAGTGGCCAGCAGTCCCATCCTAAACATGATGTGGCCCAGCTGTTTGGCATTGGTCCTGAACCCAGCGGTACCATACTGCAAAACCAACCCTGCAGGCTTGGGGTGCAGACCAGACTGCTTTGATACTTCCTTAAACTGGGGCATAACTGAGACACATTTTAAAGACATAACAAACAGATCAGTTAGTGGAGGAAGCAGTATTGAGATCCAATACAAAATCAAATTCAATCAATAAAATGTTAATTTAAAGTACAGAAGTAGCCTATTATCACCAACATGTACTTTAAGTATCCAAAGTATCAAAAGTATGTATTATGCAGCAGAATGATTCCTGTCCCATTTATATCATAATATTAGAGGTTTATCATTACTAAATCACTAGTATTACTCCATAAAGAAGTATTTTGATGTTATAGCTGGTTGGGGCTGAGCAAATTTGAACTCTTTTATATAAAACTATTCTGAGAAAACGTTTGAGTTGTTTGTTTTTTTAAACAGAGATTAATAAAACATATTTAACATGTTTTTGAAATGCCTACTGAAAACAACGCCTAGCCCTAGACCAAGCTTTTATATAACATGTCAAAGGACAAGAAGAGGGCAAAGTTTGCACCAAATTACAGCAGCAGTCTGTCGCCTACTAAACAGATAAACTCAATAAACTGAATCATAGCCTATCAATTCAATGACAGAGCAACCTACTAACTAGCTGAAAATACATTAACACACCGCTAAAACAGTGCTACCAGCGCTGAACGTAAGAGACAAACTAACGTTGTAAATGTAAATGCATAACTTGTTTTTCATTCACTTACTGGGTTGTTTTCTGGATGTTTAGCAGTGAAGCGTTGTCATGAAACGCTTCCTGTTTCTTGGTTTCTTCCATATACTTCTACCCACTGACGACGTGGCTACAGTTCCGTGTACGTCACGTGACGCAAGTACGCATAGCGTGCCTTTTCCCCATGCATGAATTTCTCCAATAGTGTGATGCACAGACGCACAGAACACCACAACCGAACCAAATCTCTAACTGCAATTATATTTATTTTATTTTATTTGTTATGCATGTTTGTAAAAAAACAATAATAAAAAAAAATATCTCAGAGAAAAGCATTAAAACGCTATTTTAAGCCAAGCCAACTGCTCTGTTTGTTTGTTTCTTAACATAATTGTGGGCCAAATTATAAAACGGATCTATTTGACCACCTTAGCTGATCATAACCATGCAATCTAAACGTGCAAAGTGTATGCTATTTAGGCAAACAGAGGATCTGCTTACAGGCCTATCTACCGAAAAATGTTTTCACCTTCATGATCTGTCATGGCAGGTTTGCACTGCATGCTGTGCGTGCAAACCCGTGTGATGCATAGCCTACATGCAGCAGCACATAAGCCACCATCACGCTCGTATATTAATCCTTTGGCGCATAGTGATATGAGTTTCTTATAGCCTATAGTGACTCCCCGCCGTGTGTCATCCGGCCCTGTCCCCTCTGGGGGAGGAGAGTCTAGATGGACGTATAGATTAGCCAAATAAATAAACAAACGACAGGGGGGAAGGAGAAAAGGGAAATTCCTTTCTGCCTTTTCCTCTTCCCGAGCATCTTGCTCTGCGCAGTGTTGGCGACACCACCGGGGAGCTGTGCGCATTTTCCTTCGATCTGAGGAGAGGACCACAGCATCTGAAACGGCATTACTGAGCCAAAACGGACAAATCTAAGAGGATAGAAAAACCACAATCTGACAACCAAAGAGGAAATTGTGGGTTATTGTCTTATTTTGAAAACCCTTTGATGCACTGAGTCGGGAGGAGACAGCCAAACCCCATGCCCCCTCCTAACGGGATATTTGACCGACCGATGGAGTGTTGATTTACGTTCTGTCATTTTCCGAGAATATTTTTTGGACACTCAGAGGAGCCTCGCTTGTAACACATTTGTCATTGGCCTATTTCTTTTTAAATAAATTGCTGCGGGCTGAGAAAATAGCTTTCATTGCCGGTTTAGTGTTACATAACCGAGTGGCATTAGCTGTCCAAGGTGCTGAACTGAACTGAACGAAGCCGATACCGGGACGAGCCGAGGGAAATTCACAACCTTGCGTAAGTCTCATGTCACCGCGCATATCATCAACGTAACTGCACGATTTGATTCGAAAAAATAAGGTTTATGTAGTGGTTTGAGCTCATTGAATGTGCCTTTTTTTCCGCCCACACAGAAGGTCAGGCCTATCTTTCGGGGAAGAGGAAAGCAGGGGATCCACCGACTCAACCACCGGGAAGCAGCCGGTCTATAGTCACACATTTTTTTCATCGTCCCGTGGTGAAATACATTCCTGAGGTGGTCGATTCAACGGAGAGAAAATGTCGGGGCAAACGCTCACGGATCGCATCGCCGCTGCGCAACACCAGCTAACGGGATCAGATATGGCCCGGGCTGTCTGCAAAGCCACCACTCATGAAGTGATGGCGCCCAAGAAAAAGCACCTGGAGTGTAAGTGTAGTCCTTCTTCCTCTTTCCTACTGCCTTATAGGGCTTAGACTAAAAGGCTGCATACACAACACACATTCACCCAGACCACATGCCATTACAGGCATGTCATTATGACCAGTCATTTTCCTTAATTCCCTTATCTTAAATGGGTGTGGTGCCATGATGAATTGATGCAGCCATGGTGATGACCCCTCTGGTGACCCTTTGTGTCAGCCTCCAATACAGATGATGGAAACCCAGAGAGAGAAAGGGAGAGTAGGAGAGAGGGAGGGAGAAAAGGTCATATTTTAAGGCATACTGACAAGCACAAGACCATTTAATGTCCCTTCTCTGTGCTTCTGCAAAGACACTTCCCTTAATTCTTTACATTGAAGCTTTAGCAGAGCTGCTGAAGGCATGCAAGTGTAGATAGTGAAGGAAGTGCAAGTGTTACACATAGCCTACTAAATTAAAATGTAAATTCCAAGCTTATGCTGTATGAAAAACATAAAAAGAGACCTATTTGGGTTCCATCAGTCACTTTAGGCCAGTATAGGGCCATGAAGTCACAGATGAATAACATCAAACCTCACAGCTTTATTAACACATCTCCAGATGACAGCAGGGGCCACCTTATCACAAACCGTGATTAATTACTGTCATATAGCATAAACAGTGAGTCAGACCAAAGCGGTAGCGTGGCACTGCAGATGGCGGGTGGTCTGATTGGCCCTCCATGTCTTCCTTTTTTGTCTGTCTGTGTCTGTGTGTGGTCACTGGTCCTGTGTCTTGAGTTAGGACCTTATATCTTGTGATCCGCTCCCCTGCTGAATAATTTAAAAATCAGCCAATGACTGCCTTGCATTATTTACACAGCCAAAGGTGACAATGCTAATGCTAGCCATGCACTAGAGACCATGGCTCCCTCACTCTCTGCTGTGTCCGTAGATTTGTTTTCTGTCTTTAAATTTCGACTGCACAGACTTGGACTGTTGAGCAAACTGTCACTGGTACAAGCCTTCACCTCTTTCTCAAAACTAACCTCTTGATATGACAAACACACGTGGAAATATTCTTATAAACTTTACTTATGAGACAAATAAGCAAGACACACATATGGATGTTTTGTCTTCCTTAAGGTTTTTAGTCCATGAGGTTATGCTGTATCTGTTACTAGGGCAATTTAACAAGCCTCTTTATGTAGGCCACTGTGCTTCTCTTGCATGTGTGTCTTGGCTGGAGGAAATTCCTAACCTCAAAAAACTCAATGATTCATTTTTTTTGTCTTGATATAGTTTAGGCTGAAAATAAGAAGTAACAGCAAAGTAATCATTGAAAAGTACAAGTAAAGGCTGCCTAAGTAATTAACTATCTTTCAGTACGTTTTATTTACAAGAGCTTCTTTGATGGTAGATATATACAGAAAGCCAATAAGTCATATTTATTCCACAGTGACACAGTCAGTGACCCTTGGGGTGGGCGTGGGCGTGGGCGTGTGTGTGTTGTTGGTGGTGGTGGTTCAGTGTGTTTCCATGACAACAGATTAAGAGTGTCAAGGGATGGCACTGTAATGACAGAGGGCAATTGTTAGAAGAAAGAGGACAGATGACAGGCCTGCTATCTCTAGTGCGCAGAGACAATCATAATGTATATTTCTTTAACTAGAACCAAACACTGAATGTTCTGTATTTGCAATAGTCTTCGAGTGTGGCTCGACTGACTAAACATTTTTTCTAACAAGTGGCAATTTTTAGGAGGAGGAATGACCATTACTGTCTTCTAATTGTACATGTCAAAATGTAAACGATGAACAGCCTGAAGTGATTGGTTTGAATAACTACAAAATAAAAGCTGCAAAGGTAATTATGTGTGCAGGACTTTCCACTATATACAGTAAAGAGCAAACATCTATTTCTTTTCTGGCTTTAATGTCTGCATTTGATTTCAGTGCAGGGAATGAAACCCAGGTGTCAATTGTCTGTTATTTCTTGCTAACGAATTTCATACTTGAGTTTGTTAAGTTGTGCACTGTATATAGACATGGTAGCTGTAGTGAAAAGTGCACTGGAGGGCATCTGTTACAAATTAAAGGGAACATGTAGTCCATGCAAGGTCAAATAAAAGAGTTTACTCAACACCAAAGGCAATAGGTATAAATTCATCTGAGGTCATGTTAAAAATATACTGGGTGTAGAAATAGCTATTTCGAGGAGTGGAATCAATGTACCAACCTGAAGGAAGCAGTTGACCACATTTACATAAGCATTTAGCAGTTAGATTATGTGTCCAGTAATATGATGGTGTGCATGTGTGAGACACATTTGCTGGAGCCACAGTAAGCATGCAGGGATGTGGTCTTTAAAGGAATATTATTTTTGGGAAGTTGCTCTTATTTGCTTTCTTGCTGAGAAATGAAATGGTCCCTCTCATATCTGTCTGTTAAATATGAAGCCACAGCCTGAAGCAGGTTAGCTTAGCCTAGCATGAAGACCGGAAAAATGAGGGGAAACAGCTAGCCTGGTTCTGTCTGAACAAAATCCAACTATCAGCACCTCTAAGATCACCAATTAACACGTTGCATCTGTTTAATTTGATCCTTCCAAAAACTGAAGTGTAAAAAAAGACAGGCTGCTGTTTTCAAGGGGGTTATGTGCCAGAGTTTTTCTTGGCAGGGAGCAGTAACTTCTTGTCGTCACTGTGAGGCTGGTTGGTAAATTCTGTTACCTTCAGACAGAGCCAGGCTAGCTGTTTCCCCCCTGTTTCCAGTGTTCATGCTAAGCTAACCTGCTGCTGGCTGTAGCCTTATATTTCTGTATGAAACCACCCCCTATTTCCTATATAGCACACTTCATTTACTGGCCTGCATTTTATTTGAGTATCTGAATCCCTTAGAGGGAGATTGATGTTCTATTCCCACAATGTTAGCATTGCACTAACAATGCCACACACGTTGTCACAATTTATAGATGCAAAGATGAACAGTTGTACAACTCTACACCGGTGTATGTGTTCGAAATCTCAATTTACTGCTCATAAACTATTGCGTGTCTATTATATAGGGAGTAGTGAATGAGCAACGAGGAAGTTATTTTGGACACTTGGTGTGAATGCTTCTGAGAAAGGCTGTCAGGATGGCACTTACTGTAAATAGCTGACAGGAATTAGGCTATCTGGATGAATCTTCACATCAACACAATGTTAATGTGTGAGTTCTTTCTAATTTTATCTGGAATGTTCTGGCTACTATGAGAGTGATTTGTTGTGCATAAAAAAACGATTACAGCACACAGAGACTAGAAAAAGACACACAGTGTCACACACAAACATACAATTGCACAGTATGAGGCCTCAGTTCATTCTTAGATCGCTGGATTACCGTCTAGTCTTTATTTAGCTCAGCCAATCCTCATTACACACACACACACACACACACACACACACACACACACACACACACACACAAAACAGAATTCATGGATTATATCCTATGATACGGCCAGTTAAACACCAGTAAACAGATATAATAACATATAATACCATAAAAATAAGCTACATACACAGTTATTATTGGCTATTATGAGCTGAAAGTATGGCTGTGGATAGCGCTGTGTTCATCATGCTAGTATGAATATTAAGTTGTAGCTGTGCCAGTGACATGATAATGTTACATAATCACACTTCAGCCATTGTGGACCATGTCTCTAGGTTTGTGTGTGTTATTTGAAAAGGCTGCAGGCAGAATGTAATATTCAGCCACTTCACAGAGAAGTGAAGCTAAAGAAGGAACGGGGAAAAAACGAGAACAATCAAAAGTGTGGAATAAAAACACTAATGTGGGGATAGTCAAGCTGACATTGTCTTGTCATATTTCTTCTTTCTCGTGCTGGGAAGATAATCAAATAAACCTGAATCATTATACATCAACCGCACTAGTGACACAAAGCTGATAATAGAGATGTGTTAGATGGTGAGCGTAGAGTGAAACAGGTGGTGCCAAGAGAGGTATGTGTGTGTGCTGTTCGGGGGAGGGGCAGTGAGACAGCCACCATAGAAAGACCAGGACCAGTAATTAGTGATAATCTGTTTACAACCTCCCCAACCACCCTAACACCCAACCCCTCTGTCCAGCCTGCCACTATGACCTTTGTAGAATAATGTTCTTACTATTTGCAGATAAATATAATAAGAATGTAAAAGGTTTCCATAAGAGACCAAGTGTGTTTTGGTGTATGCTTATTTAGCTTAAGCCATAACTATAAGATAGTTAGGGTCACAGTGGCCTTGAGCAAAGTACATTGAGTAATAATAAAAAATGAGAACTCTTCCCTTCTGCCCCCCTCCTGCTCATCCCCTTGCTGTATTTTTGGTCTTTGGTTTTTGGTATCTACCTACTCAAGACGAAGCCAAGGCCTGTTCGATATAATGGCCTTCCACTCCTTCCATTATCAGAGGTGCCTGTCAATATTTGCTGCATTCCTCTCTGGCACTAGGTATACATACAGTCAGTCCTGCCCTCGTTGCTCAGCTGTCAGTGTCAGAGGGACGGACTAAAAAAATGCATTTGCAGTATACATAGCATGTAATGTTTTATATTTCAAGAACTTAAAGGATATTTTAATTTGGTTATTTTTCTACCACAACTGTGCCCTCAATACAATATGTGCCCCTGTATACATTTATGTCAGGTATGGTAAACATCTTTTAGGGCCTCTAGTGTGGTTGGCATGATTGGCAAACATTCTAAAATAAACTTCATTAATAAAACATTTTCAATTGCTCTGTTTTTATATTTGACTGTTTCTGTGGCCATCTGTCTCTCTCTCTATCAAATAATAAACTCCCACATCAGAGAAAGAATAAATAAGATATGTTATGTCTGCTTACATGTAGGTAAATGGTGGCAGCATCATTTTTCACAAAAGATTGTTCACAAATCTTGTGATAAATTACAAGTATGATGTTTGTGTCAAAATGAAAAGTGCCACAAATTATGATGTAAAAATGATTGCGAGGAAATCTCAGCTTGCATGTTGGAAATTGGGGTAGCCCAGGTACGCAAAACTATGTCTATACTGTAGTATAGAGCTGAAACGATTAGTCAATTATTTAATCTGTTAATTAACAGGAATTTGATTGGCAGCTATTTTGATAAAAAAAAAAAAAAATAGTTTTAAGTCCTTTTTCAGGCAAAAATCCTAAACATTCTCTGCTTCCAGCATCTTCAATGTGAAGATGTGCTGCTCCTCTTTGACCTATACAGTATGATGATGAATTGAATATGTTTTGGTTTTGGACTGGAATTTTCGACCAATTTAGAACAATTGGTTAATAAAAAAAAGATAACTGGCAGATTAACCGATAAAAGGATCATTATGTTCAGTCTTAATATAAAGTATGTTATCCATTAAAAAAAATTAGTCTAGAATAAACTTAATATAAATGTTCTCAATATGTAAGAAATGAAATAAGTTTTCTGGCTAACTGTTAGTATTTCCATGAAGCAGCAGTGGCTTGTTTGACCAACAGAAGAAAATGCAGTATTCATACTTTATAGGAGGAGGAGAGTTTGGCAGAAAATATTGTAGATGTGTGTGAGAGTGGACTAAGAGGAATTGTGCTTGAAATGGATTGAGAAATGAGATGCATCACATTTTATACTTATTCCACATTGTACTATTGCAATGGTCTGGACACCACTGTTGGACACCTCTCTGTCTGTCTGAGTGGTCTAAACTGGTATCCAGGGTCAAGAGCTGACAAAGCATTATTTTGTCTTTCTGCGTTGTCAGCATGCGTGCGTGTGTGCCTGCATGTGTGTGTGGGCTTGTGCACCAACATCATTTCATATGTACATCAGGTATTCCTCCTGGCCTAATATTCTCATGGGTGTCTAGAGCAGCTCTGCAGCGAACACTAATCGCCTGCCCACTTAATCTAAGTTTAATCAAAGCTGTTCAAATGATGTAGGCATTTGACTAGACTAACCGTGCCTCTCCTCTTAAATACCACCTTGTATGAAATGTCCCCTTCTAAAAAACTACTTTATGTCTTCAGACCTCCAAATTTCACATGTCAATGATGATGTGTTTCCGTGTGACTGTGTTGCAGACCTGGTGTCAGCCACCAACACCACCAACGTGAACATCCCTCAGATGGCTGACACGCTGTTTGAGCGAGCCACCAATGCCAGCTGGGTGGTTGTCTTCAAGGCCCTTGTCACCAGTCATCACATGTGTGTCCACGGCAACGAGGTTAGTGGGTGAGACAGGCAGACCAATCAGGTGCAATACAGTTTTTAGTTTAATTCAGAGATATAAGATAAATACAAAGGTTTGATTTGATTGTTTGGGATTTTTTATCTTGGAATACATGGTGGAAATTACTGAATGGATTTGCTAAATGATCACCCATTCCAAATGTATACTAAATGTCTTGATATTTAACTTGCGAGGTTACCACTTTGGAGAGCTGAAATCAGCCTTCTCAGTACTTTGAGGGTTGTGTGTGGCACTGAGTTGAGTTAGACAAATAAAGGCTTTGACCACAATTCCTCAAAGTAATGAAATAAGTTCTGTGGGTTCAGTGTGTTTAACTTTAACTTAATTTCTTTCCTCTATTGCCCTTGAATGTGTTTTTTTTCTTCTCTTCCTCAGAGGTTCATTCAGTACTTGGCTTCCAGGACCTCCCTTTTCAACCTCAGCAATTTTATCGACAAAACCGGCTCTCACGGTAAGAACAATATCATCTAGCAAAAAAGAAACAGGAAATAAACCAGCCATCTGGCAAATACGTAGATGGGACTGGACATGATCACACACATGTAAAAAATGTACACACACTCATACACATTCACACATGCATGCAGACAGATGCTGGAATTTCTGTCTCGAATGTCTAATGGTTCATGTGTTATTACGCTCTCATATTCGTACATTTTGTTACAGTTTTTTTACATTCTTAGTCAACCCAGCTGTATTGGGTTGGCTATATAGTTTAGTGCATTTTTTCTTTGACAATATATAAGAAAATTAATCTACAACCTCAATTCAGATGTTCTAAAGAAAATAATGAAAGGATGGTTTATCTCAAAAATGACTACATGTGTTTGAAACATTGTCCATGTGGGATAAAAGAAGAAATTGGCAAAAAGACAGCAGCGTGCAGGTAATTTCTCAGCTTTTTGTGCAGATAACTGTTACCCGGAACCTGCAAAGAATGTATCAGTGTTTTAATAACGGTTGTTACAAAGGCCATATCTGCAGTTCCTAATGGTTTCAGCTGAATTTCACAAAATTTGGATACATGTGTAGTTTTACTTTTCAGCCCATTTTTTAAGGCTTAGGGACTGTTTGTTATTTAATTAAGGGGCCACCGGGGGAGTTTTGTGGCCTGTAATCTAAAAAGACTTGACCCTCTGCTTGTCAGTAATAATTTAGCTATGACTCTCCAACATGATATGAAAAAGATGCATGACCCTCCCCTAAGAAGCACAGATGCCATTTAATTTTTACAGCCATGACATACAGGATTTCACCTCTGCATTCTCATCTTACACATCCCACTCCTCTGTTATGGTGTGGTGGCCATTTCAGTAGATTTACTCACTGACATTGTTGTGGAAACACAATAAGCATGGGAACTAAATGCACACTTCATGCATTACTGCATTACTTCAAATACTAAGTTCCTCCTCTAGTAAACTAGTATTCACATGAAATAAAACAATAAAACATTGAGACCATTCAGCAAAGGACACTGGGAAATAACAATTCAACACTGGTTGCTATGGACTTGTCACTAGGCTTCGTCATTGTATATTTTAGCACATAGGTAAAGGTGCCGAAACTGAACATTATATTCTAAAACACATATGTTTATTTTTAAAGCAGATTTTAAATTACATTGTAACAATTTAACAATTCGCCCTTATGAAATCCAATCGCGGCACGGCTGTTTTGGAACGCAATAGACAGACGGTGGCGAAATGCCCCGACACTTAAATTCAACTAAAATGTAACAGTGAACAATCAGTGTTGGACCTACAGTCTGTTGAGATGCCTCTCCAAACTCACCGTAAAACGTTAAAACACGTTAAAGGACAATTCCGGCGCAAAACGAACCTAGGGGTTATTAACTGATGTGTACCTACTCTGTCGCTCTCTGGGACATGTTTTCATGCTAATCGAATGAGTTTGGAGCTTTAACGAGGCTACCGCGGACCGCTGGTTAGCTTGAAATGCTAGTATTTGGGGCATGGGGACACTCAAATTAAATCGCTATTTAATACCACTAAAAAGGCTCGAAATATCACCACACTTTAACGTTAGCATAATTAGGGTCCCTAAATGTGAACCGAACCATTGACAACGTTGTAAGTGTACAGATAGTTTATTAAAAAAATAGATTATAAAGACAGTCGCGTTCATGTTTACATGCGGGAGCCATCTTGGAAACCAGTCATGACTAGTCGAACGCCATGCAACGTGGAATCTCCATAGACAGTATGGGAATTCCACGTTGCACGGCGTTCGACTAGTCCCCCCTAGGAACCCCTAGGTTCGTTTTGCGCCGGAATTGTCCTTTAAGAAAAAAGATCCGTATTTTGCCGTAATCCAATGACAAAAAAAAAAAAACTTAATCCACACGATCAGTAGATCCACAAAAAGGGTCACAGTGTATCCAGCAAGGCCTTTACGCGCGTCATATTCACCAGCCAGCTCCAAACAGGTGAACGAGGCCT
Organism: Sander vitreus; assembly: GCF_031162955.1. Lineage (NCBI taxonomy): Eukaryota > Metazoa > Chordata > Actinopteri > Perciformes > Percidae > Sander > Sander vitreus. The sequence continues at coordinate 16,777,813 of NC_135872.1, forward strand.
CTCCACTTCGCCGTTTAAACAAAGTGGAATAAACGTATACAAGACCAAATCTACACAAAACCTGCAATCAATTAGTAAGCTGACATCACATTTATATACATGGCATTTAGGAAACCTTTATTGCAAGGTTGGCACGGCAAGATGTCCAGACTAGTGCAACAGTAAGTTTCGTTTTTTGCGTCCTGCTGCTCCCATCGTCAGCCAGGTAATATTTTTTTTACTAAAGCAGTATATGAAATCTGATGTATTACCTACCACCATTTAGTTGTTTTGTGTTATTTAAAATATATCAGGGGGGCAGTGCTCCTCCTGCCCCCCCCAGCAAACTCCGCGTATGCGGTCAGACCCATCTGCTAGGGGGCCGACACTGAGAGCTACATGGATAAATATGCACCAAACAAGCCACTTTGAAATTTTGCTCTTTTCATGAATAAGAATGTTGGGTGACCCTTCCCTCAACAAAGAATAAAAAGACATGACCCTCCCCTATTTTCCTCCGGTGGTCCATTCCATAAATACCGAACGGTCCCTTATTGTTTTTTTTATGTTTTTCCCTTGAAGATTTAAATTTATTGATTGTGATTTTTATCTAGATTTTATCTTCCTATGTATTCCAAAGTCCCCCCAAGTAAAGCTTAGGAGAAAGTGAGGAGACAAATGAATTGAATTAAATATATAGAAAAAAAAAATATAGAAGGTTATTATAAAGGTAATTAAAATAAACACAATGACCTCTGCCTGCTTTTTGACATACATTTCCTTTTTAGGATATGACATGTCTACATTCATCAGACGGTATGGACGATACCTGAACGAGAAAGCCTTCGCCTACCGCCAGATGGCTTTTGATTTCACCAGAGTGAAGAAAGGGTACGTCAAACATGGAGGCAGAGAGGTTGTGCATAGGCCTTTGCTTCCTCATATCTCTACTTTCTTCCATCTAGGCTTTTTCTTCACTTGAGTGTTATATTCAATGGCTGTTCTCATCCCTGTGGAGCCTCTCACTCTCTGTTTCTTTCAGTGCTGAGGGTGTGATGAGGACCATGACCACTGAGAAGCTGTTGAAAGGCATGCCTGTTCTGCAGACTCAGATTGACACACTCCTGGAGTTCGATGTGAGTCAGACTTTGGCTTCATATCAGCACTATGCAGCAACACAAGACAGAGGTTTTCCCAGGGCTTCCAATTCTCACATGTCTTCCGTTTCCTTTCTCAGGTTCATCCCAAGGAGCTGAACAATGGAATCATCAATGCTGCATTCCTGCTTCTCTTCAAGGACCTGGTCAAACTGTTTGCATCCTACAATGACGGGGTCATCAATCTATTAGGTCGGTAGTCCATATCTTTCATTTGGCATTTCTCCAAAGATGAAAACATGCATCACAGAGAATCTGAACCTGTAAACCTTTTGCTTCCCGTACGTAGAGAAATACTTCAAGATGAAGAAGAGTGACTGTAAGGAGGCCTTGGAGATCTACAAGAGGTTCCTGACCAGGGTGACAAAGATTGGGGAATTCATGAAGCTGGCTGAGGTATGGGGCAATCAACGGTCCTTAATGCCACCGTTCATAATGATGCATATATGTCATGACAAAACTCTTAAACTCTTTTTCCATTAACAGACAGTTGGAGTTGAGAAAAACGACATTCCTGACATCAACTACGTAAGTTAAAACATATCGTGGCTCTTACATTATTTTCCTGGAAGGATTGCGACCAAGAATGTAATTCAAATGAATACCACCCATTCCACCTCTCACACACACACAGATACACTCACAGCTCACCCACTATAAATCTCCTCACCCCAGTGTCTCCACCCGGGGGTAGTAGTGGATCTAGCAGACTCAGATGACGAAGACTGTCCTTTTACGCCTCTAGAGGACCCGGTAACCACAAAAACACAGGGTGCCCTGGCTGAGTGCCTGTTTACAGGATGGCGTGTTGGCATGTTGATCCAAATTGAATTTCAGACACACAAAAGTGTGTGTGTGTGTGTGTGTGTGTGTGTGTGTGTGTGTGTGTGTGTTTGTACATGCATGTGTGCTATGCAGTGAGCCAACAACTACTTCTGTTATTGTTGTGCACAAATAAAGAACCTTGAACAGAGATTTTCTTTTTTTAAACATGGACTTGCACAGCCTGACATTGCGATATAGTAGACAAATAGATTAGGATTATTTATTGATTGTTCCACTTTTTTTATCAGGCTCCCAGCAGTATCCTGGAGAGTCTGGAAACGCACATGAATGGTCTGGAGGATGTGAAGGGTGGAAAGAAGGGGTAAGAGATCATCAGTTTATGATACTCAGTGTGAAGCCAGATTAGAAGAATTAGGATCACATAACGACAAAAGTAAAAGAAGTTGAGGTCTGAGAAATTCCCTCTTAGTTTTTCATGAAAATAAATGTATGTAACCAAGAGAAATGTTGGTAGAAACAGGCCTATATTTCTATAATTCCTTTAACCCTTCCTTTCTTTTATCCCCCTTATTGTTCATTTGGAATCACCAGGGAAGGGTGAGCATATGCTGTATGTTTTGTTTGGAGTTTACTAACTTGTTAGAAAACTGTGTAGATTTATTTTACTGTCATTTCCCCTACGGCCTCATCAGGTAAACTTACACATTATTCACGGGAATTGCAGTATGTGGGATCTCCATGTGAATAGAAGCATAACTGCACCACAGCTAAATAGGTTTTAATGTGGAAATGTGTGCATTGATGTGATTACACGTGAGAAACACATGTTTTGATAAGGTCACCTCATGTGTATTATCACATCCTGACATGCAATGTGAATCAGTATATGATGGGTTTTTTTCCAAAGTTGAATTGATTAATTGTTGACAAAATGAGTCTTTTAAACAATTGGACATACAGTGTTTTGCTTTGGAAATTAACTCTTCATTGGATCACATACTGTATGATGCAACCTGTCTTGCATATTTGTTCTTGAGGTTTTTTTTCACCTTTAAAAAATAGATCCATTAAATAATTTTCAGTCTGTGTCCAGGAGTTCTGTCCATTTGAAGCAAAAGCACTAACAATTCCTTCTACTCTTTCAATCTTTCAGGTCGCCAACAAAGGTGAGAGGCACAGTCAAAACAGTCTAAAATTGTATTGAGCTCTTTCAGTCTGACGCACTACTGAAAATGGGGCTTCTCTGTCTATCTTTCAGGGGTCTCCGACAAACAACGTGTCTCCAACATCGACTCCGGCCAAATCTTCTAACGCTGTTCCCACACTGCAGCCTCCTCCTGGGGAGAGCGCTGCCGCTGCTGCTGCTGCTGAGCCAGCTGAAGAGTAAGTGCCTGTCAACTCTGTGACCTCCTCTCACTTCTCTGCTTTTCTATGATTCTCAACATTTGGCAATAAATGGCCCATGCAACCTTTGAAGACCATGCTTAAGAGCTCACTTTGCAGCGATTCTTTGGACTTTTTGCTGATATAGTTTGAGTATAACCCTAAAACGTTTCTAGATGTAACAATCTTATTTTAAGTCAAGCTATCGTGTGGCTCTAGGGATGGATATTAGTTGGTCGGTCCACCACTTTGGTCCAGACTCAAATATTTTAACAACTGTTTTATGAGTTGCATTATGGTTCCCAGAGGATAAATCCAACTGACTGTGGTGATCACCTGACTTTTCCTTGAGTGCCACGAGGTTGACATTTTTGGTTTTGAGTGAAATTATCGACAACTGTTGGATTGATTGCCATGAAATTTGCTACAGTAATTAATGGACATTCTCATGAGCCCCAGCTGTAGTTTGTGCTAAGTGCTTAATAGCAAATGTTAGCATGTTAACACATCGTTAAGTACAGCCTCACTGCGTGAATGTAGACCTCTAGTCTTGTTTGTAGCTATCACTGATAACACTAATATTTAATTATTTCCGCAACAAGCCAATGTAAAAGAATTACCTTCTGCAAAGGATGATGAACTGCATGTTGTTCACTCTCTGTATCTGCCTCCTTCAACAGTTCCTTGTTGGACCTGGATCCGCTTTCCTCCTCGGGTCCCTCAGGACAATCAGCTGCCCCCACGTCTTGGGGAGGTAAGTGTCCCTCCTTCCGTCAACTTAGCTGCTAGTTCATCTGAAAGAACACAAATCCACATTCTAGCATTCACAGTAGATTAAGTCGCCACATACAGTAAGTAATCTATTTTCTGTTAGTGAACTGTCAAAAACAGTTTTAGCTTGGGCTTAAACTAACATGTATTTTCCTTGTTCTGTTGTTTGCTGCTTTAAAGATCTTCTTGGATCAGGTGAGGTTTCACTCTACTCTTTACTTCTCCTCCAGCCTCTACAGTAGTCTAGACTAGTGTAGTCTTAACGCATCCTCTGGGACACCTCAATGACATTGACTTTCTTTCAAAACAAAACAAAAACTCTAATCTGAAATTGAGGCGGCATGGAAACAATGTCAATGTTTTAATCCAAATTAAACATGAAAATAGACTGTAATGTACGAATGCTCCCTGTTTGTCTCCTCAAGCTGTTCTCTTTAGTCTGAGTAGTCTCTTTGTTTCTCTCTGCCTTCTCTCTCCCTTCCCTCCACATACTCCATTGTCTGTTTTTGGTTTACAACGGGGGCTATTTTGGTTGGTTGTTTTTATTTGTTGCTTATGACTGGATGGTGTTGAATAATTTAACTTTAATTTGGTTAAAATTTGGATTTTACTTTGCTTGGTCAATTCCAACATTTCTTAATTGGCTATAATTTGTATTGGACATTTGTTTTGGCTTGCTTTTATTCACTGTTGTAACGGTGACTCGACTGGTTATTTTGGTTGCTCTTTTGGGGTTTATTTTGGTACCTTTCTTTGGGGATTTCAAACACCCCGTTGGTACTCGCAGAAATGGGCGATTCCTTGCTATCTGAACCCACCCTCACAGCAGAGCCCGCCCCCTCCTCTGCAGCAGCAACGCCCACTCCTGCAGCCGCAGAACCTGGAGTCTCTCTAGCTCCTCCCACTAGCACAGCAGCCGCCACCTCCCCTGGCGCCACCAATATGGATCTGTTGGGAGGTCAGTGGGCTTCCAGATAATTCTCTACGAAAGAATCACTCTGGGAAGCTCGACCCTAAAACCATCACACAAATATGATAACACAAAGACGACTGCATGCTCAAACACATACAATATGTAGACGAACTACGCTGATTTGTCACTGATATTGTCTGCATTCTGCTAATGAAGTTGCATCATCAAAAACACTGAAGTCTTAATGATGCATTGACGCACACCTTCATCATTTTCAGCTCTCAACTGCCTAGCGTTCCTAGAAAAGTATCCAATATTAAATAGATATATGGTGTTGATTTCATAATGACATTTGCCCGATAACACATTTATTTAATAACATAACGATTATGTTACGAGATACGAGATACAAGTTACGTATTGTAACTCCAGATTCTATTTCATATAAGCTTCGCCCTCTAAGAGCTGTCGCTATTGGGTTTATCCCTTCGACCTTAACCCAATAGCGACAGCTCTTAGAGGGCAAAGCCTATACGAAATAGAACTTTCTGTGACAATGTTGTTTTCAACATCCCCTCACCTTTCAGCCAATCACATTCCTCCAGCCTCTACAACTGCTACCAGATTTAGCCAGTTAGCTCCTGTTAGCTAGATCAACAACAATATTAGTTATTCCTTATCAACAAACTAGAGGCTGCTGCTGTAAATAAACACAATACACACACACACACACACACACACACACACATGCACACACACACACACACACACACACACACACACACACACACTAACTCACCTCCCCGTTTTTGCTCAACAAGGCCACATATGCTATCTACCTAGCTGGGTTGTGAGCTTATATTACTATTACTCAGCATGAGAGACCGTGTTAGCAGTGTTAGCTAGCTTCAAGTTAGCTGGAGCTTGTCTTTTTGCTCAACTCTGTAGTTCTGTGTCTTTGTTTGAGGAACATCTTTAGAATCAAAACACTGCAGACTTAAGTGTGAAATGACAGCTCTGACAGCTAACAGCTCTTGTTAACAATGAACCCAATTGGCAAAAGTTGCCAGCGGTTGTTCAGCTTGCTTGCTTAAGAGAGGCAGGGGGCATGTGATTGGCTGAAAAGGTGAGAGGACTGTGACAGCTGTCATGAAAAGTGATGTTATGAAATAAAATGTGACATGATATCAAGTATCATTAGGGAAAATGCCAATATGAAATAAAAACAGACTTCTGAAAAATGGACAACAAATTAACTCCAATAAAATGTGTCAAATGTCACTTTGAAAGTAATGATGAAATAACATTTCTGAGTAATGAGTAGTTTGATTTCACAAATAATTGCTTCATTTTACATAATTATTTCATCTGATTATATATTTTATAATTATTCATTTATTTAATATGACCACTTTGGGTTTCCATAGGAAATAGGATGATACTTTACAGAAACACACACTATCTAATTTTCTCTCTTGCACTCCACATACTCACAGACATTTCTGCATTATGTAGTTATGTACAGCCACAAACTCACCTTCCGCTTGCACATAAACATACTGCTACAGTCACTCTCCACATGCGTCTTGTTTGATAGGCAGACATGCTTTTCTTTGACCTCAGTGAAAAGCAATTCTATCAAACCCTGTCACTTGGCATCAGCTACAAATTTCAGCTGTAACACTTGTAGATTTTAGGCTTACTTTCGTGCAGTAGATTAATCCTTGCTGTAGTGCCTCCTGTCTGTATTCCCATTTGTCTATTCATCTGTCAGTCATTAATGTTCTATATTAAGGCTGCAAGCTATCATTTTTTACAGTTAAATAGGCTACTGTCACAAGAAGCTTACCTTTATTTTCTCTCTCTAGTCATATCTTTCTCATGTTACTTGACTCCTTATTTTCTTATTTACTTCTTCATCTGTCTCTCTGGACGTCTCTGTCCTCTGGTGGGGTTTGTGTGAACCCCAGATGCCTTTGCAACATCTGCTCCTTCCACTGAAGCCTCTGCAGCAGCCGCTGAAGGTGGGGCCGCCGCCACGTCCGCCCCCGCCGCCAACGCTGGAGCTGGTGGGTGACAGAAAGTTTGTCTGTGTGTGTGTGTGTGTGTGTGTGTGTGTGTGTGTGTGTGTGTGTGTGTGTGTGTGTGTGTGTCTGTTTGTGTGTCTGTTTGTGTGAGTGAGTTTGAGTCAATGATGGAAAGTAACAAAGTAAATGTGTACTGTAAGTATACAAAGTACCTACAATTGAATGAGCTATACAATGCTGTTTTCTACAAGGATCATCAACTGGTGATGATGCTGACTTTTCCCTGGTGACCTTTAACCTTGATATTTTAGCATTATATCAAGGATGTACCCAACAAATGCATATTTAGGATCCCTTTACATGGTCCTTGTTTTAAAGCGAGAAAATCAGCCGAAGACAGCGTTTATAACCAATATAACCTTATAACCTTATGAAGCTAACATTAGCTTAAATAGCTTGCTAGTTACAGTTCACCGTGGCCTTTTTTCAGAAGACATTTTGACATGTCACAGTAGGAAAAGCAAAGGGGCAGGTGTGCAAAGACATCACTTTCAGAGTGAGGCCAGCTGTTTCCCCCTATTTCCAGTCTTTGTGCTAAGCTAAGATTACCGGCTACTGGCTGTAGAAAAATGCTGTTTATCGTACGCAAATTTGCATTTCCTACAATGGCAAAGGAATGTTCTGTTCTATTCTGCCTTTGATTGGCCATTAATTGTTGCCTTTGTTGGATTGGTTGGATTTAGTTATGAGGAGTGAGATTAGTTAGGGTTAGGGTAAGAATACCAGGGTAAGCGAATCAGATGCAGAGTAAGGCAGGGTAGGGTGGGACATTCCTTTCCCATCTTAGTAAACACAAATTTTCTTATCGTACAGGCATGAGAGTGGTAGCTCTTTCATCTAACTCTCGGTAAATCAACGAATAAACTTTTCTCCTCAAAATGTAAAACCATTCCCTTAAGTAAATCTTGCTGACAATAATTATGCATTTTTTATTTAAGTAAGGCTTAAAATAGGACTCATAATGGAAAATGTCTATATTGTGGTATTGCTTCTTTTACTTAAAGGACTAGTGTGTAGGATTTACTGAGTGGTGAGGTTGCAGATTGCAACCAACTGAATACCCCTTCCCTCACCCCTGAATTTCCAAGCGTGTAGGAGAACCTACGGTGGCCTTCAGGTGACGTAAAAACGTGAAAGACCCTCTCTAGAGCCAGTGTTTGGTTTGTCCCTTAATAGCTATTATAGAAACATGGCAGACTCTGTGGAAGCAGACCCATCCTTATGTAGATATGAAGTGCTCATTCTAAGCTAACGAAAACACTACACTAATCAAAACATAACTATGAATATTATATCCCATTTCTGTCAATAAATCCCCCTAAAGAAATCCAATAAACCCTTTTTTGGTTTGAGTGCCATGACTGTGAATGTAAAGATGTTCAATAACTTACAGACCTGTTTGTGCCAGTGTGTTTGTGTGCATTTCTGGTTGGTCTCACATTTTAATCATGGCTTCATCTCAAGGATTTGTGCAGGAACAGTAGGCGTATACATTTGCTATTCATTACTGCTGGTGTCTGGACAGTACTATTGTTGTTACCATGGCGATCGAGAACAATGCTCTTACTTGTTTTTTATCTTTTGGCATCAGAAGATTTGTGCATTTTCTGTTATGGAGAAGGTTACCTGTGGCAGTTCCCTGGTTTTAGCTGTGGTTTGTTCCTCAGGTATACTGTGAAGATGCTCAATATTTGCTTCATTTGTCAGAGTGCTATTTTTAGATGTTTGGACTGACAGCAGGAGTGTGTTGGAGCTCTGCACATTCTCTCCTATCATTCCTCTCAGATTCTTTTTCTCCTCAGCTTTCATGTTTATAGCAGTATTTTCATCATCATCACATAAAATGTGTCTATGTTGTATTAAAATCTTTAACATCCTCCCTTCCTATGTATGTGTTACATTTCCTCCTCACACCCCACCCCACTTCTTCCCCAAAGACCCCTTTGCTCCCTCGGATGGTAGCACCAACGCAGCGTCTTCAGGTCTAGACCTTTTCGGCATGATGACTGTGGAGAATAATAACCTGGGTAGTTCACTGGATGCCTGTTTTAGCTCATCCCCCTCCCCTTCCCCGCTCTTCACCTCTGCATCCATCACCATCACCACCACTGCAACCATTTCAGCACCCAGCGCTGCCAACCCTGCGACTGACCTTTTCAGCGGTAAACGTTAGATTTGTGTGTGGTCCAGTATTAATCTTAATGTCTTGTGCTCTTAGTCATATTGATTAGCATCCTGCTGATTTCCCCCCATCTGGTACTGCTTGTCATCCTCTCCTCTCTTTTATTCTTCTTCATTGGTATCATCAGATGTATGTGCACATATTGAAGGCCTTTTCAGTTGGCTATTGTGTGTGAGAGCAACCTCACCATTTTAAAGTGTTTGTTAATATTCCTCTCTGGGTGCGCATGTGTTCATAGATCTCTTTGATTCCATGCCAGACACAAGCATCACCAAAGCAGACCCCGCTCCCAGTGTTGACTTGTTTACAGCAGGTACCCGATTGCACCTACTCTGCAATCTCTCGTGCGCTCTACTCTCATATCCTGTCTTGCTGTGACTGATTTTTAGCTTTGTCCTTGGCTTTGATCAGGGAAGGGGAAAAAAAGGAAATGAGATTGCTCTCTTATGGGTCAGCTAAAAGCTATTGAGCTGTCTGAAACGTTTACTAAATCACTCTTACCTACTTTCCCATTCCAGCATGTACTGCATGCACTGCGATTGCAATTGATAAATGTGCATTATAATAAATAACGGGTCAATAGTATGTGTGTATTTGTGCGTGAGTATGTTTGGGTTCTAAACACTATCTCCACCTTGCCCTTCCCAGCAGATATGTTCAGCCCCCCTGCCCCCATCCTCTCCTCCGCACCCCCACCCAAAATTGACACGGGAGCCATCATGAACCTGTTTGGTGGTGGGTAACTCACATGTCCGGCTGCCCTCACTCTGCCTCCCTTGTTCATGAAGACATTACTAGAGAAGAAGAGTAAAATCTGGGAAACATCAAATTAAACTACTAAAATTAATATTAGGCTTTATAAATACTGGGAAGTTATGTTATTGCATATTGTACTTGTGTGTTGAAACTCATAGATATCTTGTAACAATGGGAATACCTGAGATGAAGCTTGATCATGCTGAAATAGTCAAATTATTTCTGAACTGCAAGCTACGACTTCACTTTTGTTTTTTGTTTTTTACTTTCCTCTTTTTTCCGGACCTTGGTGTCTCTGAAAATGCAGGTGGATGCTTTACTGCGACTGTCAAATGAGTATGGCATTATGCTGAGATGTGTGGATGTGTGCATATGAAAGCAATGTTTCCTGGTTTTATGTAAATATACATAATTGTGTATTCAGTCTTCTTATCTAACTCTATGCACTTTGTTTGGCATTACCAGCATGAAGCCGAAGGCTGACTATTACCCCTTCTTTGCCCTTATGCTGCGATGGCTCAACAACCTACTTTGACCTGGCATGGCATGGCATGGTTTGGTGTATTTTGGATTGACCTGCCAGAGTCCACAGGAGGAGATGCCACAGCTGCTGCTGCTCCTGCTGCCCCCGGTGCTGAGCTCATGTCAGGTAAAAAATACAAATAAAAAAAACAAATGAAATCTCGCTCTGCATCCATAGTGTGTACAGTGGAGGGAATGCCAACACGTTGCAGACATTTCACAGAAATATTTCCATTTCTGGGAAATACACTGTGCTGTAGCCATGGATGGATTACCAAACAGGCTTTCTGGTCAAAGGCCAAAGGGCCTCTGATCCTGATCAGAGTCTTTTTATATCAAGTATATGTAGACCAAATCCAGTATACAAATCCAATATTTGTTTTTGTGTATTGTTTCCTTCATATTATAGCTGCACAGAATACTTTGGCTATACATTTCCTCAAAACACAGTCACATTAGTAAAGCTATTAAAATGAGTTTGACAGCTAAATAGCTCTGCTTTAAAAAATATAGCATGCCTCTCGGGCTAACTTTGACGGTTTCCTATATTTTCTATAGTGTGCTTCTTCATCTCCAGTGTGATCTAAATCCTGAGGTTTAAACTTTTTAGACTTTTTTTGTCCCCAAGGGGAAATTCTTATTCACAACACTGTACGTTATGGACTGCACGCTTACAGAAAAAAGGAAGTACAAACCAGACTGACATGAATGACACAAAATATACAGTAAACACAGACGAAGAGGCACTGCAGTTTTTCAAACAACAGCAGAACCTGAGAGCTCTGGTTTACCTGCAAAATTTTGTTACACTAAAAGAGACGCAGCAAGAGACGCTAGAGACGAATAGAGACGCTTGTTATCTTTCAGTCTGGCTGTCTTACTCCTATAATCTGTAGAAGGGGTCGGGGGTCTTTTACATGTTTGTTCTTATAATCCATCCATGACTGTAGCTGTTGTTAATTTATTAGTAATTGCATGACGCCTTGTTATTGTCATAATATCATGTACTTTGTTGACATCTTCCATTCAATTGTTTACAACAGTGTTTGCCTGACAAAATAGCTGTTTTGTTGAGTCAGTCAGTCACTGTTTCTACTATCTTTGGTAATGGTTAATGAAATGGTTTGCTATTCGCTAAGGTGCATTTTAGTTTTTTATGCATTTGCTGATTATCACACTGAATACCATATCCCCATCAAATAAAAGCTTGGGTGTGATGTTTTGACTCATCTTGTCATTGGGTCAGTAAAGCAAATTCCCTGTTGAGTCCTATGGATTCAAACAATGTCCATATATGGTTATATTAACGTCATCATCGCATCACCTCATTTGCATAGTACTACTGTGGTCATTAGTCTCTGGGGATTCCCTCTGATCTTTGCCACCATTCACAGCCCCCTGCGGTATCTGTTACCATGGCAACACGAACCCTGTTCACCTGGTTTCTAGTCATCTCCTGTCCTGTGCCATTGGTCTTCATGTTATATATACTGATGGTCTGCAATACTACTGCTTTAAGGCTTAACTCTTTCTTTCCCTTCACCGTCACCCGCTCCTTTAAACCTCACTGCATTTTCTCTCTGGCATCTGTGCTTTTTACTTTCTTCTCTCTCTCTCTCTCTCTCTCTCTCTCTCTCTCTCTCTCTCTCTCTCTCTCTCTCTCTCTCTCTCTCTCTCCCTTGCTCACTCTCCCTCTCCATCTGGCTCTTGGGCTGGCTCATTGCTTGCTTCCTGCCATTTGATTGGGTGAGTTCCCTTGCTCTTTAACACGCTAATTTCCCACAGTGCACTGCTGCATTGCAGTGGTGCAAGGCAAGCTCAGCTGCACTGTCCCTGCCACCACGAGATGCTTGACGATTACAGAGTGTGTGAAGTAGCAGTATTATGTAGTGCTTCTTTAGCAATTAACCCAGCTTCATTGTAGCTGCAGTGCTTTTGCTCTCATCATAATTTTTGCAGCAATCACATACAGTAAATGTCTCGAAATAATTGTAATTTACCAACAAGCAATACCAAAATGTATTCTTGACTCCCTTGTGCATGTTGTTATGATGGTACGATGCAGTTCTATCTTTCACATATGATCATAAACTCTGCTTGGTTTTTATCCCACACACAAGTTCTTATTTCCTAAGCCCATATTGCAAATTATCATAGTTTTAAGCAGCTGACCTGACAGATGTCTCCCATCAGACTTGATTTAATATACACGTTATTTTACACACAGACTGCACTAAACAACAAACCATTTATCATAATTTTAACACTATGAAATTGTTTATTTTACTATTTGCTATATATCTTATTTAATTTCATATTTTATGATATTAACCTGCTCTCTAGCTCACATTTCAATGCCCCTCTCTTCTCACTGTTGTCATGGAGACATCTATTGGTTGTCATGGTAATCCCCAGTAGTAAGGAGGACTGCTAGTGTGAGGATTGCTTGCATTGAAGGATGCTAATATCTCCCTCCTCTCCCCTCCTTGTTCCCTTCCCTCCCTTCTGTAGTATTTGATGGACTAGGCGATGTAATGAAGCCCACTTTGACCCCTCAGGCAGGGGATGTTGACACCTCCATGGCTAACATGGCAAGTAGTAAGTAGTCATTAGATGTCATAGATATTGATTTAAATACTTGTGGAAATACGCTTATTTGCTTTCTTTGTGAGAGTTAAATGAGAAGATTGATGCCACTTTGATGTCTGCCCGTTAGATATGGAGCTTCCACCAGAAGTTGGTTAACTTATCTCAGCATAAAGACTGGAAATAAGACTGGAATTGCACCAAAATTGTTGGGTCTCTGTAAATTATAGGTGTCCTGAGATACCATCTGTTATGATTTGACACTATAAATAAAAGTGAATTGAATTGAACTGAAACAGTGGACAAACAGCTAGCCTGGTTCAGTCAACCATAACAAAATCTGTCTAGCAGCTCCTATAAAGCTTATTTTATTAATACATTACATCTTGTTTGTTTAATCTGTACAATAACCAAAGTGTAAAAATGGCAATCCCTGTTTTATGGCGCGGTATCAATCTTCTTATTCCATGTGGTCATTATGTCAGTAAATGAAAACAGTGATTTTGCAGTACCTCTCTCTCTCTCTCTCAGATCTCACAATGGGAACCCCAGCGGCACCTCAGGTAGCTCCCCCCTGTTGGGGTGCTCCCATGGTAAATGTTGTCTGTGTCTTATAGCATGGAGTGGAGCCGCATGGCAGTGACAGACAGGGCATAGCAGCCATCACAAGCATTGCCTTCATCTGGCTCTCCAGGTTTCAGGTCCAAACATAGACCCAGGAAACTGAGAGGTGTGGCAGTGAGGAAAGGAAACAAGACTTATAGCAAACTATAAGTTACTGGTGGATTTTGTTTAAATGACACATCTCATAGAACCTCCAATAGAGCACACGCAATGGTTATAAATGTTTAGAAAATCCAAACCAAAGGCCAAAATGTAAGCAGATTTTAACATGCAGTATGGCTCAAAATATTTTTTTATATTTCTGGAATATCTACTGGAGAGTGATGAAGTGGCAAATTATAGCGCAAAATTAAGAAACAGCTTCTCCTTCTTTTCTTAAGTTTCTATTTTCTGTTAAGCCTGTTAGAGTCCAGGCAAGCCACTCATAGCTGAACTCACCCGTTCATTGACACATTTGCTTCTTCTGGATATTTCAGTTGTCTTTTTGGCAACAACAGAAATGACTCTCTCATCTTAAGGCTACCTGCAAAAGGCTTTTTCTCTGCTCTCTAAATCTTTGAGCATGTGTAAATCAAGGACTATTATTAACTATTAGGTTAAGTTAGGGCTCTTGTTGTGTTGTTGTAGCTTTTTTTGTCCAAGTTTGGCGTGCCTCTGTCTTCACTATCACTTCCGTGTGTTGCTAGAAATCTTTCAGTGTAATTTATTTTCAACATTTGTGTTTGTGTATTGTTTTGCAGTGTGTGTGTGTGTGTGTGTGTGTGTGTGTGTGTGTGTGTGTCTTATATGTAGTGTAGTAACATCCCAACTCCTCCTCTCCCTCCCCTCCACACCTTTAGACCGTACCCATGGGTGTTCCTCATTTTATGGGGACTCACCCCAGCTTCAGCATGGTAAGACCACCAGTCCAGTATGGTCTAGTAATGTCTCTGAACCACTCTGGACATTACTGGACATTGATGGACAATTATCCCATTAGGTGGCCCTCACACCCATTAGATGTCCAACACTTGTGTCTTACTGTCTCTTTTCCCCTTCTGTCTGTCTCTGTGTAAGCCTGGGGCACCAGGAGCTCCCATGATGCCCATGGTGAGGCCAGGCTTCCCTGCCACTGGAGCAACCCCCGGAGCACCGGTAACACACTCACTCTTTAATGGATTATACACGCTCATGACAATTTCATACATAAAGGTTACAGTTGCTCTGACAAAAGGAGTTTAAATGCTAAAAGAAGATGTGTCTGCAGATGTCTCCCGGAGCAGCCCAGAGCCCCAGAAAGCCTGCACCACCGAGAAACGCTCTGGATGACCTCAACATTAAGGACTTCATGTAGACTGGCTGACCTGTAAAAAACCCCAAGGTATTTAAAAAGCGGCAACTTAAAGAATCGAGATGTATTATTTTCGCTTGTCATGTCATGGCAAATGTTATGGAGCAGAATCCTCTGTTGTACCAAGCATTAGCCACATGTGAGACATATTTAATCCTGCAGTCTTGGCAAGCTAACAGGGTTAATGCGCCCTGAATGTGAAAGTCTGAAATGTCACAAAGTGATGTTTCTCATATTTCCCATGAAATACTGGATACTTTCAGCTCTTTAGGCCTTTGAAAATACTAGAAAATGAAACAATCTCAGAAGGAAAAACTACTTTTTAGATGTCTGCACACTTGTCTGCAGACACTTTTTAGATGTCTGCACTAGACTAGACATAATCTGAGCTCACAAATAGACATCTGGTTTTAAAGGGGAATTTATAAAGGACTACTCAACCTGTGAAAACAGTTGTATAATGTATTCTGCTGCTCTGAGAGCTTTGTCAGATCTGAGAGAATAACCTCTGATGAGATCATAATGCTGTCGTCAGGATTATCTCGGTTTGGCCTTGGAGACTACAAATCTATAACAGAGGATTGGCGCGACTACTAACTGGAGGTGTGGAAAGATGTGAATTTACCAGGCTGGGAGGTTCCAATTAAAATAAAATCCAGCTTGGCCCACACTACTGACAGAAAGTTAGGATATCTGCTTCAGTTTTGACCATTCCTTCTATCTCTTACAAGTCCCCAAACTTAATGGAAGTGCAACTACAAGCTTCATATGTCAAGAATCTGACTTGCCAGGCTGAACAATATTTTTTTGTCTCTACGTTTCTGAATCTGCTTCTCTGTCTGTCTTATCAGAGCATACATAATTAGACTTCACCTATTTCTATTGAGAGCACTTGTTTTAATCAAGTTTAATTTTTTCTCCCTCCTCTGTAGGTTTGTCAGTGTGTCTGGAGCTCTGTGGATGTGGATGTCTGCACTTCCCCCACTGCCTCCCCCTCAGTCATGCCCCAGCCCCTTCAGCCAACCAGCCATTACATCCACGATCTTTGCCCTCTGACCTCCTACCAGCCGCCACCCCTAAAAAAGCCCTGTCCTCCTTATCTAATGTTGTAGCACAACTGTGAATGTGAACCCTAGATACAGAAAAAACAAAACTCAGTTTATGTGTGTGTGTGTGTGTGTGTGTGTGTGGGTGTGTGTGTAATTCAGTGTTATCCTTTACTTAATATACTATGGAAAATGAACAAAAAAATAAATAAATGTGTATTCAGATTCATTCTGGATTTCCACGTATCAGCTGACTTGGAATGGTGGATAAACGTTGGTTTCTTGACGCATCTCCCAGACGAGGACTGTGTTGTTAAATGTGGATTGTGTTCGGTGTGTGTAACTTCACTGGCCAACCCCCCACCCCCACCCCTCTGCCCCTGTTGTCCAAACTAATACTGAGCTATGTTTATGTCATTAAAAAACTTGGTTGTACCTATATCTGCTTGGCCATCCATCCTCCCACCTGTCTACTTTCAAGTTTTTGGAGAACAAATGCACCTGGTAACAATGTGCACTGCAAATCTGGACTTATCATCAAACATGAAATTGTGTTCAGTTTAATTTTTTTTTTAGGGATTGTATAAAACATGCAAAAATTTGTGAACTGTGTTCAAATTGACATATGCATTCTATACTATTTTAAATAATGGATTATACATATTTTCTTTAATCTTTATTTTGAGAAAATAAATGTATCATATATTTTTAGTCAAATTGTATGGTTAAAAATAAGGAAAGTAGACAAAAAAAATTCCCCTGCCTTCTTTGTACATACCCCTCAATCTGAAATCAGAGGCAGTATTGAATGGAAACTTTGCCCTGAGTGTTTGCTGTTGGGCCCTCAGCTGGTGTGGAGTGATACTGCATCGTAGCATGCGACACATGTCAATCTGGGAATCCTTATTTCCTTGTCTCGGTCTCCACACAAGATGACTTAATGTTAGGGTGGAAATCAAAGGACAAGGAAGCATTTGTGTATGTGGTTGGGATGTGGCCTCAGTCCTCTTTGAGTGACGCAGCAGCGGTCGGTACATTTGTTCATGTACTGTCACTGGAAGTCCTGAGGACTCTCACTGTAAAGCACTCAAGTATACGCTGGATGTTCTGTGTGTTGTTTATTTCCAAAAGTGACTGTATCTTAATCCATTGTGGCATTAACAAAGTGTTGAAAGAAAAATAAAGACGACACATAAAAAACAACAATAATGTGGATAAAGATGTTTGCTAAGTATTCAAATGAAGGCTGTGTTGTTTTTTTGGGGAGTTATTATGGATGGCATCGTTCTTTCTCCCTCACCCCCACCTGCATGTGAGTCCAAATGAGATGCAATAAAAGACAAATACACTGATACAAACTACCCTCACGGCTTATCACTTACTGTTCTGCTTTTTTATTTGTTATCAGCATGAATTCTTAGAAAATATGTTTGTGGCATGACAATTTCAGCTAACAAATAAGACAAAATTACAATACAAGATATTATAAACATCAGAAAATAATATATATGTTGTGTGGACCCAGTATTCCTTTAACATGAAGTGAAATGAGGACCAAAAGGTTTCACTTATGTATGTTTCTATACAAAATTAAACAAAGCAAAATGTCTACATTGTGCAACATAGGATAGAAAATAGGGTTTTGTCTTTTCTTTGTTTACATAATTAAAGTTTCAGAGTTATATAAGTTAGGTATTTCAGAAACAGACAAACAAACGTGATTTTTAGAAAAGGTGACAAGGAAACTCAAATTCAAACACTTTGTCATGTTTTTAGCCCTTTGTGACTCATCCACAAGGATTTCCTACATCCTCTAAATTAACTGATAAATGGCTGATTGAACAGGCCACAGATCCAGAACCAGGGACATGTGCAGCATTCCTGGATTTAGATGTGCCTGACAAACTCCGATCAAAATTCCAGGGCTGGTATGCATAACGCTGCTCAGAGTGAAATGTTGGTCTTAAATGTGTCAAAAATTACAGTAATTTTGTTCTTGTTCTTACACTTAAGAATAAGTGCCATGTATAAATGATATGAAGCGTTAATACTTGGTTTTATAATGATTCCAGACAGCTCCAGATGTCTGCTACATTAGTTAGGAGTGACCAGCAGAGGCAGTGGCTACACACTTTCCATATTTTGGAAATGTAGGATGATAATTAATAAAAGATACATCTGTTCTAATACCCACACTCTTATACAAACATGTAATGACATGGTGGTAATGATGTGCTGTTTGTTTTGGGGAAAAAAATAAACTATTAAACGTTTACTTAATTCACATACAAACATTTTATGGTGCCTCCACAAATAAGTATGTCTTAAAATGGTTATTATATTCTTCATGAACTCATTTAGGATTTTTAAAATACCCCAAAACAGCACTTATTAACATTGTCATTATGCTGTTGGGGAAATCTTCTATAAGCTTTCTTCTTGCATGCTGCAATATATTTGGCGTATATATAATGTTGGACACAACGGGGTAGGCTTAATTACGACAAGGTGTGCATGAAGCATGAAGCTGTGATGCAGCCATGACACATAACCTTTGGAGGCGCGCTATTAGCTGAAGTGCTTTAGGAAGTGCATTTTGGGCAGACATGATTGTAGTCCTTAATTGACAACACTTCAGTCTGCACTCAGGACTCACACTCATACTTTGCTAAAAAGTTAGCTTCTTCGTACAAAGTTTCTAAGTCCTATTTTTTACTAAAATAAATTCTAGTCATAAGTCAAAGTTTAGAACCATTCTTAAGACTTAAAAAAAAAAAAAAAAGTTTTATACACAGAGCCCGGATCTTTGAGTCTCTTTGAAACTGACAAATATTTTTCTAGATCCATCGCTTTGCAGTCAAACCTCTTTGCAGAGACTTGGATCTCCATGGATCCAGTGACAGATCTGGGCATATTTGGGTGGAGTAATCCTCACTGCAACATTAAAGTCCCTCTGCTCACCTCCCTCCACCTTCACCCACTGATGGCCTGTAAACACACCGATCACCCTCCGCTGCCACTTCCCCTTCCTGCCTTCCTCTCCCACTTCCTGTCTCAGACGAACGTAAACACCTGCTCCCGTGGCGCCCGGCTGCGCGTCACAGCGCTGGTACATCAAATCGTCAGACTTGTTTGCAACCGAGCAAAACCGGTAAACCACCTTCTCATTTCCACGCCCGTCCAGCAGGCTTTTGTCGGCGTCATAGCCTGAGAAGTGGATCCGTGCCAGGGGGGTGGCAGAGGGCGCCACTCCCAGCTCCATGTACTTTTGTTTGAGGGGCCGTTTCAGCTCCAGGAGAGCGTAATCATAGTCAGGGGACACTGAGTTGGTGGAGCTCTTGGTTTGGATCCATCCTTGAGGGATTCTGGTTTGTTTGACTCGTGTCCAACGGAAGACGGGCTGCTTCCTGGGTTCAGCACTATGCCGTATACGGCTGAGACTTCTTTGTTTCCCTTCTCTCTCAAACTCAGCTACACCCTCCTCACCCTCTTTTCTTCCCCTGCGTCTCCTGCCTCTGCCTCCCTTTCTCCCTCTCACTACATCTCCATCTATACTATTCTGCTCCTCACCTTCCTCCATTACCTGCTCCTCAACTTCTTCTTTCCTCCCAGCCCTCCGCCGCCCTCCTCTCCTCTTACCCCCTCTTCTACTTTTAGTCTTGAGCTGCAACACCCCAACTCTAAGCCTTCTGGCACTCCTTAGGTAGTCCCTCCCATCATGGATGCAGTGTGCCGCTGTTAGCACGTGTTTCTGGGATATCAGGACTCCAGAGCAGCTGGTGGAGAGACGAACAGCGGTAGAGAAAGGATAGTTGGTGATGAAATGCGAGTCAGAGATCACAAAGCGTCCATCTGCTCCATAAACCTGCCGTTTCCTGCGAGTGCGAGCTGGTGAGTGGGCTGGTGTTCCTGCAGACGTCTTGTTGAAAGCCTGCAAACTGATATCTGTATGTGTGCGAGTGCCATTCTCATACATTGTCTCATATCCCAGAATCCTCTCTTGCTCAATCTGGTCCATAGGTGGTAGGCTGCTTTGACACTCTATTCCACAGAGTGTCTTTGTCCCTCCTCTCTCCTCATCCTCCTGCTGCCCTCTGAACAAAGGGGTGTCTAAAGGCTCTGTGTGTGTGTCCAGCAGCACCGGGAGGCTCTGCCTGGCCCACCTGTTCGCCTCGCTGTTCTCATCTTTACCAAAAACTCCAGAAACTGTCAGGGCTGCTGCACAGAGCAGCAGACACAGGAAGTGATTGAGTCCCATCCCACTGAAAAAAGAGACACAGATATGGCAATTTCAAATACCAAGGTGGAAGAGAGAAATACTGTACCATGGATCCAAACCTCTTAACATCTCTTATGCTTTTATCAGGCGAAAAGAAAAATCCTGTGATTGTTCCCACAGCTCATACTAGCATATGATGTTGCTTTTATATACTATGTGGCCTGCAGAGGGCGCATAAGCTTAATTTCTAAACAATAAACCACTGAGGAGTAAAGTGTAACTGTTATATGTTACTTTAAATCAAATGAGGTGTCTGCAATTAAATTAATATGATACATAGTTCAAAATACAGGCAATGCTATCGTTATTACATGCAACATTTATTTAGTAACACATTGACACATGACACATTGACTATTTTCAGATATTAATAAAGTCTAGAAGTATGCTATTATTCTATTATCATATTCAAAGAGGTATACATCATAGAGAAGAAGTAAGCTAGTCTGAAACCCAAGAAGAAACAGTACTGGTAAAACAATTTTAAAAAAAAGATAGAGAGAAAGCATAGCATAGCTTTTATAAACTACATTAAGAGGAAAGATGGTGGTGTGATTTTATTTTGAAAAGATTGTAAAGAAATAGGAAATGTCTTCAACTTTGTCTTACCTGCAAACATTAATACAAACTTCCAGTAAATGTTGTCCTTCTCATTAATAAGAAATCTTCTCCATCCAAACGGCTTCCAGCAGACTGGCTTCCATCATTTACTTAAAAAAAAAAAACTGGAGCGCGAGGAGAAGCTGTGTGTGTGCAAGATCCTCAAATAAATCTACATCCCACTCTGATGCAGAAAAAAAGCGACGAGCCAACAGCCAGAAAGGGGGGAGTCAGACAGGAGGGGACAAGCATGAATAAAGGTTTTGATCATGTCATGACATTACATTTTGGGTCAAAAGTGGAGCCATGTGGAGAGAATTTGGGGTATTTTTCTCGGATTCGGCAAATATTTTGATTACGTCGGGAATACGCGCAGAACAGTGACGCTTAATAGTAGGAAATTAATTTAGATGTAAAGCTATTTACAGAGATATACCGACAAAATGTTGCCTTTGAGCGCGTGTTTATCAGGTGCTTTTGCGGTCAAAAAATTTAAGTTTAGATTTATGTCAGGTGTACACACACACACACACACACACACACACATACATACATACAGATCTGGGGATCCTGTATTTTAACCTCTGTTTATTTTTCCAAGTGTCTCTCTGCTTGGTGCAACAAGAGTTCATTCAGAGCAACTCCTCCTTTTCCTTGATTAGATGGTGAAACACCAACACACACATGCACTAACTGCGCGCGCACACACACACACACACAAAATGGACCTTGTGGTGAGATTGTTTAGTTTAAACACGGAAGGTTTATTAGAATATATAGCTTATAATATATTGTAGTATAAACATTTAGGGTACAATCATGTGCACACATAGTTGTTTTATCATAAAAATGACTGAGGTGGGAAAAATGCTTTGATTTTGACATGTTTGACAAATACTGTTATCCTATTGGAACATGTGGAGGTGACACTGTTGCAGTAGTCCTCAGGTTAGTTTTTATCATACAGTTGTTTTACTTCTGTGAAGGTGTTGTTGTGAAAGCTGTTACCTGTGCAGAAAACATAATTTGGAAAAAAGCATCAGATAATGAAGCCATGCAAAACTATGCTACGATGATGGAACTTAATTTGCATGTAAACAATACTGTTTCTTTGTAATTTCCTCTTTGAATGCTCTAACTCGACTGACTGGCACAGTTTCCATCATCACTCGCTCGGTGCACATTCAGCTTGTCTGCTAGCAAGTTTGCAGCATGGAACAACTCAACTCCACTGTGGTCACTTCTAACATCTCCTCCTCTCCTGGACATCCATCTCCTGCCTCCTGGGACTCCAGCAGTCTGGCCACTGCAGTGGTGCTGTCCCTGTGTTTCCTGCTGGGAGTTCCTGGAAACATCACTGTGATCATCCTCAGACCAAACTGACAGCACATGTCCAGTTTGAGCCAGATTTTGATGCTGAATTTGGCCATATCAGACCTGGTCTGCCTGCTCCCCCTGCCCCTGTGGATTTACACTTTACTGTACAGTTGGACACTTGGCCTTGTGGCCTGTAAGCTAGTAACATAGTTGACATACTGCAGCCTTTATGGTAGCCTAATGACAGTGACAGCGCTGAGTGTCCAGCGCTACCTAAAGGTGGTGTACCTGCAGAGGTACTTCTATCACGTAGGATCAAAGAGGCTGCTGGTTCTGCTCTGGCTGGCTGCAATGATCCTGTCCATCCCTGCTTTAGTGAATGGACAGTTGACCCCAGACCAGAACTGGAAACACTGCAAGTTTCACTACTCTTCCCTGGCCCAGCAGGAGGCCGTGCTACTGACAGAGACCCTGATTGGATTTCTTTGCTCTTTTGTCGTGGCATTTTCATACATCGGCCTTCACAGAAAAGTGAACCAGGCAGCTTTCTTCAACCACGCACAGACCACCTGGCTGATCACAAGTATCATCGTGTTCTTTTTTGTCCCATGGATGCCATATCATATCACAAATGTGCTTGGCGTGGCTGCTGTTTCTCTCAAAAACGAAGGCCTGTCAAAGTTTTACATGGACAGCAGGGGCATTGTTACAGCACTGGTATTTGTGAATAGCTGCCTGAATCCACTCCTTTATGCATTTGCGTTTAGAAACAAGTGCACTGTGTGCCAGAAAAGTTAGTACTGAAACATTAGTACTGTTATTATGCAGAAGCTCACCGTTCCAGGAAGTCTAATCATTTGATTTAGTATGATCGATGAAAAGCCACCAGAACCCAGATCCTGAAATAAGGTGTTTTTACTCAAAAGATCTAATCTCCTCTGCTGATTCACAGTTTGAGGGTGTGGTTCTCTCATTGTCACAGAGAGCTGTGCATGATTTCTGGTATAATGATGATTTTTGGATCCGTGTGCTGATTACAACTGGTCCTCAGCCAGAGCTGTAAAAATAAAGGTTTGCTAAATGAATCAGGCAAAGCGTTAAATAACAATGTGGAAATTATTGATTCATTTGCATTTAGAATACAACTTTGATTTCCTGTTCCACATATGTTTTTAGTGAATTTAGGTCATAATCTCCAGAAATATGTTTTTCTACTTCATCCATCATACATGCATTTTTCATTCTGTGTGTGTGTGTGTGTGTGTGTGTGTGTGTGTGTGTGGATGTGTATGTGGTGAAACAACCCTTTTTTACTGATAATTACATTTTCTATTGCATCTTAGTTTTAAAGGGAGCGATCCAGTCAGAGGAAACTACAATTAATGTAAAGATTGAATAAATGTTTGTGTTGGAGGGCATCCGACAAGAGAAATGACCATTTGTCTCTAATGTTTAGCAACAGACATACAGACAAGAAGAAGGATACAGAGAGAGGGAGAGTGTGCTCTACTGATAATACCAGCAGATGTATAAACTCATTTATTGATTAATTTATTCTTCTTTCTTTTGTCTATGACCAGTAGAAGCTAGACAGATTTTCAGGCAGACTATTTCAGCTATTGTTTTTTTGTATTTTGTATATATGTTTGTCTCCAGTAAACTGTTCTTTGTTATTGTTAAATGTTTCACTTAATTTCCTTTACGGCCTCTGTGAATATGCTTAGTTGCTGTGCAGATACTTTTTTTAATAATGCTCTTTGTTGTTCTACTCTGTCTCATGATAGTTGGCTACATCCATCATTGCATCCCTTTGTTCTCCTTTTCTTTACTCTCTCCGGCCTTCACCTTTTGCGCTTCTTTTCATTAATTTCCGGCACGACTGGAACTGACACTTTGATATGTTTGGTGAACCAGAAGGTTCAGGGGGGTCTTCCCCTGTGTGTGTGGCTGAGAAGAGTTTTTTTTTTTCTGTTGGAGGATCTCTGCCGGTCGTGCCATCATTTACATCCTCTCTCCTCAGGCTGTGTTCGACAGCAGGTTGGGTCAACTCATAACCCTTTTTGTGCTGAACTCTGTCTAGACGCCACTGTTAATAAAAAACAGTCTAACCAAAGGGTCAGGACTGTTGCGGGAGAGAGTTTGTGTTTGTGCTGTTTGTGACTCAGTATTTCCCCCAGCTGCTCCTTTGGGCCCAGGCAGGGTTTTCTCTGGCCAGTTCTCAGCAACAAAACCATCCCTTTCCCATGCAAGGATTACTTTTCCTCTGGATTCAGTGTATGTACTGCTGCCAAGATGCTCGCTTACAATTTTCATGATCTGTAACTCACACAAGGGGGGTTATCCCGACCCTCGGCAGACGAAGTAAGAAATCATCTGATTAGGAATAATTTTTAAGTGTATCGGCATGCTGAAAGTCTGGCAGTGTAGAGGTGTGTTTTTTTTTGTTTGTGAGCATGAAAACAAAATTACCTAAAAACAAACTGTATTAGTTTTATTATTTCTCTGTCAATGCTTTGCATACAGCATGGTGAAAGATGCAGTTCAGTCATGCAAAGAATACATGATGGTGTAATTAAGGTTATGATGCCTATAAATCACATCCAGCATTTTAAATTACTTTTCAAATTATAATTAGATTCTAGTCACTCAGATTGCACCATGATGAATTCCAACTCACTGCTTTACCCATCTAATCAGGGCGTGTTTACAAAAACTCTGAAGCTAATTATAACGCAATAAGCTTAGTCCTGTTTTTGTCTGTTTGATGTTTAATTAATAGTTTTACATTTTGGAGAAAGCCCTTATTTGCTTTCTTGCTGAGAGTTGGATGAGAAGATTGATACCACTCTCATGTCTGTACAGTAAATATGAAGCTACAGCCGGGAGAAGGTTAGCTTAGCTTATGTAGAAATATTGACAGTTAAAGTTGTGCTCATTGCAAAAGAGCTGTGTGTAGTCATTGAGGAAGTGGTTACAAGTACTCCAGGCGAGGCACATTTGCACTCCCCGTACAAAGTACAGTCTCCGATGCACAGGTGGTTTAGCTTAAGCCTATAGTTTAGGCCTTATATAGCATAAAAGTGCATTGTGTACCAGACAGACAGGCAGAAAAACAGGACAGTTAAAGTTACAAGAACAGAAGTTGCACCACACAGATGCCCCAACCCTGGCGCGTGTGTGTGTGTGTGTGTGTGTGTGTGTGTGTGTGTGTGTGTGTGTGTGTGTGTGTGTGTTTGAAAGATGACGAGCTAGTAGCAGTGAAGACAACTAAAGGAAGTGACTGGCAAGAAATAGTCCAGCAACATGCACTTTAATTCTGTTACCTTCAGACAGAGGCAGGCTAGCTGTTTCCCCTTTTAAGCTAACCGTCTCCTGGCATAATCGCTTCATATTTACATGAGAGTGGCATTAATCTTCTCTTGCAAAAAAAGAGCATAGTGTGTATTTCAGATGTATTTCTCTAATGTAAAACTATTCTTTTTAAACAGGGCTTTGCTATGTCTCTTTGGTAAATCATTTGTGGTTTTAATTAAAGGCCTACATCCAATTTAGAACATTCAGTCAGTAAAGGAAAATGCTTTTTATTTTTGTAGATAATTTAATAACTGAAGATGTGGGAAGCAAAGCAATGGGAAAGAAACTTACTGTTACATAATGAGAATATTTCAAATAAGTTGGGTCAAGTCTGTGGAGGACTAGTGATAACATTCACATTATTGCCGTGGGATGGTAGATGACTCACTGCTGCCTGCTCGTTCCTCTCTTCTCACGCATCTAGGATTTGCTGGCCTTTCCCCCTCTCCTCATCCTTCAGTTACTCATCTGTCCCATCCTGCCCTTTCTTTCACTCTATCCTCATTCTTTCTATTGAGTTTTAACAAAAGACAACTAGTAAGTTTTTCTTTCTTTCTCTCCTCCAGGTTTCTTCCAGCTGGCAGTCTTCAGAGCAGCCAGGTGCTCTAGAGTGTGAGGAGAAAGCAGGGAGGAGAAGACAAGCTGGTTTATCTTGGCTCTCTACACGTCCCCATGTCATGTTATAGAGCTTTACTGGTTCCTGTCCTATCGTAATTCTTAGCTTGAGTGGGATTTAGCAGCTAAGTGGAAAGCCCCCCCCATATAGAATATTCAGGCTCGGCGTGACCTGCTGAGTTGGCGTTTGTGATATTTTTAATAACGTAACCTTGAGATGCTTTAATATCTCCAGCTGCAAGTATAAAGTGATATTGAGAGGACTGTGTCGGTGTGTACCAGTGTTTGGTTAATTCTTCGTGTGCATACATGTTGCTGGGTGAGTTGTTTTATATAGACAGAACATTCCAAGTGAAAAGAGTCATAAAGACAGACAGGTATTAAAGTGCACGCACTAAAAGCTATAATTAAGCAGTGTGTGCAGAGTGCACCACAATATTGGTTGAAACAATAACAATGCTCTGATTGCTTTCTGAAACAGCCTGGGAGGAGTGATGTAGGATGAGTGGCTTCTTCTTTGTTTACTTTCCAGGGTATGCAGGATGTAATGTCATGAGATGTCTGACATGGTAAACAAAGCAAATTCACACATATGTAATGCCAGTGGTGGAAGACCAGATCTATTAATAAGGTAAAAGTACTAATACACACTGTGAAAATACTCCAATACAAGTAAAAGTCTTGCATTTGACCTTACTTTACAAAAAGTATGAATTTTCAGAAAAATTTACTGAAAGTAAAAGTACTCATTGTGCAGTAAAATGTTCCCTGTCAGTGTTTTCCTAGTTATATGATGTTCGTGGATTAATATTACTGCTGCATTAATGTGTATGTTGCATTTCACTGCTGTAGATGTTTAAGGTTGTGCTAATTTGAACTGCTTTATAAACTGTTGGGTAGGTTAATTTACAGCAATGCGTCATGTTTTATAAGATCACCATATGTGTGTAGCGTCTCTGTCCTGTGAGAACCACATATCTCTAAAAAGTCAACTTTTCATTATAAAAACAGCCTGGTTTCAGCTTTGTGACGATGGGTTTTCCAGCTGATCCAAGAGGCTTTTTAAAGACTTTATTTAGCTTAAGAAGTAGAATCATTTTCTCAACCCATAAAGGAAAATTTCATCTTTCAGTTTATCAGAAACATTCACATTCCAAATCACCAAATCTGGAGATACATGGTTTTCACTGGACAGGAAGGATATGAAAAAATTGTAATCTGAAAAGTAACTAAAAGCTGTCGGAAAAATGTAGTGGAGTAAAATGCACATTTGCATCTGAGATGTTTAAAGATGCTTAAATGGAAATACTAGACATACTGTAAATGTATGTGTAGAAAATGCATTTGATGCATAAATTAAAAACAGACATCACACACGTGCATCCACTTATACGTCCATGTGAGCCACAATAACACTCAAAAGCACGGACATTCCTACACACACCATTTTCAGTGAACAGCTGTGAATTCCTATTTTGAAATCATAAACTACAACATGATCAATACCTGCTTTTGTTAATCAAGTGAAAGAGACTAAGCTGGGCGTCACACTGTAAATCAAATACAGGCTGTGTTGAGCAATCACATTAACCCACAAGCATTTTATGACTGTAGGTTTAACACTTAAATTAGCTGAATAAAAGTGATTAGTCTTTCCTTTTTTACATTAGTGAAGCGGCACATCTGTAAGCTTTTGACTGGCTGATATAAAGAAAATACAAAAGTCCTGGATGAAAAGCAAGCATGCATTAGCCTGAAATAATCCAGACAACAGAACAGTCTACTGCAACACAGCTTTTGTTTTCATTTGAATGAGATCTGACGTTTTTTAAAACATCAGTTCAGGGACATTCAAATTGAGTTCCTCAATAACTTACAACAGGGACTTTCCCACAGCTGCCTATAGATGCATTCATTAACATATTTTCAGAGAGAGAAATAAACAAATCAGTCACAGCTCAGAAATGGATGGAGAACATCAATGTTATGACCAATTTGAGCTCACTGTGTTTTTTGGCTTTCAGCAGTCTCAGTGGAAGATTTATATTACAGGCCTGTTCTCTAGGAATAGGTGTGTATTTACTTGGCCAGTGTATTTCTTAGCTAACAGAAAAACAATGTTGTGCTGTGGACTAAACCAGGCAGGATACAGGCAGTAGATACAGACACTTTAAATTTTTCAGACAACTTAACAAAGGGTTAAAGATGTTATACGTTTGGGCATGAGTAATGTTTTGAACAGATCATAGAAAAATGAATGTCTCACAATCTAATAGCAATGTAATTAAAAAGCAATGGTTGTTGTACATGATTGGTTCCCACCAAGAGCTTTATTCACTGACCACTAGATGCCAACTATTCCACAATTAGATGTCCATTATATCAAGTGTTTATTTAGGCATCAACTTTTGGTTTTGCGGTGATGTGTTGCATTTGACTATACCAATATTTTGGGTGGGTTGGAGGTTTTATGTACATGTAATGTAAAGTATGTCAACTGCTAATGCCTAGGAAATTAAAGTTATTTTCAATAATTCCGGTTACTTGTTGTGTTGAATGTAGTTGTTTTTTTGTATTAGACACTGATTATTTTCAGTTTGAAATTTCATTCAAGTTTCATTTTTCAGAGGAATTGATCTATGAGCGACAGTTTATTGTGACTTCCACATAACTCCCTAAAGCTGTGGTTCCCAACCTTTTGGCTTGTGGAAGAACTTGGCTGGCCTGCACAGAGCCCTGACCTCAACCTCATCCAACACCTTTGGGATGAACTGGAACGCCGTCTGCAAGTAAGGCCTTATATCCCAGTAAAATGCCCAACCTCACCAGGGATACACCGATTATCAGCTCGTTTTTTGGCAGATGGCAGATGATCTGTATCTGCATTTTATTTGCCTGACAACCGATAAAGTAATTTATTTAAAAAGTGTGCTACTTTGGCTCAGCTCCAGCTCTGTGTCTGTCCCTCTGCTTCGGTTTCACTCACCATTGAGTCTGACTTAATGTCCCGCCCACAACACTATCTTACTATCTTTTACTGTGTATAATGTTGAAAGTTTCTAATTTATTAAATTATTGCTTAAAGCATTTAGACAAAGTTTTGTGTTGGAGTTTGTAACATTCCAAAATCTTAATTTTGACTTAAAGATTTTCATTTTCACTGTAAATGTATATCGGTTCCAAATATTGGTTATCGGTTTCATTAACTACTAATAATCGGTATCGGCCCTGAAAAAACATTATCGGTCGATCTCTTAATCTCACTAATGCTCTTGTGACATAATCCCTGCATCCAGGTGTCTTCTCAAGAGAAGAGGGTGTTACAGCAGCTTATCACTACTCATAGTTTTGGAATGATTAGATCAATAATCACATTTGGGTGTAATACTTTAGTGTCTGCATAAATTTGGCCAGTTAGTGTATCTCTCTCTCTCTTCCTCCTTGCTGAAAAATGTCTCTCTGCGTGTTTGCCAAAAGGGGAAAAAGTGGACTGAATGCTCATCAGTGTAATAAATGAGAACTGGAGTCATGGGCAATTGACTCACGCATGCCCTGTTAAAATAGGAAGTTAATTGGATCCGTATTTGTCTGTAGCTTAATTGCGATCAGCCAGGGAGTTGTAGTCTTGGTGTAATTACAACATGTGACATCTTGGAAAATGAAATCATTGTGCATTATATTAATATCATGTGGACAAAATTTCAAATTCCGAGGAAAAACAGTTGCCTGTTAGAAGCATTTTATAGAAACTAATCTGGGATGAAAACTAGTTACTTTTGGTTACGGTATGATTTGAAGACACAGGCCAATATTTTCTGGGATATATACTTTGTAGGAGACAGACTTTTTGCTAAACTGCATTTCATCTTAGGGTGTGGTGCTAAATAATAGTGTCTTTATCTCGATTATGAGGATTTAGGACCTTGAAAAGGGACACTACAAGCTTGCATCAGTGTAATTTAAGGGCAATTTTGCTGCATGGTAACCTCGCCTCAGACATAACGCCCTGTTACTCTCTGCTCCTCACCACAGCGCTTCTCAGGTGCTGCAAGCAAATCACTCCGCCCAAGTAGCAGAAGTAGCAGTGCTTCGCCTTTCTGAGAATAATAGTTCCCAGTATGTATACGGTTAGAAGATGGCTGTGTCTCATGTGACGGTGTTATTTGTACACGCTTTGACTATACAAATCACATGTAAATAGGAAAATGTTGGCGTTATTTTGTCACTTATTGGGAACAGTAGGCTAGATGGAGCCGGTTACCTCCAGGATCTGTGCTAAGCGAGGCTAGCGGTGGGTGCCTCTGACAGAGTTACAACACGCACGGAGATGAGAAGGGTATGTATGGACTTATCTAACTCTGGGGGATACGGTGAATAAGCTAAAGTCCCAATAAGTCGGTGTGTTCCTTTAAAGAAAATGCAATCTTGGTTGAACAGAGGAAGAAGAAAGAATGAAATTACGAGGAAAAACTACAGCTACAGAGAGAACCAAACGCCATATGCAGCCTGCTGATACGGATACTTGAAATGCGGCCGGCCAAGACTTTTTATAACAAGAACAATCATGAAGTGAATGCAGCTGTTGATCTTAATCTGGCTTTTTACATACAAGTCTGTTGCACATTCCCATGATTGGGTTTCCAAATTTTAGGCAGCTGGCAGGAAATTTGGATTGATTATATGTTTTTGGGGGGGCACTTTCAGCCTTTATTTTGATAGGACAGCAGAAGACATGAAAGTGGAGAGAGAGTGGGAATGAGATGCAGTAAAGGGCTGCAGGTTGGAGTTGAACCCAGGCCTGCTGCATTGAGGAGTAAACCTCTGTATGTGGGCATCTGCTCTACCAACTGAGCTATCCAGGTGCCCCTGATTAGATTTTTAAACGTTGATATGGATTAGAGTGTGCTGTCCATTGCGTTAATAGTTTTGTAGCTTCACAAAGGTGTGATGACCTAATTACTTAATATTAGGGTAAAAATAACAGAATGGATCACTGAGTTTCATTTAAATTATCTGTTGGAACAAAACGTGAAGTGTTGGTCCAACTCAGCATGAACAGGCTACATAGCAAAGTCATCTATTAATTATTTTTTAAAGAAAGCTATTCCCTCTGGTGTAATTCTGGCCATTTATTACCCACCACACACATGCAAAGACACTAACACACACATCTTCATGACCACAATCAACCTTTAAGTGTTTTTTCGTCCCTATTCCAAACAGGAAAGGCTCTGATTATAAACACACTATTTATGAGTCAACAGCAGAGAATCCAGTACAATAAATACTTTTGGTGAA
Source organism: Sander vitreus (assembly GCF_031162955.1). NCBI lineage: Eukaryota > Metazoa > Chordata > Actinopteri > Perciformes > Percidae > Sander > Sander vitreus. The sequence continues at coordinate 16,809,398 of NC_135872.1, forward strand.
ACACAGTCCAGGAATAATACAAATAGTTGAAGAGTTGAACAAGTGCGAATGATCACTGAAAGCTGTTGATGGTCCCTTGGCTATATCAAATTGTGGTAAAGATTTGAATGTAAAAAACATATAATTTGAAATTCACAATTACAATCGTACAGTGACATGCAAACAGAAACATGCACGCATGGACACACACACACACACACACACACACACACACACACACACACAGACACTTCATTGAAATGAAAAATGACTCTAACCTTCAAAATGCAGAGCCTAATATTCTATCTCTAGTTTGTGCCTCTTATGTATTATAATTACATTCAAGTCACAAAGCTATGCATTTCATTTTCTGAAAAAATAAACTCAGAGATATAAAAAAAACATAAGGCACTTTAACACTTAGGCTGATGTTCCAAAAGGAATTTCCAAAGTCCTCACATCTAACAATTTTCTCTGCAGCACACAAAAATATTGGGTAACACTTTACTTGAAGGTATCTACATAAGAGTGACATGACACTGTCATGAACACATGACACTGTCATGACACATGAACCCTAACTCTAACCCTAACCATAACTTGTTATGGCAAAAACCGAATGACACTAAAAGAAGCGTTACGTCATAAACGTTTATGACTTGTTTATAAACGTTTATGACACGTTCATGACAGTGTCATGTCACTCTTATGTAGATACCTTCAAGTAAAGTGTAACCAAACATTGTCTGCTGAATGACAACAAAATGGTAGGTTTATCATTGTTAAACAATTTTAACAATTAAAAAAAGAAGAAGAAAAACAATGTTTATGCTAACATTACTTCTTTTTTTATGCTAACGTTTGTGTGAGGGCTTCTGTGTTTTTAACCGGTGCTGCCAATTGATGGTTTAGGACACACAGATCATTTGTCCTGTAACAGTTAAAACTAACATTGTGTAGTCTATGTTAGCGTTATCACTGCTACTAGCTGCCGCTTCTCACTTGTTTGTCTATACAATGTGAACCAAACTGGAAGAACTTTACTATCACTTATATTTGTCTATATTGATGTTACTATCAAACGTTTCAGATTTTTAAACTAAATCGTTCTTTTCTTGTGTTGCACAAAAAGAGCAAGGGCATATGTTATATAAGTCTCCTTGGATGGGAAATAGAGTCACAGTTTATAGGGAAGTTGTATTGTGAGTAGACAGAAAGCTTTTCCATCAGGAGCTAAAAACTGGCTTTGAAGAAGGATAAAAAGGTAGAGCAAGCTCAAAAAGGCAAACAAAGGCAAGAGGAAATACGGGCCAGTGTGAAAAGTAGGCCGTGGAAAGAAAGCATGAGAGTTAAAGAGAGTAAGCTGTGTATGTGACATCAGGCTTAGATGGACCCAGCGGGCTGGATTGCCGTATGTGAGGCGGTGACGTGGTCCTCTGGAGCTTGAGTTAGCAATTTTATGTCAGGCTCTTCATCATCTGTCCACCTCTGGTGTAATGTCTAATGTTTTGTTTATGCTTCCCAACCCCCTCCCTCCTTCCCACCCTTCCCTGATGTCCAACTTATCATCACTCTATGCAATCTTCACTTTAGTCTACTCTTCTGTCTCTTCACCCAAGACCTCAATTATACACCAGAGACTATTTTTATCATTTCATCTTTCATTCACTGTCCTCTTCCTTCCCATCACCCACCACTGTTCTGCTTGTTGGGCGTTAGAGAAGAACACCTCACCCTAAATCACTGTTAACCAAGGTTGTACTCGTCGAGACGGAAGAGCAGAGGAGTGGGGCTCCACCCTAAACCTTTCATGATAGAGCAAAGTGCCAAATGACTGACCACGGCACAAAATTACTGCCACATCACCTGCAGCTGCAGCTCGCACAGGGCTTCACCAAACCAAGGAGTGGATTTTCTTTAAGATCTCACCAGTAAGATTGTATTTGCTGCTCCATAAAAGCCACCCTGAATCTGATCTGAGCAGTAAACTGTCATATTTTGAACTGCTGAGTAGACTGTCACCAGGAGGGTGTGACTGCACTGTGACGGTTTGGTGTGCTTTTTTTCAGTGCCATTTCAACATGTGGTATGACCGAGGCCACACTTATGATGGTAGCTAGCTGACAGGTTGCAGATGCAGAAGCACAGTGGAAATGTCATCTTTCACAACATTCACTTGTGCACATGCAGAAGACACGGACAGTAAGATGAGGTCAATAAACAGTAACCATTACAAGGGAAATGCAAGAAATGTGTGCACGCACGCACGCACGCACGCACGTACACACGTACACACACACACACACACACACACACACACACACACACACAACTTTGACTGGTACCTCAAAGGCATTACTTTCTACTTTTGCATCGCCATAAATCATCATGCAGAATCAAAAGAAAGCTGATCCTAAGCATTCGCCTCTGCTGCACCATTCACTTGAGTCATCCGACCCACAGACGAGGAACAGACAAAGTTGTGAGCTGTTGCCGTGGCTACATAATAATGCTGACACAGGTCTCGACAACAATACATCTGCAGAAAATAATTCAATGTTGAATTGCTGAGACAGCGGTCAAATCAGTCATGCAACCTGAATGACACAAAGATTTCCCACAGCAGATACATACAATATCTCCAATGGCAGCATTATTCGAAACAGAACACAAGTCTCACCCTAAATCACGTCACACATATGAAACTCATGTGAAGAGAGAAGGAGACGCTGTGAGTGATTGATGGCTAATTTGGATTATTTTGTCATAGCCGCATGTATTTCATTAGTGCACTTTACTCATACAGATTTTAATAGCAGAATCATACACCACATTAAAGGATAAAATTACCTAACTTGGCTCGTGGATGACACTGTTTACCCAACACAACAAGTTGTACAGATACATGTGCTAACACTTCAGTGGAGTCTGGAGTGTGGGAACGTGAAAATAAGAGTCAGGAAAGAAAGGAAGAGTGTATAATGAACTACTGGGTTAGGAGTGTGAAAAGAGCGCCACCTCGTGAGATGTCAGAGGAGGTTTCAACAGTCAGTGTCTCCAGTCAATCCAGTACAACATGGGTAGTTTGCTCAAATCAGCAGATGGCACTGTAATACCTTCATGCTGTGTGATCTTTGTTGAGACTATACATGGGTTTTCCAGTTTCACCATGAAACTGAAAGAAAAGTGAGATGAGAGTTAAGAAGTTACTCATCTTATTATGAGTGTAAATGATCCACAATTAATTCTAGTTACTTCATTTTCTTTGTCATTTTATTTCTCAGAATGCTCACTACCTGGTGCCATATTTGCTGTTTGGTAAATCTGATTAAACACGTTTAGGAATTTGCAACATATACACACAAAACTGGAATAGTGATATTAAAACTAAATTTTCGCACGGGAACCATCTTTATTACTATTGTAACCAGTTGAACTAAAGACTAAAGATTTTTACCCATTTTGTTTCAATACTTTTTTTATCCTGCTTTCCTTTTCTTATTTATAATCTCAGGACCCCTCACATTTATCTTGTGGCCACTTGTTAGGAACCACTGGTTTACAAATGCTTATAAAACGTTAAAAAAATAGTTGTCACAGCTAAGGGCCAGGAGTCAATTCATGACTTGTGTTTGTACATGTGTGTCTCTGCATGTGTCTGTTTACATAGGACAGAGAGCACAAAGTATCAATGTGGTCTTGACATCTCCTGCCACAGTACCACACAGGAAGCTGAGTCACTGATCGACTCACTGATCAAGAGCAATTTACTTCCTGTTTATTTTGTCACAGCAGTTTGCTGCCCTCACTCATGACAGGTCAAGAAAGCAGAAAAATCTTAGCAAAATAGGGAAACATATTGGCAGGGGGATTCTCTGAGTCTCTGGGGCTGTATTAGACTGAGACCTAGTCTACACGTACAGGTCATTGTAAACCGACCTTCAGGAAAAATCTGGCCAGGGTGAAGACTTTTAGAAGCAACCACTTGCAATGGCAGACGTGGACAAAACTGTACTGGTAACAGGCTTTCTAGCAGGACTTTTTACATGTTTACACATAAATGTACACTTACTCGTTTTTGTGGTCTGTTGTGGAACAGACATGTCACAATGTGCTATGGAGGTCACTGCTACATAATCAAACACATTTGTCACATTATCATGTGGACGGAGATTTTTCTAAACAGTGCATGTGTGGACAGATTTTCTTTTAGTACTACTGAAGACAAATCCAGTTTTTAAAAATACCTGTGTATGTTTGGACTAGGCCCGAGTTCAATTCACAGAATGTTTTTGTACAAATAATAGCCGCTGTGGGAATTGTAAACCTCTTTATTTAATGCTGTTTGCATTTTATGACTACAAAGGCATAGAAAATATGTGTTTTTGCTTGGGTAATGCACGTTTGTGAAAGTGTGCACGGTCAAGTGTGCTCGGACAATTACAGTAACTGTTGCACAAATTAAATTTAAAGACAGAAACGTTTGCAGAAGTGTCTGTCTTCTTTTCAACACTTTATTCTTACAGTTTAGATAGATAGATAGATGGACTTTATTAATCCCAAACTGGGAAACTACTATGTTACAGCAGCAGGTATAAGACACACAACATCCACACTTCCTTATAATGTATGTATCATTAACACAGTCCCACATGGAGCACCTTCTTGGAGCTCTGCAGCATGGCTTACAGCGCAGGGCACGTTAGCGAATCTCATTAGTGGCTGTGAAAGAGTTTAGTGGGGGCTTACACTACTACTCAGCAAAGGTCTCTTACTGAGGTCAGGGTTAAAACTGATTGGAAATACTGTTTAGGTTTGTCTTTGCCCGCATACAGAGTCCATAGCTACTGTGTGCTTTATGCAATGGACTGAGAATGTGAATTTCATGCATAGGCTATAGCAGGAACAGGAAGTGCTGTAACTGCTTGCTAAAGTGTAAGTTGACAACTTCAACAGTTATTGTTTGTCAACCAGCATGAACCAGTATTAGTACAATTATTTCTGCAACCCCATGGATTATTTCTGTCAACTCTGATATAAAAACTGGATTATACAAGATAGATAAGAATTGTTGGTTCCCAAACTAAAATATAAGTTAAAGGATTAGAGTTCCTTGACAAGAAAATACTGTGACACAGGAATATTTTAAGATACAGGCATGCAAGGGAATTAGTAGCAAAGTAGGAAGTTTAATATTGATTTCAGTTTTCATTAAAAGAGGTAGATATGCGAGGAGGTTGTGGGACTAAAGCTGCTTCCAGATGATAAGAAATTAGCTTTTTGCTCACCGCAAGATAGGGTACAGAGCATAGTGCAGACACTTGCAAAGGCAAGGCGCAGCGTAGGTATATGTCATCATTGTTTCTGGCTATGTCACATGCAGCTGTTGGTTGCGCTTTAAAAGGTCAGCAACAACCAATGCTGAAGTTAAAATATTTTTAACTTTGAGTGCAGCGCTCGGGGGCTTCTTTGAGCGGTGCACAACGCCAAGGATAGCGCTCCGGCCTAGATGTCGCCATCTCTCTGCCAATAGGTAAACTATAGCACGGCAAGCACAGGGCAGTTTTACCACTGATCACGTGTAGGCGGCTTGAGAAAGAAAAGGAGGTAGAAGTTTTTCGTTTAAAATGGAAGGTGAGGTAAATCTATTGTAGCTAGCTAGCCACTTTCTTATACAGACCTAGGTCTGGACCTAATAGCAACTGGGTGAAGATGTTATAGGATACTTCGTTTCCATAGAGCAGATATACTCTTCCCTTGAAATAAAATCTTACTGTTAATGTGATCTGGCTCAATGTTAACACCAAACACTAATGTGCAACAATGCACTGAAACACATTATTCGACATAAAGCAGGTAGCTAAATTTCAACCAGCTAACGTTACATCTTTACTGCCCCCTGTGGTGTCTCTAAACTGGAGAAACACAAATTAGCTCACCACTAGCTTGTATTTACTGTAACGTGTTAAACTCCTGGTATCATTAGCTCAAATTAGCTAGGTTAAAGATTTGGTTGTTAGTCAACGTGATGCCGAAGGATAACCGACTATAAAAATATTCATACCAAAAAATATGTTTTACTAAAAAGGACACTGCATCATGTTCCTGTTAGCAACTTTGTACACCAACACCTGCGATGTGGAAGCCAGGTCACTTGTAAAAAGAAAAATATAATCATAATGAAAAAAGATTATTAGTCTGTTATTTTCTTTTACCCTAAAACAAGTTAGCCTTTACCAATACAAAGACAAGATAATTATATTCTCTTGTATCAGTTCACAACAGTGGAGGAGGTAGAGAGAAGTACTTAGATGGCCTCAGTAAAGAGTGTATGTTCGGTCAACATAGAGTCAGAGACGGATTTTTTCCCCTACTAATGAAAATCCAGGTGAAAGAATAAAAATAGTTAAAGGTGTTAAGCGAGTGAGGCGGGAAAGGGAAGAAGCAAGAAAGTGGAGGCACATTCAGCTAACGGGCTAACTGTAATCTCTTAATGAACTTCTACGTGTGGGAATGGTGGAAAAGGAAATGTAAACGAGGATGAGCTAAAAAAGGGGGAAGAGTGGGATAGGACGGAGGGAGGGAATAAGGGATTGACAGGGTGAAGGAGATACTTTAGATGTGATCAGGAAGCAGTGATGTGTTGAACAAGTCTTTCTGACTTTTTGAATGAAGCGTATCTTCAAATTACTATCATGTTTCTGAGTATAAAGACGGATGTATGCACAAACGGCTCATTCACACAAACAAACACACACATTTGTTTCTATATGTGGCGATCGGTTTGGCAGCCTGACAAGGGGTCTGTCTGAAATACCCTCGCCAATCCTCTGATGTCGTCAGACATTGGGAACCAAGCCGGTGTCATCCACTTGACAAGTCAGAGGTCAGGTAAGTACAGTAGCAGCTTCATGGTAAGCATCCCCAGCAGTAAGACATTGAGCCTGTTGGTGAACGGTGAAAGTGCAGAGTGTGATTCACCTGCTATTTTGTGTCAAACCATGGAGCTACATTGTCTGAAAATGTTGACGCAATAATTGTCTTTAATTTACTGTGAATAACGTTTCAGGCTTTGCATTGCACTGAAATGTATTTACATTTAAAATGTTCCTTAACTTAGAGTTGTTAGTAGCTTCTGCTCTGCTCACAGTTTCCCAATGAGACTCAGAAAAAAACAATACCAAGAACTGAAAACCGCTACCAAATACTTCACTAAATATCAAATGCCAGTAATACTGAAATTAGTTCCAGTAAACTTGACTTACAGCAAACATATATGTATGTGTATATAAATGATGTGAATATATGCCTTTATGACTCAAATGCTCGAAGGATAGAGTGCTCTCAGATACAGAGTATATTGAGACAAATATTTAGATATCACAGGTTTTGAAACTACTCTTATGTAAAAGTGTGGAAGTATGTACAGTATGCTTTTTTTAATGATCTGAGCATGCACAGAGTATGCAGTAATACACCTTAAAGTGGTATAAGCATTGTAATATCTTCAGAGGTGTGAGTGTACACATATGCATGCGTCTCTGTGCGCATGTCTGTGTGTGTCTGTGTGAATGTGTGTGTCACTGCACATATAGGGTAATCTGCAGTAAGCTGGTTTATGGGCTCGTCTGCAGTGACGCAGATATCCACACCAAGCTCTGCACTGATAGATTCTTCATGACAACTAACCTGCCAGACTATATGGCATATACCCTACATACTGACACAGGGCTTACATCCATCAGAGGTGCTCATCACAAACACTGAATACAGATCTTTTTCATCGTTAATTGAATATATATTGCATTATATAGTCATACAGGTAGGTTTTCTGCAATTGCGCTTTAAGTTTGTAAAGTAACCCCCTGCACACACAAATGCCTGCAGGGCCAAATGATGGTGGGTGAAAAACCACCCCTAGAGGGGCGTTGGGTGTATGTGCATTCCCAGCCTCACCTGTGAATGATCAGACTTCTGAGGAACTGTAATACAAGAGTGAAATGATTTACATTTGAGATGCTGTTATCCAGAGGGAATTTGAACAGACTTACTGCTCAGTAGTCATCATTGTGCAGCCGCCAAAGCATCCCTTGTGATTGTCTGACCATAACTGTGCCAGGTTCAAATTAATCACACTCTTCATCAAATGTCTACTTGTTAAAATAAGCTGCACTATTGATAATGGAAAATGTAGGACAGGTGCAGAGTGGCGTTTGGACAGGAGAGAAAAGTGCTGAGAAATCGAATCGAAGAGATGTTTTTTTTGTGTGGGGTCAGCGTCTGCCCCCTTTCTCCTCTTCTCTTCTAACGCCCATTCTCCGGACACGTCTCCACTCGAACTAACTATGGGAAGCAGCGGCAGCTATTAGTAGGTGTGGGCTGTCAATCAAACCGACCCGCCCCAACGCCTCTCAGACGGGAAGCACTCTGTTCACAACTTCTACAGCAGCTGTGGAGTGGGACCTTTGTGGCATGACGCAGTACCAACGAGCAACAGACGGCCAAAATGTGAAGGAAAAACAGCCATACGCCACTTTATGAAAGTAGGTGTGCAGTGAAGAAGTCGAGTAGTCTTAAAACGAATGCGTAAAGTTGTTGCTACGCAGTAGGGACGCGCAATAATCTGTGCGTAAAAGTTAGTCAAAAAAGGACAAAGGATAAACTTCTGCGGTGGTGGAGACGTTCACTCGGCTGCGATGGATGCGTCAGTGAGCCTTTGGGCTGACACTGTGATGAACAATCATTTCGACCTTTACAGTTGATTTCCAGAGTTTGGCGATAGCGCCGGAGCTGAGCGCGCATCGTGGCAGCAGATGCTGGACAGTGACTAAGCCTGTGGCTGGAAAGCTCATGAATTGAAACTGTCTGGACTACAAACTTTGTCTACGTTAGAAGTAGGACAAGCGCAACACCGCCCGACTAGTTAATTCTGTCATGCGTAAAGACGCTTTGTCGTCCAGCATCTTGTTGTTATGATAGACATCAGCTCCAGCGCTTAACGGTCAGTTCTTCAAAAAGTTGCAGCTGCCTGATGCCACTACTCCAGCAGGAGTCAGGGGAACGTGTTGTCGTTTACATCCTTCTGTCTACCTCTTCTCAACATGGACGAGAGTGTTGAGTCTGCAGCGTCCGACAGCTGCTCGGACGGGGAGAGCATTAACCTCAGCGTGCTCAACTGGGAGCAAGTGCAGCGGCTGGACACCATCCTAACCAGCTCTATACCCATCCATGGCCGGTGGAGTTTCCCCACTCTGGAGGTGAAGCCACGGGATATCGTCAAGGTGGTCCGGAGCCGCATGGAGGAGAAGCGGATACATGTTCGGGAGGTGCGACTGAACGGCTCCGCGGCCAGCTACGTCCTGCACGAGGACAGTGGTCTGGGATGGAAAGACCTGGACTTAATATTCTGCGCGGAGCTGAAAGGAGAGATGGAGTTTCAGATAGTTAAAGATATAGTGCTGGACTCTCTTCTAGACTTCTTGCCCGAGGGAGTGAATAAGGAAAAGATCACGCCAATGACCTTAAAGGTAGTATATTGAGTTATTATAACATGTGACTCACATATGTAGATAGCATGTTTTGTGTGTCAAAGTTTTAAACCTTACAGGATAGATATTGAACTTTTATGGTTTTATTTCCGTTCACACTTATTTACACTATACACCCTGCTGCAGCTATGTGCATTTTCTGTTTGCAAATGCATCTACATTAAATGTAAATAAATCTTACACAAGCAATATTCAAATCTGCCCTGAATACATCCAACCAGCACAGAGATGTAAGCCTTCAGATAGTGAAAAGGTTGGTTTCCAATTCAGAGAGGATTCTGTTTAATCCAATTGGAGTCGGATCCACATTAATAAGTCAGCCCTCAGTTACCTGGATACCGAAGACTACCTAGGCTACTAATGGCCCACCAACAGATTTAATCAGCACAACATTATGACTAACAGACCAAATCCAAGATTTGTATCTGGTGCAAACAGCAGTAATGTCCGGTTGTGGAAGCCTGCTTAAAACATAACTGGTTTTTAACATGTAACGCCCACAGTGCAATCATTCTTAAACACCACCATGCATACATGTGTTTTTCAGAAGAATAAAAAAAAGTGTTTGATGCACTGGTGCAAGAACTAACAGCTGTGAAAGGAGGGACAGAGAGGAGGAGGAGTTAGTGAACAAACACAGAAGAGGCAGTAGGCCTTTATGACTCAAATATACAGTATAACACTAAAATATAATAATATAAAAACACACTATAACTTTAATATAACACAGAGCCAAATGCTTGTATGATGGTTTATTGGTTAACTATATGCAGGTGTTTTTTTATTCATAAGTATGGATATGGAAGTTAAATCTGCCTATATGTACCTATTAACTCCAACAATGTCTTCAATTTCTTTACTATAGTTTTCAGTCACTGACCTAAAACTTGCACATACATGAGATGCATTGGACTTAGTCTGTGATGACACTTAATGCTTTAACTTGTGTCCGTTTTAGGAAGCCTATGTGCAAAAGATGGTGAAAGTGTGCAATGACTCAGATCGCTGGAGTCTCATCTCCCTCTCCAACAACCGTGGCAAGAACGTGGAGCTCAAGTTTGTGGACTCTCTTCGACGGCAGTTTGAGTTCAGCGTGGACTCCTTCCAGATCCGCCTGGACTCACTTCTCCTCTTCTACGAGTGCTCGGAGCACCCCATGGCTGCCACTTTCCACCCCACCATCCTCGGGGAGAGCGTCTACGGCGACTTCCCCACCGCCCTCGATCACCTGCGCAAGCGCCTCATCTGCACCAGGAGACCCGAGGAGATTCGAGGTGGGGGTCTGCTGAAGTACTGCCACCTGCTGGTGCGGGGTTTCCGTGCAGCCTCTGACACAGAGATGAAACTGCTGCAGCGCTACATGTGCTCACGCTTCTTCATAGACTTTCCTGATGTGAGCGAGCAGAGGAGAAAGCTAGAGTCCTATCTGCAGAACCACTTTGTAGACCTGGAGGACAGGAAGTATGACTATCTGGCCACGCTGTACGAGGTGGTGCAGGAAAGCACGGTGTGCCTGATGAGCCATGAGAGGCGTCAGACACTCAGCCTCATCTCTTCGCTGGCGTTGCGGGTCCTGGCCGAGCAGAACGCAATCCCCAATGCCGCCAACGTCACCTGCTTCTATCAGCCGGCTCCTTATGTCTCAGACGGCAACTTCAGCAACTATTACGTAGCACAGGTTCAGCCCATCTACCCCTGTCATCCCCAGCAGTACATTCCTCCTCATCACCATCCCATGTACGCCACCTGGTTGCCCTGTAACTAAACTTTGTGTATGTACACTTTTGTGTATCCGGCGGAACCTTCTTGAAAGAGGATGATGATATTTTTGTATCTCTTCCTTGAGAAGGTAATTGAGGGAAATGAGAGAAGGAAGAACATGAGACAAAATTAGATAAAAGGAGAGAATAAAAGGGAAATGGAACCTGGATCAAGGCAGTGGGCCAGAGAAAGGCCTTTCCCTGGGGTAGGGTGCCACAGCAGGAGCAGCTGAGCACACAGGGAGAGATGCCAATGAGAGAGGCTGACCCATCAGTTTTAGGGTTCTCTGCTCATCAGCACTAAGATTGATTTGGCAGACCCTCAGAGTGACCAACAGCCTGGATACAAGGATTTTTTTCTTGTCCGTTTGTGAGTTACGGAACTTACTTTTGAAATGATGAACATGTATAATATCCACATCCTCTTCACATTAAAAAACAAACTCACAGCTCGCAGCCACAGAGAGTAACGGAGGACACACATGACGTGCTGATATGCATTCATGGTCAAACAACGGAGACCTTGTGACTATGTCCATTTGCACTGTGTTTGTATGGGACTCATTTTCACAAGCAATGCAAAATGAGGAACTGGATACTGTTTACAAATCCAAAGATCTAGTTTGATACTGAACTTTATCTGAATTCTTAGACAAAACAACGAAACAATGCATGCTTTATTTCTGTACAGGAATAATTGTCTTTAAGTGCCTAGATAAAGCCTAAAGGGAAGAGATATTTTTGTGACTCTTTATCTTAGAGAACTGTTGAGTCATAATTGATTTTCAAGGTGATAATGAATGTACTGCAGAACAGAGAGTTTACCTATGCTGAGTAAGGTCTCTTACACTGAGGGAGGTTTTGGTCCAACTGATTTTCTTCACAACAATGTTTAGTTAAAGACTCTGCTTTTATCTGCAGTCCTGCTCGACAAACACACACCCTGATTACCAAAAAGGAAGTAGCAACATAATCTCATCATCTGTAGAGGAAGGGGGGAGGTGGAGGTTGGATCAAAAATACTTATAAAAGGGAAAATAGAATAACAGGGAAAGAAAGTGGTTTGGCAGCAAGAGAGCAAACGAGAGAGAAAACTGCTCTTATTTGCATTTTTATTGGATTGCAAAAATAAGGTGGTCCAAAGCACAGCTTAATAACCAAAAACAATTTATCACAGACAGGAGATAATGAAACCATCTCTGGGGGATGCAATGCGACATAGAGAAGTGTATTTGGATATGTAAACGTTTTGCCCATAATGCATTTCAAAATGCAATTTCATCACATGTAGTCCCATATCAAAGTGCATTTAAAATTTGAGATATTAGACTCAAGCTTACTTAAAGGTGCCCTGTGGAGTCTTATTGTAAAAAAGAAGTTATGTTTACATTTAGTCTCACCAAAACGCATTGTGTGTAGGGTTAGTGTGATGGGTGTGCTTTCTTTCTCCTAAAAAATTTGCAGAGTAAAAACCTTTGGAATATTTAAATCCATGCATTGTTTACATACATGTTTGCTTGCCAGCGGGCTTCTTCATTACTGCCTGGGGAATGTTGGGTCCCTTTAAATTATAGAGTGTGGTCTAAACCTGCTCTATATGAAGAGTGTGCTGAGTGCTGAACGTCTGTTATGATTTAACACTGAGTTAAATTGAATTGAATTGCCTTTAAAAAGGCAGGATATAAGACGCATGGTTGCATGTGTTCATAAGCACCCTGGTTCCGTGCACAGTAAAAACAAAACAGGGGCCCACTGGTAAAAACATTGCTCCATAGCACTACTGGTGGTCAAGAACTCTACAGGGCACCTTTAAGTTTCAAATACGTATTAAATATTCAAAAAAGGGCCAATGTATTTGAAATGCATTCTAAAACAGGGACAACCAGTTTTCTCAAATTACACTGGAAAGTTTTAATACACTTGCATATAATTATATTATTTTTATATTTTCTTCTTCTTATCTAATACATAACATATGTTTACATCATTTGTACACAGTTTGAAATCATTTTTGACATGCTGTATGTACTGTAAGAGAGAAAGAAAGGAGATGTCAGCGGGGTGGAGGATGAATTGTGTGTGCAGTGATTTAGCAGCAGAGCAAGTCTTGAATGAAGAGGAGTAAAAGCATACTACTGGCAGAGTCAGAGGCCCAGCAAAAGAGGATATCTTCAGAACATGTGCTGCATGAAGCCTGAAAAGCTTCAAAGATGATGTAAGCTCAGTGAATATTGGCCAATGTATATTTCATCTTTTCATCTTCTTTATGGAAAAGAGTCAAAGTTTGGGATGTGTAGAAATGTGGGCTGTATAAGCAGGTAATTGCGAGCTGTCAAAATGTTATCTCTCCTTAGCATGGAAAAGCACCAAACCAAACCAACCAAAGACCATCGCATGGATATTTGAAGGGCAATAAGACAAGTAGGCTTTTGTGATTATTGTAAAAATAACAGGTGTACATTTCTAGCGTTACAAGTGCAAGAGACTCAGCGTATTCTCTCAAACATGTCAGATCTATTTTTCTATCGATCTCTATTTTTGTACAGTTTGGCTGCTGTAGCAGGGGGATTCAAAGCTGTGTTGAGTATTTTGTGGTGTGTGCGAATTTGTGTTTTGGCTGATGAAGAGCAGTGCAGGTGGACACGGCGGCTATGCTGAGATGCTGATTTAGCTTGTGTTTCATTTGGGTTTTTGTTGCTCTAAAGAGATTGTTTCACTGTTCTACATGTTTTTAACTGCTGTCCTGTTTGGACATGAACATAATGATATGTGTCCAAGTTGACCAACTTGAGAATTAAAAGCAACAAAAAAAAGACCACCTAACAATAGTTGTTCAGTTCCGTTTTTGTTATCCCCCTCATCACATACACACTAACAGCTACAATAACAATCTGCATGACATATTTTTTTATATTATTTTATATATATTTTAATTAGTATATTTTCTTATTTAACCTCAGTTTAGCGGAGGTTATTAGCTCTGGCATTTAGGTTTTGTGCCCAGGCTTTGGCAGACAGAGGAAAAGCCTTCATCAAGTCAAAGCCCTGAGATGCCCACACAATCCCAGAAGGCACAACTGCTGCTGCCAGCAAGTGACATCTGAACTTGACGGGTTTTCCCTCCAAGAGACGTCACGAGTGTCAACAAGCGCCAGCAGGCGTCATCGCACCGTTTGACAGCCCTCATTAGCTGAGAATGTATTTATAACAGCAGGTAGATGTCATGTATATGCACATACCTTACTACCAGCAGCGCCTTGGTCTCCAGGGAATCTGATTGAGTAGATTGGCTCCACGTCTGCAGTACTCTAATGCCCAAAGGCCCCAGCCTCCAGATGTCACTTTCCCTGCTGATATTGAGAAAGAAAAAAACCCTTAGTCTCTCTTTCATGTTTTTTTTCTTTGTCCGTCTGTCTCTTTGATGTCCTGTTTTTTTTCTCTCTTCTTTATTTTCAACTTTTACATTATTTCTTTGATGACACACTGCTTTTTATAAGTGGTTGTGTGCAAGTCTAATGCCACTTTAGTGCCACAGAGTACACAGCTTCATGCCATCTTTACCTTCTGTTTTTTGGCCTCACTTATTTCCCTTCATCTTTGCCTGCATGGGCCTCTTGATGAATTCAAGCAGAGAGAGATGAGCTATGGAGAGGAAAACAGGCAACAGGCCAATGTTATCCCCTGTTAGGAGGGAGAGAGTGGACACTAAATATAGCCCCCCCTCTCAGCCACTGTAAGGACATTAGCCCATATGCAGAAAGCTGATTAGCCTCCCTCCATAAGCATGTGCGCAGTGCTCTGGTGTGGTTACTGCAGAGAGATTTACCAGCTATTGTACTGTAACACATAGCTCCCCCATCTCCCGCCGTCTTTTAGGTCACTCTCGCCACTTCCTTCTCAAGGGCTTAAGGGGAACTGAGAACTAGGGATTGAGGCATTTAGTGTGTTGCACAACAAGGAAAAGAGCTAAACCAAAAACACAGGCAAACCTTTCCTCGTTAGTGTAGGTAGTGTGTTACTATATGTGCATTTACAGTAAGTAGTATCTTGACAGGTGGGCTGAGCCAAGGAAGTGTATCAGGCAGTTTTCTAAGAGGGTTAAAGCCTTGTTTTATACAGTCTATGCTTAAAGCTCATGTCCAGCTGATGAAAAATGTAAGCAATGCCCTGATTTCTGACCTGGAGAGTTTGGGGAAATAGTCTCATTCACTTTTTTTGCCAAGCTATAGATGAGAAGATTGATACCATTCTTATTGCTGTACACAATGTATGTAGCTTCAGCCAGACGCCGGTTAGCTTAGCTTAGCAAAAGACTGGAAACAGCTAGCCTGGCTCTGGCTACATATAACATAATCCACCTTTTTTTTTGTTACCTTTGGACAGAGCCAGGCTAATTTCCCCGTTTCCAGTCTTTATGCTAAGCTAACCACCTGGTGGCCCAGGCTTCATATTTATCATAAAAAATCTAAGTGGTATTAATCTTCTCATCTAACTCGTCCTCATTTCCAAAAATGTCAAACAATTGTTCTAAGAAGTTGTAACCCACAGTGAGTCTTTATCAACTCTTTTTTTGGGACGGCACATGTGAGGCAGAAAACAGTAGGAATCTGTTGAAAAACTCAGAGCTATGGACCGGCTTCAAAGATGAGTCTTGTGTTTAGAAAAATACCACAGCTATGACTTTAGCAGGAGCCATCAAAGAAATATGAAGACAAAAGGATTTCTTTGTGATTTATCTGTTCAAATAAGCACTGGCAGATTTATTTACTGGAGATTTAGTTATTTCTTGCAGTCCACGAGGATATTATATCTATCACCACACTGTTTTGTTTTAGCTTTGCAGACACTGATTCAGATTGGAGAGAGAGATTTATAGACGGCATGATAGATATCCACATTGTGCTGATAGATCTGTTGAAGCCGACTATTTGGAATGATGTATTATATTTAACATTAAAAGTCTGTTAAAATGTAAGTACTCAGAGGATATAATTGTCTAAATGAAATGATAATTACATTTGTAAGGACCACCATGAAGAAACCTATCCATAATCTTACATAAGACTGATGGGGTATGGGATCTGAAGGAAATGTGGTTTTAAAAAACAAAAGTGGGCTAAGTGAACCACAAAGGAAGCTCATTCAAATTATAAGTCACTTTTTATTCAGTTTTTCTTTTAAATAGAAAGTTATTGATATATTATTCCTGTATAAGGTACTTTTTGAATTATTCAAGTGGTCATTTAGTGTTTTTAATGATCAAAACTCTTTCCTTTCTCACTGTTATTCTCTCAGGCTCATGTGTGGGTATTTTCACAGGCAAAGGTTGGATGGAGTCACATCACTATTCCCATCTTTAATTGATTTGAGCTTCATAATAAACAGGAAATGAATAGCACCAAAAGGTCAGTTAGCAGCTTGTAAAACCCTGGAATTAAGGGTGTAGTGCTGAAAAGATGGTTTTAATTTGCGTAGAAGTACATGAAGACAACTTCATTTGGTTTAACTCTTATTTAGAAGCAGCAGGTAGCACAGATGCAGCTTTTCACAGACACACAATGGAATGATAGTTTTATTAGGCATGCTTTTTTTAAAAACACAGACACATTATGCATGATACTTGTGCTTTTTGGACCACAGAGTGACACAGGAATTGATAGCATGTGAAGATGTGCATCAGTCCAAACACACACACACACACACACACACACACACACAGAGGAGTTAAATTGGAGATGAACCAGTTGGAGCAGAAGCAGGACCAAGAGTCCATCCAACTCAGCCCAGCCAGGGTCAGAGGCCCCCGAGTAAATCAAACAAAAGCAAGACCAGACTGTGAGAAACAACGATGCGTGTCTGTCTGTGTGTGTGTGTAAGAGAGCAAAAGAGATCTGTGAGATCAAGAAAAAAAGAGTGTGTGGGCATTGTGTGTCTACATTTGTGTATTTGTGCTGTTTGTGTATTTGTGTTACCGGAAAACGTGTCTAGTTTTTAGTGTGAGACATGTGTGGGTGAAGTTGTTTTTAGAGATTATGAATAGCAGCCTTAAGCAAAACTCGATCCTCTTGATTATTAGGCAACACAATAATAATAATTTCTACTTGCTTTCAGTGACATGAGTTGCCAAACAACTGGCTGGCTGAAGCAATACAGCTAAAATCGTTATGCCTGTGTGTAATAGTTGGGCCAGCTGGACCGGGGCCGGAATACGATGGCTTGTTACGGGGAAGAAACCAGCCGGTAACAGAGAGGGAGAGACATATTGGTAATTTGACATACAGAAATGAAAAATTTTCTCAATAGGAACAGGAGTCCTTAAATAAATCCTTAAATACGTAGATGTGCAACGTCTCTCATGTGTCTGCATGTTTGTATGAATGCACAGGGCTGCACAAAACATTCAGTTTAATTCAACATAATGCTATTAAATGTAATTAAGTTAAATTCAGTGTTTTGATATCACTTTTTAATAAGGCCCCCTTTAACAAGACCAACAGTCTACAGCCATGCTACAGCTCTGAGAAGCTGTACTTACAGTAGGTACAACAGTGCTTTGAGTCAAATGCTAACATCAGCATGCTAACTACTGTACTGCCTACATGCTGCTATTTGGCTAAAAGGGTTTGCAAGTAATAATTAATTTAACCCTCACTAATGCTTTATAAATCAGTTAGATGCCATTCATAAGAAGACGCTGGGGGTTGCCAATACCACTTATTAAGCAGTTACAAATATTAATAAATGGTTCTTAATAAATAGTTCTTCATTCAATAAGTCATCAAGTTGTAAAAAGCTAGCTAAAAACCACTATCTTAAAAGACAAAGCAATTGTGGGCAAACCAGCTACAAAGTTGTCCCTATTAATAGTTTCTTACTATTCTAAAAAGCATTCATTAATAATTAATTAACAATTAAAAAAGCAATTAATTAAAATGTATAAACCCTTCATAAAGGGTACCTTAGAAAGTGGTACCAGTTTCAGACATTTCAGACTGCTGTAGTGTCAGAGATAGTTCTATTTTACCACATCAGTGTTGCTTTTTTACAAATGGCCATGAGAGGCTGGTCTCCTCTCTCCTGCAAAATCAAAAGAATTCTTAGTCGGGGACACCCCTAGCTTGCAATAATAGAAACATGAAGACATTTTGCTGATCCTTAAATACTTTACCTACTTTAAGGATTAGCTTTATGTTAGGACATGGATTTAGGATTCAAGGTAAAATCTGAATTAGGATTAAGGGACAAAGTTGATCATGAAGTAAAGTCAGTGAAAGCCCTCACAGGTATAATCATTCAAAGATGTGTGTTGCATGTGTGTACATGCACGTGTGCACACATCTGCCTGTTTACAGCACCCAAGGAGGGGCTGTAAAGCTGTGATGGATTTGCCCCAGATGGTGAGGCAGCAGAAATGAAGAGCAAGTCTGAGAAAATATCAGTTTGTCTCCTAACTACAGTTACCCTTACAGTGTGTGTGTGTGTGTGTGTGTGTGTGTGTGCGTGTGTGTGTGTGTGTGTGTGTGTGTGTGTGTGTGTGTGTGTGTGTGTGTGTGTATATGTAATAATGTCCAAAAATAATAATAAAAAAACACTATCTGTGGAACGCATCTCCTGGTTGTCCACATTGTGGTGATTAAAAAAGGCAAACCACTTACTGTAAAGTATTAATTTATGAATCATGAGTGCTATTTAATAGAATGTAGGTTCATAGGTCCAGCATTTTATCATTATGCTGCATGTTATCTATAAGCAATTATAGTCTAAAACACTGACTTGCACTTTCCTTCTTCGATGAACAATGGTAATCTGTAATGGGCATTTATTCTCAGCACAGATACCTTCTAAAGGGTTCATTTGGAGCTACATTTAAATCACCAAGATGCTTGTTTCTGATGTTTCTGTTTGTGTCTCACCCTCATACTGTTCATGTGTGTGTGTGTGTGTGTGTGTGTGTGTGTGTGTGTGTGTGTGTGTGTGTGTGTGTGTGTGTGTGTGTGTGTGTTTAAGACGCAGAAATGCTGGTTTTGCGCGCACATCCTGATAAAAACATTATTGCTTTCCTCTTGGTCCCAGCCTCCAGGTCTCTTCTTACTGGGCTGTAATGATAGTCATTATCACATTGTAATAGCAAACATACCTGCCAGCTCACTGCTCGTGCCAAAAACACACCTGTATGTGGTTAAGTACAGCTTTGTCACTATAGGGAAACAGGCCTCGAGAAACGATCGTGCATATGTGGGCATGTTTAGTTCTTCATAATATATCATCCGATCCATGTATCTGTATGGCATTTATCATTCATGTGTCATCATTTCCTGAAGGCTGTCTGAGAATGAAACAATTTCCCCTCTTCATGAAGGAAAAAGCTGGAAAATGGGGAACATGTTTTAGCGGCTGCACTGTGTGATTTATCACAGAAACCATTTTTGTCACAACGGCTTGTCTCCGAACAGCAACCAGGACAAATGTTTTCGAGGAGTTATGCATTTTTAATGCTGCTGGTCAGAAAAAAAACACGAGCAGACTGTGCTAAGTCTGCATACTGGGTTTGTTGGTCCCAGTTTCACAGCAATGTTCCCAGCCAGAAAAAAAACAAAACACCCAAAGCCCCACAGTTTGACAAAGCTGCTCATTTTTCATCAAATTCTGCTGCTGCAGCAGTATGACATTTGCAAATGACATTAATTATACAGAGAGAAACAAAATGCGCTCGATGGTGTTTTTAAGCCCCCAACTTCTCCTTCCAGGCAGCGCTGTGACCGTTGACTTCAAGGCACCTAACCCTAACCCTAAGGCACCCTGGTTAGGGTTAACCTTAACCCTAACCATAACCATAACCATAACCATAACCATTGCCTAATCCTAGTGCCTTCCAGGCAGCGCTGCCTGGAAGGAGACATTGGGGGCTTAAAACACTGATAAATACAAAATGCCAGCTGCCTTTACTAGGGTAAATTTACTGTAATGTACACGTTAATCCAAGAAGTGCATTTGTACCTGACAAACCAATCTTTAGGGCTCTTAAATAAAATATGTATATATGTTATTATGCTAACCTACTGTACCTTGACATGTGCTCATGTAATGTAAAAGGTCATTTTGCTGAATGGATGTTGTGTGGAAATGGACCAATGGCCCATATCAGATAAATCCTTTACTCAGATTTTCTCATAGCTTGGATCCAGCTGTGCAAATTACTTTTCTTAGACTTAGAGGTTTAAATCTGTCATTTTCCATTTGTCAGTTTTTGTGTGGAAGTCTGGCAATTATTCCAAACAGGCATCACAAAGCTTGGACAATTACCCACGTAGGAGAGTCTGATACTACTTAGCTTATGATTAACTCACATGATCATCACAAAACTGATTCACATTAGCATTTTCTAATCTGGCACCCCTATGTTTAGGGTTTGGTTTGGCAGCTAAAACTACTAAGGAAAGATCATGGTTAAAAGAAACCAGTTTTGACTGTTGGAAAAAGACAGGGTTACTGTACTGCAGTCACTGGCATCAAAATCAGGCTTGTTGTGTACACGTCCACCCAAACCTAAGAGGTTTTGCAGCTCTATAACAATGTCAAGCTATGTGCCTTTGCTTCAGAGACATAACAGTTGTTACTCTTTATTAGTTCGGAAAACAAGAGAGATGCATCCTGTCAAGCTACAACAACTGTGTATTGTTGTGTATTTCTTGACAGCAGAGTATGTGACAGTCTGGGCAATGTGCATAAGACACTACAACACAGATAGATATAAAGGGTTTATTGATTAAAAACACTATGGATACCAGCTTTAAAAAAAAATTCTTGTGGCCCTTAGTTATACTGTATCCATAGTCAGTCTTGTAACTGATGCACCAAAGTGGTGCCTTTGACAGAGCGCTATCACATGTTGCTATATCAGTGTGAAACTTGTAAACTTTGAACTCTATCAATCACCAAGGGGAAGCTAGCTTGGATGATCTTTGGCCTCTTTGGCTCTGTCTCTTTTGTCATCTCACTGCATAAAGTGCTTGAGAGAGAGAGTACTGTTCATCTGTCATCAATAAGCTAATACCGGGGGAGTTACTCTGCATATGCAATCAAAATCAGCTGAAAAAATATTATTTTAATCCAACTCTTGCTACCATCAGTCAAGTGTACCGGCTAACCTCATCGCCATGAATACAACTTTTTTTATCAGCAATAATGATGAGAAGAATAAGAAGAGAAGAGAAGAGAAGAGAAGAGAAGAGAAGAGAAGAGAAGAGAAGATAAGTTATAGTTTTCCTTCAGAGAACAGAGGTGGCTGTACATCCCATTTCCTGGTCTTTGGCATGCACCATCATACATGGAAAGCGTGCATGACCATGCCTGTGTGTGTGATTAGTTGTGTGTAAATGTCGCTGCCACTGCATGTGCATGTTGTCTGGCAACAAAAGATAAGTTGGTGGTGTTTCTATTCATTCAACAAAAGAGAGTTAAGTTTTAAGAACTGATTGACTTCCAGCAGCGTAAATATGATGCCAACATGTTAAAAGATAAACATGTTGAGTACATACAGCAGGAATGTGACATTTCTGTACATTAGTAATATGTTTTAGTCAGACTAATGGGCAATAGTTGACAGCTATTTTAATGCTACAAAACAATACATGATATGCCTGCTTCAGCATACTCAGTATATTAAACCAGCTTACAGTATTTCTTTCTTTTTCCCTTCATTCTTTGGCTGATATCCTTCCAAAACAATTACTGACTCTATATTCATGAATAAGAATTCTCAGACCGTTATTTTGTTACAGGTTTGAGTGCCAATATCAACATCCCATTCTGGCCTGTCAGACAAACCAGTGATTCCAATCCAACCATTACCAATCTGCAAAAAAGTTACTTCCTTATCCGATTGCCTGGTCAGATGTTTATCGGGATTCTGTAGCATTCTTTGACCGATTTGGAAAACAGATGGTTGTTTTTACAACGATTTTCTTCTTTTACAAAAGCAAAATCTTTAAAAACAGAACAACTAATTGCATGGTAATGTGTATTTTAATTGCAGTCAAGTAAATCATAGCGCCATGGTGTGACCGCAACGGTCAGACCGTACCCATTCAACCGTGGCCTTCAAACCGAGTTCACCAACATGTTTGCATTTCTATGAAGAAAAAGGAAAAGTTACCCACACAGTGAAACTTTTTCTCCACTCTCACATTTTCTCCACATTGGACCTTTTTTTTGGACTCTGTTTTCCACTTTTTCCTTATATTTCATTATTTTGGTGTTTCTATTTTTTGCTCACTTTCTCCTTTGCATTCCATTTATCATTTAATTGGTGGCTATGGTTGATCAAGGGGATTTATAGAGAATCAGTTTTTTACTTTGTTTTGGTTTGTACATATATTTCTTTACACACAAATGGCAAGAATGGCCTCAGAGAGAAAGAGCTGTGTTTTTGTTGTGCTCATCAAGTGTTTCCTTCTGAAAATTGGCTTGCTTGATGTGCATAGTGGAAACTATGTTTCGTGGTACGTCCTTTTTGTAAGGTAAAACGTCAAGAGCAATTGGTGTGCAGATTTAAAAGAAATTGTTGTTTAAAGTTTTTACTGAGAATTTGTGCCCCAGCACAAAGGATATGAAAATCCCCAATCCACCTGTTCAAAGTGTGGATTCTAACAACTAGACTGCTTGGTAGAAACGTGACTACAAGTCCCCTGCTGGAGTCAAACCAGCAATGTGGAGATATATGGCTTAACCAGTAGGCTACCAGCATGCTCCTGGACTATGTAACTACTGTATATTGTCACAATTTCCTGCTCATTGTAATGTAATTTCCCACTTACTGTTACTATTGCACTCCCATCCATTTTAAATTGAATTTTTCCTTCTTTAATAGAGAGTTTGGTCTGAGAATGTTGTTGATGAACGACTATAAAGCCCAGGAAGATATTATATTGGATAATGGACCAAAATAATTAACTTGACTTGTATTGTAGATGGTTGTGTGTGAACTTTAGGTTAAAGAAAACAAGGGAAAAAAAGGTTTTCTGAATTCTCACTGAGGGAGTACTGCCAAGGGTGAGGGAAGCTTTCTGCAAAGTCCTAGATTATTTAGTGTGCATGCTATGACTACAACTCCTTCTTGGTGGACTACATCTCCTTTAAAAACTAGGTCAGTGAAGTCCAATGTCAGTGAATGTGAAGTCCAAAAGCTGATCTCACTGATCACTGACTGCTTGTTGGCAAATTCATAGCCTTCCAATGTGGGCTCTCAAATGACCAGGGTAAAGGTCAAAGATCAGGGGCTCTGGTAGAACAATGTTTAGAGCGAAAGCTGAGAAGAGGGCGTGAAAGAGAGAGCAAAGTGTTAGCAAGAAGCTGTAGATCTGACCAAACACTTCACTCTTTCATGCCTGGGACCCTCGCATGTCCTGATTGATGAACTGAGCGGAATATTTATCATCTCAAAGTTTGGAAATCCAAGGTGATGGTCAGGAGGAGCTGGACTAGAGCACTCTGGGAAAGTACTCATGATATGAATAAACACACAGTTCAAAGTATTCTCTCATCTCATGCTAGAGCTATGTTTACCCATGAGGCCGACCATCTTTCACATCCTCTGAAACCTGTTCAGTCCATTTGCCCCATGACCATACTTTCACCTTTCTTTCCTCCCCTTCAACCCCTTCTTTACCCCTACCCGCCTACCCCCACACACACACACACACACACACACACACACACACACACACACACACACACACACACACACACAAAGTCGTACGTCTGGTCACAGTTTACTCAAGGTCAGAGGGGCTGCCATCACACCGTCCATCCTGTCACCATGGCAACACCACAGACTGAAAACATAGACTGCCATTTTAGCAGTAAAATGTGAGAATTGAAGCTAATTGACAGTTTGCTAAACCCTCCCCTGAACGATTGTCCAATAATAGCTTGGTAACTGTAACTAGGCAAGTCAGGCCTACCAAGCTTTGAATCTTCTCCTCGTGTTGAAGAGGTGTGCATGGGGCACTAGTAAAGAGATATCATGTATGCAGCCATAAAGTGTATATTACGGTAAATTGCCTTTTGTTCTAGGTTCTCGTTTTAAAACGAGTCAGCTGAAAACAATAAAAAAGTCAGTCGGAGACAACGTTTGATGCTAACTTTAGCTTAATTAACTAAACTAGCTAGCTAGCTGATCAAATCTGCGTGCAACATAATTTCAGCTGACAAAATTGACACTAACCGACTGCAATTGAGCAGCTGGCTTTAGTCTGCCTCTTTCTGAAATCAAGGACCCATTGTTTTAAAGTTAGGAAGACATTTGAATTCTAAATCTGCCACTGTGACAACAGCATATGTGCTATGCAAGAACCATGAATGTATAATAAGAACTGGATACAGCGTTCAAGGGGGAGGCCCGTTCATTCCTGTGAGAGTTGCTCAGTGGCGCATGAAGCCATCATGGAGCCAAAAGTTACCCGGATGATCGGTGCTGTGCTGCTTCCGCACTGTGCGGGCCATTGAGCAGGCACACTAGAGACCTCCTTCGAGCAGATATTTCTTATAAGCTTCGGGATAAATCATATACATAGAGAGAAATACTGACTTAACAAAGCTTATTCAATCACCCTGTTTTTATGACAAACGTTCATCATTGTCTGGGCCCAAAGCTGCAGTCTAATCACTTCCATATTAGTCAAACACACAGAAAAGAAACACTAATCCGATTAGAGCTGAGAAACAGCCAAATGCCTGACCTTCTGGGACCATATTCCAAGTTTGTCTGCAGTCAGACTTGTTGTTAGGGGCATCTGTTTCATATTGATGCGGTCATTTACAGTGAAAAAAATTTGAAAAACGAGAAGAGAGAGAAATCTATCGACACAGGGACAAAAGTCCTGGAGACATCCATCAATATGGATGTGTAAGTTAGAGTCCAAGCAGGGTCATGGCATCTGGAAATGTGTACAGCTGTGATAGTTTGGTTTTCTTTCTAGTAATAAATGAAAGCTTCCTTGGTGACATGTTTATTATTTTATTTTTATTGCTTAAAGAATGACACATTTTGCTCACTTTCTTACAGCTTTTGGTCTGCAGGGATTAAGAAGGAGTAGATACTCAGGTTTGAATGGGTTTGCAGTTGCGTTTATCACAGATTTTCCTGGGGAAATTGTTTAGTTCTGTAGTTTGTTTAGTTTCCTTACTGATGTGTTTTTTGGACTACATCTACCCATTAGTTTACATTCTGACCCTCTTTCACATGATCACACACAGATTTTTCCACTCTGTCACACCCCTGACAGTTTTGTTTACGTCCATGTTATTTCAATCTAGGAGAGGAGATTGAGGCTGTGGCCTAACGACACTTTTTCGAGATACTATGCAGGAGATTCCAACAACAGCAAACAGTTTGTCAAAGGCCGTGTCCAAGTCATTATATCTCCACACAAGGGATGTAACGCATTCTTAAAGATGTCACACATACGCAGATAAATGCACCAGTCAGTGAAAAGCTGCTGGTCAAAGATTTAGTGTGTGCACTGTGAGGTTACTGCCATGGAAAACTTCATACTGAGATCCAATAAAAAGTCCTAAGAAAGTGTATTTAGATGGAAAGAGAAGGAAATGAGCGCCTGTCTCTGGAGTTAACTGATTACTGTCCTCCAGCAGGAGGGAGAGAGGAAGACATCACAAGAGAGCGGAAAGGAAGATGAGCAGCCTTTAGAGATGACGTTATTGCTTATCAGAAAAACAAAACAAGAGCAGATAAAAGATTATTTATGGTCTAATAAGGCAGAGACAGTTTTCACATTTGGATGTTTGAGGCAGTAAAAACAAAACATGAAGCTGCTGAAATCATTGCTGAACCATTTTCCTCTCACAAAGACATGCTATGTCAAACATGGATAACAACGCCACTGCACATAATAAAACATACTGTATGTGGCGAGAATAAAAAAACTATTTTACAGTACAGTTGTGCGGCAAAATACAGTGATTTACTTTTTGTTGAGTCATTTGCCTTTATGGGACATGACCTTTTGAAATCAAATAAAATGGTCTTCACAACAGAAGGCCCCATAAAGGTTTAACTACAAACATTATGATGAATATAAATGCCAATGTAAACTGACATTTTTATTCCAATACAGCAGCTTATTAAATGTTTTTGAGTCATTTGGAAACAGATGGCTTTTTACGTTTTTCCTTCTTTAATTCCTCCTAAATGATGATGAAACTCAGTTCCCCATTTGACATGCTGCTGATGTTAAACAGGTTTAATGCTTACAGTATGGAAAATAGAGGAATAATTCCACCTAAAATTTGGTCTGTACAAGAAAATGCAACACTCAACTATGATTTTCAAAGCACCATCCACAGAAAATGAGCAGAAAATGATTGTATGCGCATAAAAGGCACACACACACACACACACACACACACACACATAGAGCAGATGAGTGCACACATAAAAGATTGAAAGGTTGGAAATAAATAACATTAAAAAAAAGTGTTTTGAATTGGCTCTGGTAAATAAAGGAACTGGCTGACATTGTTCCTTTATTACAATGAACATGGGCACTATAGTTTTTTATTTTGAATCAATCCCAGATACACCATCCTGCTGCCATAAATACTCACTAGCTGACATAATGTGTTTAAATCCGCAGCTGAAAATAGTCCCCAACAAATGCACCATTTATTCCTATTTCAGTAATGTTTGCTAAAAACTACAATGCCCAGCTGTTTTAGGAAAGCTATAAGCCTTTTACAAAATGTTTTAAAGATTTACGTCCTTCGGTAGGAATTAATGGACTTGGGGCTGAGAGCCACACATAGTAGGGAAGGAAAGCATTAAGAGGCGGACTAACACATGATTCATTTTGGCCTTTTGATGGGATTAGTTGACATTTCCATATTGTGATATACAGCGGGCCATCCCCTTCCTGCTGGTAGGAATACTTCCAAATTCATTTGACATCCCTGACAAAAATATCCCAACCCCTCCCATGTACCCTGCGCTGACAGAATCATAAATAACGTGGTGATCTGCTGGTGTGAAGAGCCATAAAAATATAGCATTTATTCCTCTCCTCTCCAAAATTACAGCCTTTACCTTCCTTCAGCACATAGTCACATCATTTGTGCTGTCACTTGTCAGTATTACAGACATCATTTATTGCCTCAGAGAAGTTTACCTTTATTCTTTGCTTCAATGAGTATACTGGAAAACAAGACAGGGTGAAAGAATCACTTTAACCGCTTCTTTTACATTTACATGACTTCCTGGAGCTAGTGCTGGATTCTGTCATTTTGTGTAAGCAAAATTGGCATGTCTGGAGACAAAATGGTTGCCTTAGGTAGGCCATACTCTAAGGATCACCACTAATTTGTGACAATGGGCTATTTTGGCAAAGCCATTTTAACACAACACAAGGTCCTGGTGTTCCAGACTATTACTTGACCACTTTTTGTTCAATATGTTTCATCTGGTTCTCATAGAGACAAATGATTGATGTGGCTCAACTAATGTCCTTGTGTTACTGGAGGAGCCTGGACCTGTATCACTATGTGACTGTTCATTATATAGTAATCTTTACATGCTGCAAAAGGTGCAGAGCCTGTACAAACAAAAGGGCATATCAAAATGAATGATGTGGAAGGCTGCTGATTATAATTGTTCTAAGGTACATTCATTTATTTATTTGCATGTCATGCTAAATAGAAGATGACTGCAGAACTTCCCACACATATGTGACTGTTTTAACAGGCCCACAATATACTGCCTGGTCACATGCTCCACCGACTGCTCAAACAAAGAACAGACCTATCTCCAGTTAGGATCTTTAATGGGTTTTGAAAATGCATATTTGACGATAAAACAAAGTGAAATACTCAAAGAATGTTTTTCCCCCACAGGCATAAGTTTGTTGGTACAATGTCACAGTATTGACTCTTTCAGACATGTTTGTATAATGGAAAAGCTGCACACACCACCACTGGTCTGGTAAATTATCAGAAAGAATAAAGGAATTTTTGCATTCAATCATCTCTTACTTTAACACAATCTCTTCCAGACACGACTGTGAGTGTGTGTGTGAGAGCATGTGTGCGTGTCATTTTGTTTATGTGTGGGTGAGAGCGTGATACATACACACATGCATGCACACACACAGAAAGATAATAAGACAGAGAGAGAAGAAGATATGATGTACACAAGCTATGGCCAGAGAGGGTTTAGAACCGAGATGACCCAACTCTAGTTTCCTGTATCTGTGTCACGTGGGTTTCTGTCCTGAGTGTATTGATTCCAATGGGAGAAGTGAGCATGAACATAGATTATGACCGATTATTTCGCCCCATAGTCACCATGTAGTGAGTAAATATTGGAGTTATTTTTCACAAGCCACATGGTATCTCCTGAACATTCTAACACTAAAATGGCATTTTTCAGACGGATAAATTCCGTGAAAATGTACTTTGTTCGAGACCTGTTTCCGTCTCAGGAACAAACTCTCACGAGATCTGGTAGCATGGATAAGCTAACATCAATTAATGCTCATGAACGCCCTAACAGAACAAATGTTCTTAATGCTAAATATGGCTTTTTGCTATGTAAATATCTAATCTTAGCAAAAGCAAATATTAACTTTTAATCCATGACGTTCACTACACTTTCAAATGAGGTTACGCCCATGTATCAGACAGGAAGTGTGTACCGTTTCATACTATTGGCTTTGGCTTTAAAAATAAAAGGAAATCTGCTTTTGGCTCAAGGCTACATTAGCTGCTACTACCATAACACATCCAAATCTTTGAACCAACTGTCGGCAATCAAGATGAATTGTGGGTTATGTAGGTAAGAATGCGTGAAATAAATAACGACAACATTTCTTGTTCAGCTGCAGGGATTTTGATCCTTTTTTTAACAAAAACTGTTCATGATGAGTCCGACAATGTTATAGGAGCATAATGCTAAATTGGTAGAGTACTTTTTTTAAGGTCTTGTATAGACCAGATCTGTAAGATATAGCCAGGTAACGCAACTGTTTTTGAAATATATTCAAATGTCACAAAGGATATTTAGAAGTCTGGCTGTATTGTTTCAGTCAAAAAAGATGTCTTCTTTCAGCCAGTCAGCAACCACTGGAAAAATCGTGGGAATGAGGGAAACTTTGTGATGACTAAGCTAAATGCAGCTTCTCAACCTATCAAGTCCCATGTGGCTATGAGGGCGAAATCTGAGCAAACACGGAAACACTGGTCATTGTTAACCACATCAGACCCCTGGATGATTCATCCCCGAGGAAGCTCAAAGGGGTGTCTAGATGGTGTGCATGTGTGTCTGTGTGTGAGGGTACTGTATGTGGAAATGTGCTATTGTGTCCTCTGTAACAAAAATCTCCGTGTCCTTGGTGTTTTGAGAAAAGACCTTAAAGTCGGCTGAATCTTGGTATTTGTAAAATGTTGCTGAAGGGAGTAAATATTTGACTGCATTGCCAATGATCTCCCAGTAATCTTTTCTGACATTTTGCACGCAAGCACTATTTAGAAAACAATCAAACCCAGCATTTTTGCTTTTTGAATTTGGTGAGAAAACATTTCCCTGGGAATTAAAATGAGAAAATCAATTCAAGAACAAGTCTTCAAACTATCCGTCTATCGGTGCAATTTTTTTCTCTTTTGCTAACTCCTCAAGCAAAACATTTTTGTTTCACAACAACATCAACCACTCCAATGGCAGCTGTGTCTTCCACAGGTCTCATACCTAATCAATAATTCATTTTGGGTGAAGTTGTGACAGCCTGATGTGTGTTTGTAATAAAGAACAACAGTTGAAGCACACACATGCAAGTTTCCAACTCAGACAGACAATAGTTTATTGTTCCGAAACATATAGAGCATTATGTTTTAATAATGACTAACATTAGTCTATTTTCATCTTAAGCATGACATTTTGTGGTTTTGTGAAATGTCTGAAGAAAATGGAACACTTTTGAATTGCTTTTCTGTTAATGCTTTCCAATTATGAGCTCCTTGGATGTAGGACAAAATCTACTGTGTCATTTTGAAAACATCTCAGCAGGAAAATCTAAATCAGCCCTTTCCCTGAGGAAATATTCTGCTGTGTGTCAGGTTTTACATAATCACTACTTGAGATCTGACTCTGAGAGACACGTGTATGATGCTGTGCATCATAACATAGTCCCAACTAATCGATGATGAAAATGAACTACTATTTAAAATCTATTGAAAACCATTAGCTGTTGTAGCCCTATTGCTAAATAATAGCATGACACATATACACAATTAATGTCTCTTCATACCATTCATCCGGTTCCACAGTGAAGAAACAGATGAATAAATAAGATGAATATCAGGTCGAACAAAAGAAAGTCTTGCCAGTTTCATTTACTACAAACATGGGAAGACAACCTTGTTTAAAAAAAAAAAGGATCTTACTCTTTAACAGAAAGGTCAACCTCTTTAGAAATCCTTTCCATAATGTTGTCAGACGCTTAGAATATTAATCTGAGCCTGTCAATGGCAAAACAAGCACTTTTGTGAACGTAAATAGAAGCTGCACAATTGCCCTATTAACTTACGTTGTAGCTTGATTCGCTGACTGCCGACAGCAGCATTCTCTCTTAATACTGGACCAATGTCAAAGATTGTTGTTCCCATTAGTCACTTAAGCCGCTTTCCGACCAAGTAGTTACAGGAATGCGTGATGAGTTGGCATACATAGGCGAATTGCAACAGACAGTGAAGAATATGTAGTTTATTTTTCATACATTGCTAGGTCACTAAGGGTTCCTATGTGGAAAAGGGAAAAGGAAAAAGACCCTGCCCTGAAGTAGGAGCTGAAAGAGTTACAGGAACTGCGGTCAGAGGAATTTAATGATCCCCAAATTGGTCCAGTCGGAACACGAGAAAAAAAGGGTTCTAGGAACATTATGTTCTAGGAACTGCAAAAATCCCTCCGGTCGAAAAACGCCCATAGACACAAAAACATAGGAAAAAAGGGTCCAGGTTGAAAAACGCAGAGGTTACCCTTTAAGTGCATATATCTAAAATGCAACTATTCCTCTAATGTTGCTTCGTAGGATCTTCTTCTTTGTTGTTAAATAAAACTCATCAGACTCAACCCCCCAAAAGAATGCTAATCATGCTTTTCCCCAGCCACAATTACACAACCTTGTTTTGGTTAACTGGTCAGGGAAGGATCAATTAACATAAATGTCTGGTGTAATTGAAATGAGCAATTAGCAATACTTAGTCTCTCATTAAATATTACGAGACAGCTTTACTGCATGTAGGTAAGAGTTATGGTAGAGTGGGGTTAGTCAACCAGCTGGCAACGGGCTAAAAAATATGCAACAAACATCTTTTCACCCAACAAACATGCATGAAAAACCTTGTACATACACACTGACTCTCCCACTTTCTGTCTCACTTTGTCCTTTATTCATGCACACCAAAGACCATATACAGTATTTTTGTAAGTATAAGTGTAACTGCAAGAACAACATAATGACACTCATCAAACTAACAATGTAAATGTGTTTGTGAAACATCCAAAAGTCCTTAGGAGAACTGGAAATGACTACACAAACAAAAAAATTAAACTCTGGTTAGAAAATAGCCAAATAAAGTCCTTTTTATCCATTCAAAGACAAACCCCTAATGCTGTCTTTAAATTAGATCACAGGCCACAAACAACAAAGACTTTCTTCAAAAAGTCTTCAATACAACCCGTTTTGCACTGATCCATTACAACTGAAAAGCATGGCTTTATAACAGGCCACTTTCTTCAAAAAAAGTCCCTTTGAACTGCACATTTAACTCTTAGCAGGAAACTGAAAGGCCCAGAGTCACTGCCTGTGTTGATAAATTATTCCTACGTAAAATGTGATTATCCTTTGGTGACTTACGATCATTGTATTTTTGGCTTTACTGTACGCAGGATCAGAATCTAAATAAATAGAGGAAAGGTAATGAAAGATAAAAACATTGTGCACGCTCATATTGTACGCATGGCATCTAGCCAGCTAAAAAGCATACCCCACTGATAACAAATATCTCAAATCAATTTGGTATGTAGCCTTAGATATGGTAAATAGCTCCAGATCATACAGGGGAAATGTTCGGGTTTTTTTTTTCAAAAAGTAATCTCTCTTCTGGTGTTTCACATAAATGTCTCATGCAGGCTTTTAAATTTGGATGTTTTAAAATTAACTTCTGTAGCTGTTTTTTCAAGCCAAAGCTGTACATTTGCTAACAGCTTAGCCATGATTTATTAGTATCCATGTAAAGAGTGTGTTCTTTTTTTTGTGACTCTGCTATTGCAACTATTAAAGCATGGTGTATGTTGTGCACATTTTCCTTAAACGTGTCATTCAAAAAGGTTTGCTGGAGGTTGGCTTTTATAAGGTAAAAGTGAGGTTATTCTTTTGTATAACATTGAGTAAAACATTATGGGTTGATAGCTAGGTTGGACAGAATGGCTCAGTTTTAGCATGCAGACTTTCTATTAAATTCTACTTTTAACCAAGGATGACATTGTATTGTATTGTAATAGTTACCCTGGGGTGTTTGTATGGGCGGGTCCCCATTCTATTTGTTTGCCATGAACGTCCACGAGGACGAGAAGCACGAGTGTGCACGTAAGCAAGCTGGAAACATGAAACACATTCCTGTTGGCGGTTTTACACTTTTCCGTGTAATGTGACGAAGGTAAATATCCCAGATGTGTTTTTTGAAGGTGTGGTTTGTAATGAGTGAGCTTAGAAAACACAGGCGTAAGAACTGATGGCAGAGATTTCCTTTCATTCATATAGCCATCAGTTACACAGCAGGGGAATAAATCATACACCAGATTTATGGCAGCCAATTAAACAGCCTTCGGATGGATGACAGAATAATTTTAAAATTGTATTTTGACTTTGTACATCATGTGAAGCACAGGTATACCACTTAACAATAATTGCTCTGTTCCACTTAGGTGTGCCAGTAAGATAGTGAGCCAGCACACTCATACTGGAAGAGTAATCTGTTCAATGAGAAATAAACAAAGGTATTTACTAAATAGAGACAATGCTATACCTATTAAAATCAAATACAAATTGGATATTTGTTGAAATGAAATAATAATTCCGTCCCCCACTGACTTTGCAGCAAATCCTGCCTAAACTTTTTTCGCCTGCCCTTCTCTTACTGCCTTTTGAATAGGTATTGTGAAGATGACAATTATATTGTTATAAGCCTATGCTACAATGACAAGACACAGGCATGTGTGGGAATTTTAGGACAATTTTGGTCAATACTGGGCAACCCCAGTGTCTAGTAGAAGTGTGATTGCTGAAATAGTTGGTCCAGAGAAGTAGTTAGCTTGTCTTCATACTTGGGTATAGCTTTATATACCTTTTGGGTATATAAAGGATGCTTCAGACACATCAAACACACCTGGTTTGTTCATAATGCGTTATGAGATATCATTTATGGTTATGCATTGTAACCCTAGTTCTATGAGCACAAGACGAAACATGTCTGGTCTTTTTCCATGGTATCAGCCCTGCAAAGGGCAAAAATGTGATTAAAAATATGATCAAGGGGCATAAATTTCCCCCAAGATTTTGAGGGAAAAGAATTGTATAATTTACAAGTTTAGGCCAATATCCTAATCCTACATTAAGCCATAATTTTATTTTCATTCAATTTATTTAATTTCCATCTCTAACACTCGCAAAAAAAGCACTGTTACATATAAAAGCACTGATAATAGCAATAGTATGTTTTTTATTTACTCATGTTGGCACAATGATTACTGTATGTATTTTAATGTGGGCTCATTTCACATAAAAAAAAACAGCAACTTTATGTAATTATTACTATTTTTTGCCCCCAAAATTTTGTAAATGCAACAAGAAAACATAGCACTTTAGTGCATACAGCAAACCAATACCTACATGCCTGGTCTGTTCTGTGTACTCTTGGGCTACACTGTAAGCCCACAATACTCTGAGTGATGATAATGTTTTGAATAAGACCCACTCAAACAACTGAATTCCTTCCTGAAAACAACAACTGTTATGTCTCCTCGATGCAGCCTTTTCACAGAGCGGCTGCCTATGTGGTAGAGTGGTAGTGGCTGAGGTGTGCTAAATTAAAATGCATCTTTTCAGACATACTGCCCATCACAAAGAGGGTGCTGGCACATCTTGTGCAGCATCCATACACAGAACAGCAGATCTGCTTTCCCTCTGAATTAATCAATGGATCTCACCTCAGTGGATCTATTAAAAAAAAAATTGGTCTCTCTCATTGTCTGCTAAGCAAGTCAAATTAAACTAGTAATAGCCAATACACACATATATACACATATAGTTATTTACTCTGCTTTTTTATTTATATGCCTTTGGAATGTGAAAATAATTACTTTATCCACCAAATAACTCCAAAACTTTCAGTTTCAAAATGTTATCAAAGGTCATTGGCATTTTAAACCAGGTAATTGGCACACTGGCGGGTAATTGGTAATTCTCACATTGCAACACACTGGCACAGGTCAACCTTGCCTCGCTAAGTGACGTCAGATGCTGACTTCAGCCGTGGCAGGGTCACAGGCAGTGGGTCAGCCCGTTGGCCATGTATCCAGTTCAGATTAACAGTAAC
The DNA here is from genome assembly GCF_031162955.1 of Sander vitreus. Lineage (NCBI taxonomy): Eukaryota > Metazoa > Chordata > Actinopteri > Perciformes > Percidae > Sander > Sander vitreus. Next base: position 16,844,343 of record NC_135872.1, read on the forward strand.
AGAACGCGACAGGGCTGAGAGGCTTTGAGCTCTCTGGGGCAGAGGATTAACTACCGACTGCTATACCTGCAGTGCCTACCTACAGTCAAACTAATACTGCCCCAATCCCATACTACTGTACATACTAATATAAGAGGGGTATTAGAGGATGTAGTGTGGACAGACTGGGAAAATGACAAAATTGAGTATAATCAAAGATGTCAGTAAGAGGTAGCTACTTACAAATGCACATTTTAAGTCCCTGACAGAGGTGAATCAGCTCCAGGAGCATCTTTGAAAGAAAGGAAAACTAAAAATTGAGTATTGAGTCTTGGAAAATCTATTTTCTTTTTCTTTCGTAAAAAAAAAAAAAAAAAAAAAAAGAAAATGGGCATGACACCGATTTTACGCACAAAGGTCAGTTTACTTGTCATGGAGAATACTACTCAGCCTGTGAAAACAGTTGTTTAATGCATGCTGTAGGCTTGAGCTGGAAAGATGAGGGTATTTAACAGAAAGGGGGGTCTGATGACAGATGTTATTGAGTTGCATTATGGGGATCCCCAGTTCCCCAACTTTCTGTATGTGAGATACAAAATTTCGGCAGTATCCTTTAAGTTTGAAAAGTCACATTTTGATTGACATTTGACATTGCACATCTTGTGTCATTTCCTGTCAGTGAAAATGGTACTGTACATGTATTTGTTGTCTACTAACTGCAAAAAGGATGTATTACTGTATAAAGATTGGTATAGCACATGTATAGATTAGTGTAGTATCAGTATTTGCCAGTAGTTCTATGAATACTGACATTTTTCATTTATATTTAAGCAAATAAGCAGGACAAATAGCAGTGTTACACAGCATCTAACCAACCACAACCTTATGTCATGAGTGTAACAACAGAAACAAGCAATACAATGTACAATAATGTATCAGATTGTGTATTATGATAAATCATTGAGAGAACTGAATTTTGATTTATCTATGAGTTTTTGGAAGCCATCGGGTTTGTTTTACTCATTCGATATCTATCATTTATCTATAAACTTCATAAATGCAAATACGGGATTCACTCCAACAGCATTACAATATTTCTTAAAATTTGTATATTACATTTGATAAAGCTTTGAGCTTTTTATTAACTATTTCTCGCTTTCTGACATCTTCACTGAGTGTGACTGAAAGGTTGGTCGGAAGAAAAAAACAGGCCAGAAAAGACAGCTCAAGCTAATTTAAATTCGCAGTGTAGTCTATTGGCCGTTAACCATGTCCTTGTTATGGGCTTATTGGCAGGGCTGGTCCTGAACCAGCTGTAAATATAATTAGTGACCACATTGTGCTGGAAGTGCCTCATGTTGACTCCAGCTTTCCAGGCCACAGTTGCAGACCCTCTCCGTTGGCTACACCTCAAACTTCTTGTCCCACTAAAAATGATCTAATAACTTGTTTTGTGTAGCCGTATTTCTTTTAATGGCTTTTCATTACACAATTTACCATGACAAATTTTGCAGTCAAAATAAGTGGCTGCCCTGGGGGTGCCAGCGAGGAAAAATCCAGAGAATCAGATTTCCTGAAGTTACGCCAAGTCCAGCTAGCTTTAGTCTTAGGAGAAACATATTTTCCCTCAAAATATTATCATACTCTTACAGACGTAGACAACAATACTGTTCACATCAAGAATGCACATTCATTGCTATGTAGGAGCCCATAAAGTGGGTAATTAGGTGCTTGTAACAGTGTTTCTCATCGTTAGTAAAGACACTGTCAATAAAAACGTAGTTGAATAACAAGTGGATTTTTACAAGTGGAATTTGGTCAAAAGGTTATTGGAGTCCATTCGCTGTTGTGTATGTGGTGTAATTAAATGTGCTGTGAACTGAGCAGAATGACATCACCACAGGGTTTCAGAGAAAACACATTGTTAAATTTTAAGAACTACTTCAGATGAAAATCAATCTTCTTTTAATTATCTGTAATGTCCAGCAGTTATTGTTTTTCTATAAGTGCATGAAGCAACAGTTTTTTAGGATCACCGCATAGGTTACGGTATATGGCAAAAGCCAGGACAAAGAATGTCATTCCTTATTACCAGAGGCTGCAGCTTAGAGCCGAGACTCAGATTTCATTAGAGGAGAAGAAGACGGCAAGCCAAGCAATTGAAGCAGTCAGTTCTGCCTCCACACTTAGCTTGAGTTAACCATTTAGTTTTTAGATTTACTACTGCAGATAATTATAATACTCACCATTTTAAATGATATAGTTGGTCGGCCTTCCCTGCATGTGAGATGTAATAATTACTGCTATTTATCATTTTAGAAAGCCCTTATCAGAAAAATTTTCTTTACTTCTCTGGAACTGTGGTTCATATAAGACACTTTGATGCTTGCTGCACTGAATAACTGACGCTTCAGGAAGCATTTGCCCAGAAGTGATTTAATAAAGATTACTTTTACTGGAATTATTTGCAAGGCTGCCAAAAATTAAAGCTTTTATATCCCTCTGTCATCTCAAAAACATTTTACATAATTCCCCTATACCTGTCTGTAAATGCTTTAACCAATTCTGTTTGTGTATTGTTGTGTTCTGTTTGTGTCTGTTCCTGTTATACTGCAATATTATGTTCTTTTTAGTAAAACTGTAAACAGGGCGTCGCTGCATGCTCACTTCAACCTACCCTGTATAAATAAAGGTTTTGTGTGTGTGTGTGTGTGTGTGTGTGTGTGTGCGTGTGTGCGTGCGTGCGTGCGTGTGTGCGTGCGTGCGTGCGTGCATGCATGCATGTGTGTGTGTGTGTGTGTGCGTGCAAAAGCACACAATAGAGTGGGGGAAATTAAATTAAAAACATAAGAGAAACTGCCTCGGAAAGGTTGATGAATGAAAATGGTTAAGAGTTGAGAGACGTGAAGCATAATACACAGTAAATAAGTGAAAAACTGAATAAATAGAAACTGATTGGAGCAGGAGGTCTGGTTAAGAGGGGGAGGAAAAACAAATTAGCATGCATGGGCAAAGAGAGAGAGAGAGAGAGAGAGAGAGAGAGAGAGAGAGAGAGAGAAAGAAAGAAAGAAAGAAAGAAGAAAGGTGTAACAGTAACAGTATAACAGGAAAAGTTGTGCTCCATCATCAGCCCTGTGTTGAGGAACTTTCTGCATGTGGGCCCTTCTGGCCACACACTACAGCAGGGGAGGGGTTCCCCTTACACAGAGGCCAAATGAGGACACTGTGTGTGTGCTCATGTAGAGTATATATATATATATATGTGTGTGTGTGTGTGTGTGTGTGTGTGTGTGTGTGTGTGTGTGTGTGTGTGTGTGTGTGTGTGTGTGTATGTATGCAGCTCAAATCCTGTTTTTATGAGAAGCAGTAAAAAAAAGCCAAGTTATCCTCAAAATGGCACAAGCTGTGCCCTAATGTCATATCTTGTGAGCCACTAGACAGAGAGGGGTTAGCTACTTATTGAAGCCAGTTAGTCATCAGCCTAATGCATATGCCTTTCAAATTAAAACCATGTGAAAAGCTTCTGATGGAAAGAACATGATCCAGATTACACATAAACTGTGAAAGAAAATGACTCGCAATTTGATGCAATTGGAGAAACTATAGTTAGGGGAGGAGCACTAATGAAAGGAGCACGAATTCTGTCGTTTATGGGAAACTGTTGCACTTTTCTGCATATATTTTCTGCATTCGTACATATAGCTACAAAAAGTAATGCACTGTAATTTGTATGTATTCCACGTATTTATAACTGTAAGACCCAAATTAACTGCCGCAGTATAAGGCCGCAAACTTCCGCGTAGGGAGGAAGTCAGGTAGTGGATGGGTCTCAAACACAGGACTTTTTAAGCGGGGGAGCGAAGTTTGTGTCCCGGAAGAAGTTAAGGGGAAAACACAAGACTTTTTCCTGTGAAACGGAGGTGCGTTCAGCCCTGACAAAACATAGCAAAACGTTTATTTAAACTGTGGTACGTTGAACACCCTGTTGTGTGTGCAAGCACACTGCCTTTTCAATAGACCTCAACAGTCCTGCCCACAGCCGACTCCGGAAGTAAAAATCCCATTGATTTTCTCCATGAGGATTTAGAATATCAGTCATAATGTCTAAACCATCCGAGGTAGACTGACCCCCAGCTACGTGGTTGTGAAACAAAGGTTTCTGCTCCTGTAGAAGCCAGAAGTCCGTGTTTTAAGAAAAACATGTTTTATCTGCGATTTAATGGAGAAAAACTACACTACCCACAATCCTAAGCGTAACAGCAATGTCTCTTATTGGTCCAACTCGCTGTTACCATAGAAATGTTTACCGTACCCGCGAAACCGCGAACGGCTAGAGCGATCTACCATTGAAGTCTATGATAGTTTCTGTACACGATCTTGTACCTTTGCCTTTTTTGCCGTTTTCAAAATGTTTTTTTTGCGCCAAATCTAATGTGTTATGCTCACTATTCATCTCGTAGCTGGTTGGCTTGGTTCCAGACTTAAAACTCGAGACGTCAATAAAACAATTGAATGGGGAAAAACACTTCCGGAGACAGAGCTGAAAAAAAGTGGGCAGTCACTGTTGAGCTCTATACCACAGGTTTACATGCACGTCACTGCTGATTGGGTAACACCTGTGACACGCCCACCAAACAAGAGTAAAACTACCAAAGCCAGCTGCACGCCTTTCTCTTAAAGCTATAGTGTGTAGTTTCTGTCGCCCCCATGAGGAATTCTAAGTAATGACAACAACACTGTTGGCGCATCCACATGACGCAAGCCTTCGGTGATCAGCACCACCCCCACCCCTCCTCCACACAGTTGCTAGCAGCGTTTATCTCGTCAAATCAAGGAGGACACGGAGGATTAAAAAAAAACATGATAGACTCTTCAGAAGAGGTAATTATCTTGTAATTTTTATGTCCTCTTCGTCTCCAAAGCTGAACGTTGCTGTTGTCCTTTCTCAGTGGTGACATAAAACGCATCACTAGAGCTACTGCTTACGAAAGTCGCCAGACACCATTTTGTAAACATGGCCATACTGAGAAATACAGAGAGTTTTGTGGAGCTAATAAGCTTAATAAGCTTTGTATCAACTTATTTGGCAATGGCTTGAATGTAATGGATGTTCATTAATATAAAATAGTCACGCACTATAGCTTTAATACATCCATGGTTGCACACATGTTGATCAACCTGGAAACCGTAGCAAAACAGTTATGGCCCTGTTCCATTTAGGAGGGCCAGGTCCCTTATATGAGCTAGCATGCTGGCCCTGCTCACTGGAATGGCTGTGACACACTAAATAGAACGGGACCATAATGCCTTTGATCAATTTCACCTGTGTTTGCCCTGTTATGACATGTCAAAATGGCTGCTGTAAAAGGGCCCATTTCGTGAGATATCATACAAATTGTTGTGCATAAGTTTTCATACGATATCAAACGAGCCAGTTCATGAGAATGCGTTGATCTGTGCTACTCCTCTCACATATCATCAAAAAAACGGCCAAATAACAACAATGGATTGATGTGTCTTCCAGTGATGGATGAGTTTTTCTGCATATGCGAATATGTGCAAACAGATACTTCATGTTGCAAGACTTTGACCTCCCAGTTCCAGGAGGTCCGTTTTAAAAAAAAATGACCACCTAGCAGAATGTGAAGTGGTATTTGAATGAGAAGTGGTATTTCCCAAAAGGCTTTTACAGCAGTGCACCGCTCCAGAGTTATGTGGAAAATGGTTCATCCCAGGTGGTTGACTGTGAATGCAGTCTACAGAAGGAAGTTTCCCTTACAGAGATTTTGGTGGTTTGTGCACAGTGGGTTCCAGCATAAATCATAATCTCTGATGGATGCTGTGGGGGCTAAAATGAGATACTGTGGTGTGGCTATGCTGGGTTGGAAGTTGGGAAATGTTTACCCTTTTGAAAATGTCACTGCCTGGTATAAAATGAAATATGAAGACCATAAAGAGTGATAAATAGTGTGTAAGATTAACAGACACTTAACTTTACAAGCCGTGAAAACACAACATAAGGGACCGAGTGGGAAGTGAAGTGAAACAAAGAGCAAACAGGACAAGAAGGAAAAAGAAAAGAAAGAAAGAAGCTAAAGTAAGAAACTAGGAAGGGTGAAAACAGGAACTTCAGTCACCAACACACGTAATTTAAACTCTACTACAGTTGACACACACACACACACACACACACACACACACACACACACACACACACACACACACAAAGAGTACATTCAGATACAGGCTGAACAACCACAATTCAATGGGACTCACTTTCCAGATGTCACATGAGCAATACCGCTTTACACAGAAACTCTGCCTCACTGTATTACAGCCAAAAGTTGTAAGTGCACGATTCAGGGCTGTTCTAATATTAAGTGTGTTTATTCACCCCGCAATCTGCAGCCAACCCAACCTTCCAGGTTGCCCTGATGTGGTCGGTAGAGCTACAGACCAGTAGTCATTTAACATTTCTCATTATAGGACCGCCAACGTGTCCTTCATATGCGATTGCCACATTTTGAATAAGCCAAACCAAAGGACCACACAGATGTGTGTGTGTGTGTGTGTGTGTGTGTGTGTGTGTGTGTGTGTGTGTGTGTGTGTGTGTGTGTGTGTGTGTGTGTGTGTGTGTGTGTGTGTTTGAGGTAAGGCCAATAGTGTGCAGGCAGGCAAGTGAATCTGACAAAAACCGGAGTAAAGCTCTCTTTTTTTAGATGTGAAACACCTCATGGAAACTAAGTTGTAGCTCACTCACAAAGAAACTCACACGATCACAATAAGCAGGCTGCAAATTAATTTCATTGGGAAACTGTCATTGTCAGACTAGTTCTGATCACGTTCCCATCCTGCAAGACCAAAAGGATCGGAAAAGTGATACCAGCAGCAGTTTGAGCTGCAGATGTAGACATAGCTACTACAGTATTTACACCTGCAGGCCATGAGCATAAAGGCTGCAGTTTGTCTGTAGATGACACGTATCAATATGTCTTCATTTGTAAGTTTATGTTACTTGGTCAACTTAATTCAATAAAGTGGACCCATTTTGCTTTGTAGGTTATTAACCTACAAACAAACACTGCACCTATAAGCCTAAATGATGTTCTTCTCCAACGCCATACACGTTCTTGCTCATCCTGATGCCAGTATGGGGAGGATGCTCTTAAGATTGTCAATTTTAGAAATGAGAGCTTTGCTGCTGCCTGAGCAAGTATCGTAATTACAGTGCAATTGCAGTCATGAACTGAACAATAAAGGCAAATGTGGAATACATCGTGCCAGAGGAAACAACTTGCAAAGCGTTCTTTCTAGTGTAGGAGTGTGCATACAGAATTCACCATTGAATTTACATATATTACCATTCATGCCAAATTAAGTGGACAGCAGTGTCACTCTTTCTAGATTATGGTCAACATTTACTGTACATATAAGCTGTAAATTACAGCTAAACCGTGAATGTGAATATGCTATCTTTCATCTGCAAGATATCTAACAGCGTTGAACCCCTAGACTGTATATAAAGGTTTAACCACACTGCAGCCAAGAGGAAGGGAAAGGACAGAAAACTACCAGTACATAAATGACTTATTGTATTGAGTTTTCATTTGTTTGTTTGAAAAATCATACTCATTTGATTTGGCTTATGCATTGTCCTCAGCAAGATTCATTAGATAGATTTATGCCTCAGATTCAACTACATTTCACTCAGTCTATTTGTAATTCACTTGTGATGTAGTGTTTGTCTGGTGATAATAAACTCTGTCAGTGACAAAGGCCTATTATGCAATAATAATAGTGCAATATGAAGTGAATGACCAACAATATGCCTTAGCCAAAAAAAGGAACTAGTTGACTTACTGTAACAGAGTTAGGCTTCCTTTAAAGAAACCTCATCTCTCCAGCAGCAGAACTCGTATGGTAACAGGGACAGACCACTTGAAGATCCAATGATAGCTTGACAGCACCATCTAGTGGGATAACCCGGGCAGAGACGACAGGGGAGAACATATCACCAGCAACCTGCAGAGCCAAAGGAGATGGATTTAGACCAGTGGTTCTCAATCTTTTTGGTCTGAGGTAACGTTACCCCCACAGTCCTGTCAGAGCAACTCACGTACCATTAACTCCCAATGTATGTTCCAAATGTATCACTGTAACACTATACATTATAATGTTAATGTGTCCATGCTTGTTGAACTGTCAATGTTTAGGATGGTTTGGTCAGCAATCATACTAGCAACGTTAGGCTAAGTGGAGTGAAGCTAATTGTTTGGCCATTTATCTATTAGCCTACGTCTAGCTATTATTTCTACCATTTACTCATTACCTATAACTATTTTAACCGTTTAGCCATTACTTTTAGCTTATCATTTGAACTGTTTAGTTATTTATTTCTACCTTTATTCATTACTTTAAGCTAAACTTGTGTTCAATTGCTAACTAGTTTGCACGCACTCGTATTAAGTGCAACATGTAGTGTTCAGGTGTTTCAGCTGATATATTCATTTAATCTAATGAATCTTACACAAACAGCCCATAGTGGGAATCAGATTTATGAAGTCATTTAGTTAGTTAATATGTTAGTTTAGTTATATAGTAGTAGCAAATACCGAGGATGGAACAGAAGAAAGTAAGCGTCTTTGACAAACGCACGCACGCACACACACACACACACACACACACACACACACACACACACACACACACACACACACACACACACACACAAAAGAGTCAATTCTCGCATGCGCAATGCCATCTGGCTTCTCGATGTCTAGGAGATTGCAAGTAGATGATGCGGCTGAGCGGCCGGCACGGACTGAATGCATAACTGGCGCGTCTTAGTCATAGCTTTTCTCTTGCCTTGTCTAGTTTCTTGCCAAATAGCTGTTTAATGTCGAAAAGTAACCGGAGCGGTGTAGAAACTGATTAGCAGTAACGGCTGAAGAAAAGCGAAGCAGCAACTGAGAGGAGTTGGGCATCAAATTGCACCGGATGTCATTACACGCTCTTAAATATCGAGAACGTAAGTAACGGCATCGTAACACTTTCATTCACAGATTTGTCTCTGTCTTTTCTGTTTTGTCTCCTTCATTTCACCGTTTGTGTGTGTGTGTGTGTGTGTGTGTGTGTGTGTGTGTGTGTGTGTGTGTGTGTGTGTGTGTGTGTGTGTGTGTGTGTGTGTGTGTGTGTGTGTGTGTGTGTGTGTGTGTGTGTGTTGCGTTGTCGTAATTTGGTTTTGGGCATGCTACATTCTATTCCTGCATTTACAATAAAAACCGGCTAACACCCAGTTTTAGTCTGATTTTTGGGCTTAATTAAGAAGCCTTGCTGGGAAAGAGCCCAGCCCTTTATTGTCCACGTCAAATCAATTCCTACGTGGGTCGAGGAAGACACTTTTCAAAACAATTTTATAGTTTGGTAGCTAATATTTTCTCGTTTTCATTCGATTTCAGCACTTTTCACTCACCCACCTGTTAACTTGAGCCTGGGCAAAAACTGTGTAAAGAATTACACTTGAATTCACCTAAAATCTCTGAGATAAAACAAGGGTAAATGATTTTATTGGCTGTGGGAGAACTAGGTCTTTTTAAAACAAATTAGGCTATCTGTGATTTTTTTTAATGTTATATTATTATTATTATTATTGCTAAATTACAATAACAATGTTATTCTAACAGTGTGCAAGTTCTCTATTTTCTTCACCAACAAGGCATTTTTTAGTTAGTCATAGCAGATGCAGGCAGATAACCATCAAACGGGCTTGTGTGTCGTTGGGCATTTGTATTTACAGAAGGCCTACATCTAAGCTCGTTTATCAATTGAATGTAAGCCTCTTGAGCGGTCCGAGCGAAACCTGCTGACACATGCGCCCCTGTCTTTTTGTGTGCGCACAAACCCGGGGAACCCTCTATCAGATTTCCCTCCGCGGCCCACTGCAACTAAACCAAACTCTGGGTGGGTATGTTGTTATATGAAGTCCTGCAAAAATACTGTAGTCTATTCTGCAGGCTATCGAGTCCTCACACCCATGTGCAATATTGGGTCTAAATACTCAGCACTTTCCTGCCAGTGAACACTCGTTGGTAAACAGTAGCCAGTCACTTTATACAGAGCAATTCATTATTGAAAGGGAACCTGATCGGACGCATCAGATTAATTACTGATTCATATGGAGACACCTGCTTTTAGCTCTTAGGTGGATAAGAAGTGTTTGTTATGTAATGCTGCTGTATTAAAGTCAATGAGGTGCACATTTCTCTCTTGATGTAGGCCTGTACCATTAGCACTAACTTTTCGTTTGATTTTTATGTCATATTTATCCTGTTAGTTAAGTTAAAAGAGGTTAATAGAGACATTATTAACTATCTGTGTGAAAGAGAAAAGTGTCAGAAACAGAGAAAAACGTATTACCCAATATCCTCCATTCATTGTACTACAATTATGTCCAACTGTTGTGACTGGCCAGCAATCATAAGAATCAATGGGACGTGCATTAGCCTCTTGTGGAGGTTAATGTTACCATGCTGTTTCAAATGAGGGCAAGAGAAGAGAAGCATAATGTGTTCTTCTAGGATGTTTGCAGCAATGCTAAAAAGAGTGTAATGGAAAAAAAAAACTTTATCCATTCATTTATAATGAGCTGAATTATTCCATTCTGTAGCGTATAATATGACACAGCATTATACAAATCCCTCTCTAAAAGGCTTTCTCTTGTGAATGTTTTCACAAACATATTATCTGTAGGAACTCAACACCCTGAGAAGTCAGTTTGATATGCTGAAAGGGTTTAGTCCAGACATCTTTGGCATGATAAATATGCACCCATCATCAATTAGCAAATATGTGATTCAGTGGTTTACAAGAACATTTGTAGAGTGTGACACATACTAAAATGCTTACATAGCGTAGCTCCTCATGTTACTAGTTACACTGATAGGATACGTATGGCCTGTAATTTAATTTGGGTGATTCTCACTGACATTGCCTCTGTTGCCTCTCTCTCTTTCTCTCCCTGCCACAGTATAATCAGGACCAAAGGCAGAGCCATGGAGGTTGTAACACATTTTGTAAATGACACTGTAGAATTTTACAAATGGGGCCTTACTATAGCAGGTAAGATCTTTACAATCACTATTTTCTAAATCACAGTGAGTCACTTCAGATGTAAGATTATTGGAAAAAAAAATGTCTATTGTTATCTGTCATACAAATTATCGGGTAAATCTTAAGGTAGAATGATACAATTGTAGTCACCAGCTTACTTGTTCAGAGAGGGGAGTGCACATCATTATAACATTCAGTTTGTTTCAACCCCCCACTGCGTACTTTATATAATATAGTCAAACTGGGAACTTACTTAAAAAAACTGTTTTACAAAACGTACTCGTGGTGATGTCCTGTGCACTGTCCCTATGTCTTTACAATAAGGCTGGTAAGGAAATTGTTATCAATACTCATATGAATAATGTCATCAGAAACAAAAGTGCAAAAAGAACGGGATTGTTCTTGAACTTTTCCATTAACTGATCATCAGAATGCTACAATGTAATTATCTAGCACAAGGCTTACCTGATACACTTGTGTCATAGAAGTTGTGGGAGAGGGCCTATACAGTAGTTGTGGGGATGTGACAGTTAACTATAGTAAGTAGGCTTGATACTGCATGCATTCCATGTGTGTTAAACAGTTATGTTGTTTAGCATCATACCACACATTTTCCCACCATTAAAATGAACCCCTTTTTCCTCTAGACAAGAGGGTGGAGAGCTGGCCGATGATGTCATCTCCCATCCCCACTCTGGCCATCAGCTGCCTGTACCTGCTCTTCCTTTGGGCGGGGCCTAGATACATGCAGGACCGCCAGCCCTATATACTCAGGAAGACCCTCATAGTCTACAACTTCAGCATGGTGGTCCTCAACTTTTACATCGCCAAAGAGGTAAGGACATATAGATTACTTCATGCATTACAGTAGTTCACGACTGAAAACACAGACAGCAATACGTTTTCCCTATACAAGTGTTACTAAATGGCTTTCCCTCAGGCTACATTAGAGCAACACTGTGTGACAGTCAATCTTGGCTTTACACTCAAATATGAATATTATATGCAGAGACATTTTCCGCATAAACATTACCAGACATAAAATCACTGAGTACTGTTTGTATATGTTCATAGACTATGTAGATCTAATAGGTTACAAAACATGTAACTTAAAGCAACATGATTTTATATATATATATATATATATATATATATATGGCGCCCCTACAGTTTGACTCCCACCCCCACATGGGCAGCTGTACACGTGCATTTGTTGACAATCTGAAGGATTTGAAACTGGAAAAATAGCGATATGGGGCACTGAATTTGATGAATTTATTTTTTATCGGATCAGAAATAAGACAAGAATTAGCTAGCTAGCGCACCCCGCGGGCACTCGGGCATCCTCCCCACTGCTAGGAGACTATTTGGCTGGGAGGAAAGCAGGAGGCAGCTCTGGAGACTGACCTTCAGTTAGTGGCTGTAGCAACTCGATTTAAGGCACTGAAACCCCAGAGCCAGGGGTCTTATCCTGGACTGCCCAGCTCAGAATCAGCAAACTTTCTGTTGCTGCTGTTAAACAGTTAGACCCAGGACTGCCACTGGCCACCAGCTCCTGTGACCCTCGGCACTGGGGTTTGCGCTGGCTGAATTTGAGATGCTGCAGGTGCTAACTGTAGGTCTGTCTACAGAGTAGTCTCGCATTGCCAGACTTAAATGACGCTGCCTCTGCAAAATAGCCTCAAGAAGGAACTTGTTTTGGTGGAACGTGTACGTTCAAAAGTTGTTTTAGTCTAAACAGAAAACTCAGATTGGACAGATAGTCTAGCTAGCTGTCTCCAGTTACCCTGCATAGATCTGAGGAGCAGTTAACCATCCTCATAAATCCACCACAGTTTAAAATGCCAACACAAAGAAAGTGAAAGGTGACAGACATCCGGCCAAAAATGAGGGACATCCGGCAGGATTTCAGGCGGCACCTGAACAATCCCGGAAATGAAACGTCATCGATATAGACTATCTACAGAGCCAACCCCAGAGCCGGGGATCTCAGATCAGCAAACTTCCTGTTGCTGCCATTGCTTATAGAGGAAAGCTGTATTAACTCCAGCTAATTATGCATGTTTCATTTTTCTAGTTGCTCACACATAATCTACAAAAAGGCTAGAAAAGACAATAAGGATGGTGTAGAGAAGATTACACCAGTGTGAGTACCATATCTACCACCAGTGATCCTGCTCACTGTGACAAACCAACTGCTAATGTAAAGAGACAAAACAATTGCAGTTGAACCACTTAAATTTGCCATTGTAATGGTTGAACAGTAAGTTGTATGTATGGGTGTTCGCTCTACATATTATCTCAACCAAGCACCTAGCAAGTTGTTGTGCATCTGAATGCCTTTTTTTATTTACAGCAACTAATGTGAAAATCCTAGTATGTCTAATAGCTCTCTGCAGGTTTTATAGAGAACTCAAAAACACTTTAGAAAGAGTGTCTACAGGGATTACTTTTGTGTACTGGATTAGTTGTTGCTTTCTCCATATCTAAGGAAATGTCAACCATTTTCTGAGTTTGTGGTTTCTTTCTTCCCATCAGCTCCTACTAGCCTCTAGTGCAGCCGGGTACAGCTACCTCTGTCAGCCTGTCAACTACTCCAACGATGTCAATGAAGTCAGGGTAAGCTCCCTCAACACACCACAACATCACCAAACACAAATAAAAATACGCACATTCACACACCTGTACACAAGTAGAGATGTTCGGGCGCCATTTTCCCCTTCCCGCTACCGATTCCAATACCTGAAGTTGCATATCGGCCGATACCAAGTACTGAGCCGATACCAGTGTGTTAAAAAAATACATATATTTTACTATGTTTTAACATCTGTATAATACTATCCCTGTATGGATGTGATGTGATATCTATCATTGTTGTTAAACTCTTTGTGAGACATGAACAAACGCAAACAATGAACGCCATCGAACATTCTTTTATTATCCAGTTTGACAGTCAGTCATAACGGATAGAGAACATAAATAAACTACTTTAAAGTAGATTTTCTTCAGAACTAAATTACGTAGTATTGGATCGGTGCATAAACTCTAGTACTTGTCAATACCGATTCCAGTATTTTAGGCTTTTCTAATACTGGTATCGGTATCGGAACATCTCTATACACAAGTACCAAATTTATCATGTGACAACAACGACCTCAAGGAGATCCGTGCATTTCGTTTTGTCAAGGGTTAAAGGAAGAAAGAGACAGAGAGAGATCAAAGTTTATATCTCTAGGGATTTCAGGACAAACAGGGTGTGGCCTGCAGTCAGATAGGCGGGAGTAATTGGTCTCTCCACCGTAACACTCCACCCTCAGGCCTTGCTCTTTCATAATGGCATGATGCCACACCACCACAGCTTAGAGAGCAACCATGTGTAGTATGTGCATGTGTGTATTAGGCTGGTAGGGATGAAGCATTAAGCACAGAGTGATTTGTGACATGTTCCTGTGGGACGTAAATAGTGAATACATTTGCAATATGTATCCACATACAGCACAAATGGGGGAAATATACTGTATTTCATACAATTACTCTTAATACACGACATGTGAGTGAACGAGTATTTTGTTATGATCCTTACTTCAGGCTATCTATCCGACAGTATGATATTACTATACCGTATGTTTTAAGCTTGATGATATACTTTCCCTTGATTTTTTTCCCCCTGCTCGCAAAAACATGAAGATTTAGCTATGTGGGCGCCTGGATAGCTCAGTTGGTAAAGCGGGCGCCCATATATAGAGGTTTACTCCTCGACGCAGCAGGCCAGGGTTCGACTCTGACCTGCAGCCCTTTGCTGCATGTCATTCCCCCTCTCTCTCCCCTTTCATGTCTTCAGCTGTCCTGTCGAATAAAGGTCTAAAAATGCCCAAAAAATAATCTTAAGAAAAAAGATTTAGCTTTGTAATAATTCACTCTTCCCTGTTTGATGTCTTCAGATAGCATCTGCTCTTTGGTGGTACTACATCTCCAAAGGAGTGGAATTCCTGGACACAGTGTTTTTCATCCTGAGGAAGAAGTTCACCCAGGTCAGCTTCCTCCACGTCTACCATCACTGCACCATGTTCATCCTCTGGTGGATCGGCATCAAATGGGTTCCCGGTGGACAATGTGAGTAAAAAGGTTCTAGATCTTCATGACGTCCAGCGGTTGAAGTCATTACGTTGATCTCGTCTTTGTGGCACTGGCATTCAGTTGCACGTTATGACGTGACATCTGATTCAGATCTAACCCTTTCAATCTTTCCACAGCATTTTTTGGTGCAACCATCAACTCTTCCATCCACGTCCTCATGTACGGTTACTACGGCCTGGCAGCTTTGGGGCCTCAGATGCAGAAGTACCTCTGGTGGAAGAAATACCTCACCATTATCCAGATGGTGGGTATTACTTTAAGGTTCTACTTTTTGTGGGTGTTTTGAGTGAACTATCCTCCTTAAAATAACAATTTTATTTGCACTAATTATACTGTTATGTTAATTATAAGTCATAACATTGTCGTTAGCTCAATGAGATAGACTTATGTCATAGTGTTACAATTTGTTGTTTATTTTGGCTTTGAGAAACGCTTCATTTAGACATTTTATTTAGAAGCAGTACAGGTATGTGACAGTTCTTAATTTGTTACTGATCTATTTCAATGATAGTTCCTATATGAAAAAGTTGTTTTTTTTGTGCAGTACCTTATAAGGAATGCTTTGTAGTTTCATGTCGTACATTCTGCAAGTTTATTGCATTTTACAGTGTTTCAGGCTGTTTAACTATTCTAATTATGGGTATTATTTTGGTGTGTTCAACAGATCCAGTTCCACGTGACCATCGGCCATGCTGGACACTCCCTCTACACAGGCTGTCCATTCCCCGCCTGGATGCAGTGGGCTCTGATTGGCTACGCCGTCACCTTCATCATCCTCTTCGCCAACTTCTACTACCACGCATACCGGCGCAAACCTTCCTCTGCGCAGAAGGGAGGCAAGCCCGTGGCAAACGGCACCTCTATGGTAACTAACGGTCATAGCAAAGTGGAAGACGTGGAGGATAACGGAAAGAGGCAAAAGAAAGGAAGAGCAAAAAGAGAGTAAAGAATGGAAAAGGGCGTGCTTGGCGGTTAAAAGGAAGAGGACAGTTGTTTGAAGGGCCAGAGAAGGAGAGAGGGTTAGGGAAGGGATACACAGAAACCAGACTGGCTTCATCATCCCTGCAAATAATGTAGAAGGAGGTGATTTGGGACCAATTTGGAAAGGTGAAAGGGTAGAAGTGTGTGTTTTTGTCTGTAAGGGGTTTTGGGAGGAAGAGTTGGTTGTCTCCATAACAGTAAGATGCTGATCATGTAGGCTCCGCGCTCTTCTGTCCAACTGTGTATTGGACCGGAACAGGGCATAAATATTTAAGGACCTACAAACTGCTCAGCATCCACTAACTAATCAACCAAAATTCAACTCCAACTTTTGTACTAAGGATTCCAGTATTGTTTAAATGGAAAGCTTAAATAGTCTTTAATATGCTAATTTATTTTATAGTGTTGTAAAAAGAGTTTTCATGAATTTAACTATTACCAACATAAGAACATGCAGATGTTAATACCAAAGGTTTTTGTTTTTCAGTTTGGAGGGGGAGAAATTTTGTTTACAAATACTTAGAGTTGAGCAAAGTTAGTGAATATAAAAAATCATTCTCACAACCGCCATCTACTGTATTTTAACTACTTTTCATCCATCTACAACATCTACCAAGCCAACATGTTATGGACTTGACGTTTCTCTGCCGTCTCAAACTGATCTGTGTTGCATTTACAGAATGACATATTTTCTTTGTGTTCATTGTGACTAAATTGTACAAAAGACTTTGGAGCATGGGGGCTTTAGTTTCTTCTAGTATTCATGCAAATATGTGGGTATCTTTGTTATAATATTTTTTGTGGGTCCTTCTGATTTATTTGTTTTTGCTGTGCAATGTAGCTGAGGTGCAAGGGTAAGAGATTTGAAATTCAGCTCAATATTGTCTCACTACCATGTAGGACTGAAGGGAAACTTCTCCTAAAAAGAGCTTCTTTTTTTTAAGAAAACAAATGGTTATTTCATTGTCTTATTAAAAATGAAAGCAACACAGCTTCTGGCTTCACATATAACTGAAATAAAGACAATGTCAGCACCCCCATAGTTTATGTTTGTGTGTCTTTGTGTTGGTGTGAGTAAACACATGCCATGCATTTGCTAAATCAATTGGAAAATCAGCTACTTTAACCCCAAAAAACAATTCAACATGTAGGATCAGATTGTCACCCATTAGGCTTCTAATCTGGAGCCGAAGCCTTCCCATCCCCCATCTTCCCATCTCCTCTCTCTCCTTATTCATCTACTTCTTTCATCTCTCTTCCATCCCAGGAGTGTGTGAGGCAGGCTGTGACTTTAGCCTGTCCAGACAGATCTGTCCTAATCTTTGGAAGTAAATTGGCTTTAGCTCCAAAAGAGCTTATTTCCACGTCACTCCATGAGTTACCCAGGATAGCAGGTCACTGGAAGAGAAGCCTTTACTAATCTGGCACCAGGTTGCTACTGCAACTTCAAACTGCATGGATTAGTTTACATTTGGCTTTGATATAGTGTTGATTTACTGTGCAAATGAAAATACAGAGATGCACATTTTGGCCTCAAATATTAGAAAGTTTTATTTTTCCACAAACAACACGGGATATCCTGGTTAATTTCAGGACTCCCTCTCATCCACATATTTCACACAATCAGCGTCCATTTCTTTATTAGTCTGCGACAAACGATCTATTGATCTTTCACAGTAATGGCATCTATTAAATTTTTCATCCCTTATCCTTTTCCTGTCGCCCAAAAGCCTCAGATCACACCCATTCTGTTATTCCTGATACTTCACGTCTCGTTCAACTGAGGGTTTTTTCACGCCTAGCCACTTTTTCCACATCCTCCTCCCTCCCACCTACTGTACAGTACATGCACTACTTCACACACTTCCATCTTATCCTGGTGCACCACCACCTGTCTCTTTGCACCCATGGCATCAGGGTGGAGGTGGAAGGAAGGAGTTCTAAAGGTGTAGATGTGAATGATAGACTGGATGAGAGGAGGTGTTGTCCTCCACAGGGGACACGGAGTGATCTAAGCCAGGGACTAAGAGGATTGCAGAAAGGCCAAGGCTTTTCTATCAAAGGCATTTAGCACAGGTCACTATAACCCGCATCCCTGCTGCTGCAGGAACGTGCATACACATACCTGTATGCATGTACACACATACTATGGAGCTTGGGTACAGATTTGTGTGTCAAATTGTAGGCCTACTGCAACTACCATTTGATGTTGAAATAGCTACATCCCTATGCAACTCTTTTAAGATAAATATTTAGGTGTAAAACAAATAGCTGGTTCCCGAACATACAGTATAACTCTTTCCCCGGCTTTCATAATGTTTAGCAAATAAGCCTATCATTTCATTAGCTTACTGACTGACAGTCGACTGACCCACCTGGTATTCTGAGAGGGTCAGTCTATTAGAGGGAGGAGGGTTGAAGGGTCAGTTTACAGGAGCTAAATCTCTGCAAACCCGACCCGTCACTCCCTCATCTCATTAGCAATTATATGACTAAGGAGCTCATTCTATCCTAACAGAGTTGAAACAGTCAGCGTTTTACTGGCTCTCCGTTTGTGTGTGACAGATTGCCTTCAGAGCTTGCGCTGACTCGGTTTTGTGTGTGGAGAGCACCCTCTGCTGGGCCTGAATTTTGTTTCAGTACATTTATTGGGTCAGAAACTGATGAGATGAGTGGGGCACATAATGTGATTTCTGGCAAAAGTGATTGAGACATATTGTATGTACATGCTGGGAATATTGTATGTATCAAAGTCAGAATGCTCAAGCAAGCACCAACATGTTATTGTAATTGTAAAAACATGAATTAAAGTGGGAAATGTATTTGTGGATTAATTACTTGTAAATTTGGTGATACTGTTACTATACAAATGGCACAATATTAATTGAAATGATAACACTTGCATTATTACAGTACCATTTTGAGAATCTGTCCTGCCTGGCACTGCATTTTAATGTATCTTGTGCCCAGAGGGCTCAAAGCAGCATGCCAACAATTTAGCATTATTCTTTCATTAAGATGGAGATTTACAAGAGACAGACTCGTTGAGATATCCCAACTTTTGGTCCCCCACTATGGATCTTACAATTCCCTTGATGCACCTCAATAGTCTCTTTTGTTAGATCCTTCTGCCTGATAAATACCCACATCTTTCAAACTCCATGTCCCAAGTTCATACATTACAGTTC
Organism: Sander vitreus; assembly: GCF_031162955.1. Classification (NCBI taxonomy): domain Eukaryota; kingdom Metazoa; phylum Chordata; class Actinopteri; order Perciformes; family Percidae; genus Sander; species Sander vitreus. The sequence continues at coordinate 16,863,737 of NC_135872.1, forward strand.
TTTTGCTATTGCTAAACGACACTGGGCACAACTGAAGCCACACATGCAAAACTACAGTCTGCACTACCAACAGTCACCTGAACTAAACAGTTCACATCACCTGCAAAACTCTTAACACAACTCTTAACACACGTCTCAAAACAGGCTCAGTGCAGCCAAATAATATGAACAGTCATCACTGAGATAACACACACACTGTCACTCAGAACACAATGAGAGTAAAAACACTAGCGTCAAACACCAATACACAAATTACAAACGTTCTCATCTTTACAATTTGAACAATTCCAGTGACTTCACACTACTCAATAGTTTCTTTAAAGAAAACATATAGATTTGATGTAATATACCAATTTTTACGTAAGGTAAACGAGAAGGAATGAAAACCAGCAGTTTGCTTCTATATAGTATTTTGTCTCTAGTAATTTATGGAACTACTGGAAAAAAATAAAGGTACATAACAGTAACAAAGAATAGTGTGACTAATCCTGCCTCTCCAGCATCATGCGGCAAGTTTTCTGCATCACATTGAATGTCTGCATCATCTCCAAATACTAATGAATGTGGTGTTTCCATTGCTTCCACCTCCATTACTTTCTGAAAAACAGTAAGAACGCAGTTTTACTATAGTAAAGATAGTGTTTTTCACTTCTTTTTTTATAGCTGTGTATGTAACCTCAGACATCTTACCTGGACATGTTGGTATCTTTGCTCTTTTACCTGTTTCTCTCAAACGGTACAGTGTATAATTGTTTCATTCTTATTTGGTGTTTGTATACAAAAAAAGGCTTTCTGAACTTTCTCTATATGAATACCTTATATGTTCACTAACTAATCTAAAGCAAGACACCTGCTTAGGTGTCAGCTAAAATTGCAATCAGCAGTGTTTGATAGGCATCAGACTGAAATCTATTCTGTTTTTGAATGTTTGGAACTGTGTTCAAGCAATGAAAAACGAAGTAGAGTTTGGTCCACATGAACTGCTGCTGTGCAGACTGTACATGCAGCTTCAGTTGTGCCCACTGTCGTTTAGAAATCAGAAAAAACTGTAACAAAGACTTCCTGTTAAAAATTATAAATCTCAATCCAAATCTGATAAATTATCAGAGTAATTTTCTCTGAGTTATTTTCTCAGCCATTAGAAAGCCACCTTCAGTGCTGCAGAGGACAGTATAACTGTTTTATTGTCTATGCACATTGTAAAGCACTTTGTGACCTGTGAAAAGCGTTGTATAAATAAAATGTACTTACTTACTGATTTTACCGGTTGTCAATTAGGTAGAGTGCTCCTTTAATCAAGTTAAAGACTAATTAGTTACTAATTCATTTGTCGTAACTTGGGTGGTGGAGGAATAGCCCAGCCCTGCCTTTTACTCTGTCTAGACAGTAATTAGGCTAACTGTTATTTATAATGCATCGAAGTAAGTACTCCTGCAGTGTAATTGTAGGTTTGAATGAATGAATGTGCTACTGTACAAGGATATTCGGCTCCTTATTCTAAATTTGTACTTACATTTTAAACCTTGTGCAACCTGCTTTAGCAATATTGTACTTTATTATGGTAGTTCCACTAAAACTAATTTGAATTTGACAGAGAAAGAAAGTGGTGGGGATGAATGTCCGCTTCCTGGTTTTGACGTACGTCCCCGTCATATGACCAGTGCCCCTGCAGTGTCTGGTGGTGCCCTGTGTCAGCGACTCTCCTTAATGCTCTGCGGTAAGAATTCACCCATTATGTGGAGCTCTGTGTAAAAATGCATTCACAGTTTAGACTTAAAAAAATATATGTCGCTCAGTGGCTGTCGGTCCAGCAGGGTAGAGTCCATCTTTAATGGTCCCAGACAAAACAAGTAGGCCTACACATCCCTCGTAAAGTTATGGGTCAGGGTGATGAGGGTGTAAAGCAGTCGCAAAAAAAGCGCCATCTAGTGGCTTGCCTAGCCTACTGGAAGTTAAAAACTCTTAAAAACGAGCTAAACATAGGCTATGTAAATAAATAAGTGTGGAGTTTCTGTACAGCTTTTTTCACTTTCACTCGTGATAAACAGCTATAAATTACAGTCTACGTTTAGAGTTTATTTAGGCCTAAGTGAAGCAAAAATAAAATGAAGCCTGCCGCCAGCGGCGCTGCAGCTCCTCCATCATCGTCAACATCATCAGCAGACAATAGCGTAGGGAGGAGGAGGCAGTACCGGGCTCCCTCGCCGGCTACAGCCCAGGAAGGGGCAACCAGACGAGCTTCACGGCGCCCAGGCAGGTCCAGATCTCCTCTACCCGCAGGAAGGAGCAGAAACATCGGGGTGAGAGAGAGATTGAGGTCCGCAGACGGAAGGGAGAGGGAGCCCGAGAGCCGCCGTGGGGCAGCTGTTCACCCGGATGGTGCTGAAGCTGATCTAGTCGAACCAAACAGGGCGGATGCTGTCGGGAAAGATCCGACAGAATCATCAGCATCGGCCCGTCGCTCCGCTTTACGCCTGCCCTGCCTCAAGGGCGACTCCTCCAAGCGTTTGTTGCCCGGCCGAGCATCGCCTTCCTTCTCCGTGGCAGAGAAAGGGAAGATACCCGGGGAGGAAGGCGGTCGTAGGGAGAGAAGCGGCGCGTCTGCGGGCTGCGGCGCGGGCCTCGGTTTGGGTTTGTGGAGAGGAGGATGCTTACAGGCTGAACTCATCCAGTTCCATCTGCAGAAGAGACTGAGAAGAAGCGGTGCGAAGATGCAAACCAAGACGGACAACATGGGAACAGAGGAGGCCGCTCTGGGAGAGCCGGAGCCGGCGACAGAGGCGGGGTCCGTGACACAGCAGGACCAGGCCTTTGAAGACGAGATGGAGAGACTGCTTGACGAAAATGAAGATCTTAAGGTTTGATGCATGTTATTTTTTATTCAGGCTGGTGCTCTGTCATCAGCTGGTGATGATTTAAAATATGGTAGATACAAATACAATGTGTCACCTCACCAGAATCCACTGCAAAACAGTCGACGTTTGTTTTTTCATAATAGGATGACCGAAAATCCATGTTGATAGGGCCTATTTGAAGCCTGTGGGCCCATAAAACCCTGGGGCCACATTACTCTGGACTGAATCTTGTGTTTGCAGTGTCATAGATAAGTAAATATCAGTTGATTTGTCTGTTGAACATCCTCCGTCCTCACAGAACATGAAGCTAAGACCCAAGTTGAAAATACACTAGCTACAGATGACTAATTGGATATCGAACACACATTGGTATCGATCTGCTAGAATCAATGATATCTTGTGTTTCAAATGAGGGACAACCAAGGGAGTCAACAGCTGGGATTTGCATGTTACATATGTGCCATGTTGTTAAGAAGACATACTGATAAGAAATAAAATTGAAGCAACTCACATCCAGTCTTAATTATATACATTTGAATTCAGATATGTTGTGCACATGTCTGAAGCTGACTATATTTGGCTCAAGTCCAAAACATCCATGACTGACTCTGTGGAGTCAAAAGTCAGATTCTAAAACCAAACAGCAGAGTGTAGTTGATCCTAATCTTAACCGTCTCATAACATAATCTTTACTATGCACCCACCAGTGTGAAATTGAGGAGATGAGGACCGAGATGGACGAGATGCGGGACACATTCTATGAAGAAGACACGTGTCAGCTGCAGGAGATGAGGCGTGAGCTGGAGAGAGCCAATAAAAACTGCCGGATCCTGCAGTATCGTCTGAGGAAGGCTGAGAGGAAGAAGCTGCGCTACGCCCAGACGGGAGAGATCGATGAGGAGCTGCTCAGGAGTCTGGAGCAGGACCTGAAGGTGCAGGGGGGAGGGGAAGGTGCTCAACTCTCTGTGTGTCTGTTTGGGAGCAATCCCAAGGATGTGTATGCAAGCTTTCAATGTAGGTGAAAACATTGCATTTAGAAAACAATTGTCATGGTTGTAGCTTCAACTCCTATGCATTTTACTGGTTTATAAATAATGCTTATATGTAGTTATTTTGTTTTGAAAGGGTATACAAAGCTAGGAAAACTAGATAAAAGAAAGATAAAACATGAAAATCCCCTAAGTTGGAGTGAAAATATTCTAAAATGATATGCTCACACTAACTAAACAATGCAGGTAGCGAAGGATGTGTCTGTGAGGCTGCACCACGAGCTGGAAAAGGTGGAGGAGAAGCGCACAAAGACAGAGGAGGAGAATGAAAAACTGAGACAGAAACTCATAGAGGTGGAAGTGACCAAACAAGCCCTGCAGAATGAACTAGACAAAAGCAAAGAGGTATGTAAACACTTACATAGATAGTATATTGAAAGATTTAATTCTAGCCGCAAACAATTAGCTGTACACCATGCACCACTTCCTGTTTGGGGGCGTTACATGGGAATTTCCTACTTGCCACGCCCACACACACAGACAAAAATACATCACAAATTTCATGATGATCTTTCGAACTGTCCTCCAACAGTCTCAAAAGAGAAGAGGAAGCAAGGACATCCAGAAGACAGACAGGAAATCAGCACAGACTCCTACAGAGGTGAGAGGCTTTTACGAGTAATTAAAAACAATTATCTTCTTTTGCCCTTGTCCACGTTGGTGAATATTTGTTAAAAAAAAACTCCTGTCATGAATATTTTTCCAGACATCAAGAGGAATTATAAAAAATATATAGATTCTGCAGTTTTCGCTCACATCCTTACGTAATGTTCTCAAGTCAAACATTTTGCTTTTTAGCTTGGGGCCACAACAGGCCAAAGCAAGCGCTCCAATCATTTGAAAGAAAAGTACAGGAATTACTTTAGACTTAGTGGACATCAAACGTCCTCTTGGTCCAATGATAGATAATTTTTTAGCTTTGAAAGCCAAAAAACTTCCGTCTTTATGTCTTATTGTGGAGACCTACTTTGTGAACTTCAGGATTGGGTTGGAACTGTTTCTGCTTAAATGCACATTAGTATGTACAGTCTGTGTTATCTCTGTGCTCCAGGAGGACAATGAGGACCTTAAGTGCCAGCTAGCTTTTATCAAAGAGGAAGCGGTGCTTATGAGAAAGAAGACGGCCAAGATTGACAAAGAGAAGGACCGTCTAGAGCAAGAGCTGCAGAAGTACCGCTCCTTCTATGGTGAACTGGACAGCACCCATCCTAAAGGAGAAGCTGGGGGTCCGCCCACCACCCGCGAGTCAGAGCTAAAGCTCCGGCTCCGCCTGGTGGAGGAGGAGGCCAACATCCTGGGGAGGAAAATAGTTGAGTTGGAGGTAAGAGCAGACAATGCTACACAAGTCTATTAAGGGAGTTACACCTCAGTGGGAGTCATGTGAGTGTTGAGCTTTTCTCCCTCTATCCCACAGGTTGAGAACCGTGGCCTGAGGGCCGAGCTCGACGACCTCCGCGGTGAAGGAGAGGGTGCTGGAGGCTCTGGGTGCGGAGCGATGGGTGGGCAGGGCTCGGGGCGGGGCCGCGGTGATGATCTGACGGAGCTCCGACAGCAGCTGCAGCTGGTGGAGGACGAGGCAGAGCTCCTGAGGAGGAACCTAGCAGATGCTGAAGATCAAAACAAGAGAGTGACTGCTGAGCTGAACAAGATGCGGTTCAAAGCCAGCACCCACGAGGGAGGCACCAGGCATGGGGGAGGAGGTGGAGGGATTGATGGAGCAAAGGCAGAAGCCCTGCAGGAGGAGTTAAAGGCAGCAAGGCTACAGATTAATGACCTTAGTGGCAAGGTATTTCAAGCTGATTGATAATATTGACAATAATTTGCTTTTAGATTATGAGCTGAAAAAACATAAAATATTCTGAAATTCTGTGATTATGACTAAAATAAATAAAATGTTCTTACTCCTTATATATATTTACTAATGTAATTATGTTTAATTTTGTAGGAATTTAATCAAAGATAGAAAAACAACTGTCTACAGTAATGCTCGCAGCTCTGTGAGGCTGCACTTGGGCAAAGCAGTGCTTTGAGCTAAATGCTAATGCTAGCATGGCAACATGTTGCTAACAGTGACAATGCTTAAATGCTGATTTAATGTAGGCCTATTTAATGTTTTAATGTTCACCATTTAAGTTTAGTGTGTTAGCATGCTAACATTTGCTAATTAGCACAAAATACAGCTAAAGCTGTAAATGCACTATTTACTAGTTTGAGTAGGCTATTTTTTGCTAAAGAAAAATACAGTGTCCAGCTGTTTTAGGAAATTACAGATCCCTTTCTAACATGAGTATTTAGCCTTGCTAGCATCTCTGTGAGGCTGTACATAGGCACAGCAGTGCTTTGAGCTAAATGTTAACATCAGCATGCTAACATGCTCACATTTACAATGCTAACATGTTGATGTTCTGCAATGTTTACCATGTTAAGTATATTGGTTAAGCATGTTAGCATGCTATCTTTTTCTAATTAGCACTGAAGACAAAGTACAGCTGAAGCTGATGGGAATTTCAGTATTTTTGCAGGTATTCGGTCATAAACCAAAGTATTGGACAAATTAAAAATGTTGATCTGGTGATAGCGCTGGATAAAAAGGTCAAGGTTCACCAAAGTGACTTTGCCATTCATAGAGCCATGTCGCTTGCGCAGCTAAAAAAGTATCCTGTTATGTAGAGATGTTCCGATACTGCCTAAAACGCTGGTATCGGTATCGGGAAGTACTGGAGTTTATGCACCGATCCGATACCACGTAATAAAGCCCTAAAGAAAAAATACATTAAAGTAGTTTATTTATGTTCTTTTTCCGTTATAACTGACTGTCAAACTGGATAATAAAAGAACGTTCTGTGGCATTCATGTTTCACAAAGAGTTTAACCTGAGCCAGACCGACAACAAAGATAGAAATCATATCACATCCATACAGGGATAGTAGTATACAGTTCTTAAAACATAATAAAATATATGACACACTGGTATCGGATCGGTACTCGGTATCGGCCGATACGCAAGTTCAGGTATCGGAATCGGTATTGGGAAGCAAAAAATGGTATCGGACCATCTCTACTGTTTAAAATCTTTGCTCAGTATGTCCTATTTTGTAAAAAGTCTGATTACCAAATGTTATTGTTGAACATCTCTTTGTTTTTATTCAGGTGATGCAGCTGCAGTACGAGAACCGTGTGCTCCTCTCCAACATGCAGCGCTATGACCTGGCCTCCCACCTCTCCCTGCGGCCCAGCCCACGGGACAGCGATGCAGAGAGCGATGCAGGCGGTGCGACAAGTGGTCGCCGTGAGAGTGACGAGGACTCCACCTCTTCCCGCCTCCTCCCACCACACCGCAAACGCGAGGGCCCTGTAGGTGGGGAAAGTGACTCAGATGAGGTCAGAAACAATAACGGAAGCAGCCGTTGCCTGACGCCCACGCGGGGCCTCTACACCCCCACTGGGCCCGAGGGTGCCGCCTCCTCCGCCTTGGCCCGCTTTCTGCCTGGGGGCCGGTGCACACTGCGCGAAAGGCAGCAAATGACTGACATCCGCACGGAGGCGGAGAGGCTTGTTCGCACCATGGACCGGCTCATCGCTGACACGGCCACTATCATCACAGAGGCTAGGGTCTACGTTTCAAACAGCGACCTGATGTTCGGGAGGGGAGAGGAGGGTGGGGAGGAAGATGGGAGTAGGATCAGGGAACATGAGCTGCTGTATCGCATTAACGCTCAGATGAAGGCCTTCCGAAAAGAACTGCAGACCTTCATAGACAAACTGGAAGTGCCGAGGCATGAGGACAGAGAGACGGAGGAGCCACTGTCGGTAAGACAAAAATATTGTTCATGAGCTGTATGTAAAAATGTCTGAAATAGTTCAATGCTGATTCTATTTCTACTTTTTTCTCACTAAATCCAACCTCCTGGTTTGTCCCTCCGCCCTTCCTTCGCCTAGATGTTCCAGCCTATCATTTTGCTCATTCTCATACTTGTGTTATTCTCGTCCCTCTCTTACGCCACCATCTTTAAACTAGTCTTTCTTTTTACTCTTTTCTTTGTTCTGTGATGTTCGCCTCCCTTAATTCACATCATCCCTTGTTTGTTTGTTTTGCTCTGTTGTTTTTCTTTCCTCCCCGCATCATTTGTTGCCAAGGTAACCAAAAGCACAGGAAAAGCTCAGCATTTGCCAAAGCTGCAGTCACATTCAAGAGAGTGTGGCTAGATTCAACACTGGAGTCTACATTATCCATAACACATCACTGTCCATATCAGCCCCTCCGAAAGGTGAGTTACAATGTGTACTATCCCAGTTCTTTGAAAACCTGACTATTGTCACCAATCTGATTGTTTGTATTGCAGCAGAGTGAACATCAAAATATGTAAATATTAAGGAATAATAAAAAAAGAAGCAAATGGAATGTAATATTTTCATATTGGACCACATTAAGGGGCAAGATTGTTGCATGACAGCAATCAACAAAGTGGTGCTTAATATGTCCTTTGTGTTTGGAAATGTTCGTAGTTTTAGCATGTATGATGCTAGATAGTTTTGATTATAGAAGTTCATTCTTTACCTCAACAGTAAGTGTGACAAAACTATTTCAACTCTAGGGTCCATGGAGCTTGCTCAGTTCCATTTTCCTGAGCAGTTACAGGACCTCTTGTCCATGTTGGCTTTAGACGGATGAAATGTCTGTTTTGAAGGAATGTTTTGACATTTTGGAAAATACAGTTATTTGCTTTGTTGATAAAACTAAGATGACATTATTGATACCACTGTTAGGCTATGTCTGTATGCTGAATATGAAGGTAGAGCCAGCAGCTGATTAACTTAGCACAACGACATATATGATATATTTACCAAATGCCAAAGTATTTTTTTTAAGCCAGTTTTTATTGCTGATGAAGACCATGAGATAAGACTGAAAAGCCCTGAAAAGCCAGTAAGTGGACCTTTGAGTTGAGATTATGTGGTTCACATTAATAGACAGAGATACTGTAGATAGAATATGTTTCAGAAATGGAGGTCATACAGGGTTTAGTGTTGCTTACCTCGAGCTTTAAGGTCACAAAGCTGCAAGGGAGGAAACCTAAATCACCTCTCCAGGCCATGCTTTATGTCATGGTTTAACCTTGTTGCTTAATATAGTTTATTTTGTCACAGGCTTATGACAGCAGTCGCCTCTACTTTGTTTTTCAGAACAACACTTGCTGTACCATCCTGCTGTTGTTGCCTAAAGGTAAAGTAAGGCTAATGTTTGTTTTTATCCCCTCTCCTTTACTTGGTGAAGGATTTGTCATTTATTAGGGAACCCAACAGGTGGAGGAAAAATGGCAATGATCCAGGTGCTTCAAACTGGAAGGAATTCTAATGATCCCGTTGAGTGCGAAATGTCCGAGGGGGGCCCCCAAAATTCCCAGCGGGACCCCTGATTAGAGCCAGGCATTAGTAATTGATGGTGTGTCAGATGAACAGTAGCACCGGGATGAGTCAAGTACACAGTCGCTGGTTCGGGTTAGTCCAGGACATTGTATAAGGTTTCAAAAATGTTGCTTTTTTTAAATATAAATATGACAAAAAATATTGTAAAAAAAAAAAAGACCAAACAAGCCAGGCATCCACCTTGCAATTTCGTTTTCGTGATTACCTTCAATAAAGATATTATCGACTGTGACACATTATTACTCACGGTGTCACACACCCATTTGTCATCCCTTGAAAAAATGATTTGCAGTGGGGCATGGTCACAAGACCAAATCTGCCCAAGCATCCTAAAGCAGAGTAGCAACAGAGAAGCCCATTGGCCGAGGGATCGCAGCAGCTGAAATAGCTATGTAAACACTTTCCCTCTCACCGTGAGCCCCAGTAATTATAGCCAGGATGCTGGTGACGACAGTTGTCCCACCGAGACTGAAAATGCTGGAATAAATTTGACATTATGATATTTGATCCCAGCTCCAATGGCGCACCCACGTAAACAGTGGGGAGCAGTATAAAGGCAGGGTACCCCGGCTGGAACAGAAGTTGTTTACCCTTTAGCTCAACGCTCCGGACTTAACCCCAACAGCCAAACTAGAAGAACTGGGGCCCTTTAAATCCAGTCTGCAGGGTTTTACATTACACAGTGGAGGAAAAGGGAAGGGGAAGCACCGGAGAGAGGCGACTTGACAATTAGGCGCCGAGGGGAGTGAATCTGTTGGAGAGGCCAGAGCGCACAGCACGCAGGAATAGAGCAAGCTGAGGATTTACACTGGAGCAGGGAAAACTTTTATGTTGAGAAAGGTAATGACAGCTGTTTATCATTGAGGCGGAAATGGCTGTAATATAAATTGCTTATGGTTTAGTGTCATTTAGGACAATATCATTTTAAATGAATTATGTATATAATTTAGACATCATGAATGGCAGAACCTGAAGTTGCCTGGGCCGATTGTCATCATGGTGATTTTCTTTTATGTTTTCATTTTCTTAATTACATTTTTTTTTTTTTTTTACTTTATTTATTTTATTTTGAGCAAGTTTTTGGTATCATTTTTCATGTTTTTGTCTCTGACATAAATTCACTCTCTCTCTGTCCCTCTGGCATGCGCACAGATCATGCAGCCAGTTTACTATGCATAGTTACAAGATTATTAATATCTCTACTCTTACATAACAGGTGGGAGGGAAGTGGCTGGTACATTCGGGCACTTTCAACCAGGATACTTGTCATATTTAATGATGGCAACAACAACAAAGCAGGGGCTGCAATAATAGTTAGGCTATTAGTGCTCCCATTGGGACAAAACACCACCATGACAGTAATAAATGGCCACATTTACAAGGTTTGGGGATACATCTGAGGGGCAAAACTGAATTCATCTGAGATATGACACAGCACAGAGACAGAGTTTGCGTTGAGTTTTTTCCCCCATGTTTTGCGGCGTACAGAGGCAGGCTGAAAGGTCAAAGTGACCAAAAGCTGTCATGCAACACACACAACACGTGCTGCATAGGTATGCTTTTTTGACTGTGAATTTTTAAAAAATGTGAAAGAAGAGGACTGTAAATATCTGACCTATGTGAGGACGGAAAATGCCCAACAATACAAGTCAGACTCAAGTCCAATAGAATAAATAGGTTTCACTTTCTGCAATTTATCCTCAATTAGGTGTCATTGCCACTAGTGCAGTAGTATGTTTTATTCTGCCTTGTTAGAAGACGAAACAGGTTGACTAGCATTGTAAAAAAGTGTCAAAAATGTTCACTTGTCTTAAGTAACAATGACATTTCCAAATCAGATTTGGAGCTAAATGACACAGAAACACAGTGAAAAGAAGCTTATATCACTTTACTTACTCCCCATGTATTTGTCTTTATAGTGTTTCCAGGCCATCGATTCTTCCAACCCTACGGTGACCTCTGACAGGAAAGTGAAACAGGAGAAAGGGGAAATTGCCATTTAAAGAGGCCTCTGGGTATTGAACGGCCTGCGTCATGGCAGCCATTGATCTGGAGCGTGGGCTGGAACACAATGGCCGGGGCTGGGGTCAAGAAAGGCCGGAGCTGATGGACAACTTTGACTCAGAGATGCAGGAGTGGGAGGACCAGCTGCAGGACATCCAGAGACAAATTGAAGAGGTAAGATTACGTATAAAAATGTCGGGCTGTTTCAAATGCCATAGAGACCGGAGTCCAAAAATATGATCTTTGCCCTGAAAACACACGTTGAATACTGAATACAGTAGAACGTTATGTGGATTAGTGGACAGTTTGAGTCAGTGGATAAAAATGTGACTTCTGAAAATGGGATTTGAGGAGCAACGCAGTGTGTTTTGTTAGTGCACCATAATAAAATGTTGGCAGCGCACCGACTAACTCAACCTCATGGCCTTGTTGGAGCAATAATAAAGACAAATGTTAACAAGCCAATTAAACTGTGATGTGCTGACAGATACACACAAAGTCTGAAAGCGGATACTAAAGGAGTATTAAGGGTTGCGATGGGAAACAGTGGAGTGGAATAACATGCTGATCATAAATATAGGTTAGGCTGCGCAACGATTTTGTGATAATTATAAGACTTGTTTGTTGTGTAAACACAGTTCCTCTTGTTGAGCTGTGTTTGCAAGTAGTTGTGTAGAGTACTTAGGAAGTTGTTTATGTTTTCTTCTGTTTTCATTTTTCAGTTGTACAATGAAGTTCAGGCCCGAAGAGGAGCAAACGATATCACTACTGACAACCAGAAAAATGGCAATGGTCTTTTTGCGCCTAGCCATCATAGCAAGAATCACCCTGGAGCTATACCTGTGCCACATCACTATAGTAACGGCTGTAACTATAGCCCCAGTGGGTACAGCTACCCTGCGAGTCATCAAAATGGCTACGGTTACTGCCACGCCAACTCGGAGATTGGAGACTTGTTGCAGGATTATTTGGGGCAGGGGAAGCAAATGAGTCGGAAGAACAATGGAGCTCGCCACGTGGTGAGTAAAGGCATTTCTTTACTTTACTGCCTTATGCCTCATTCTGTTGGCATCTGCACATCTGAGGAAACCGGATATGTGGACATGATACGGGGGTTCAGCTGGGGTTCAGTCAGGAACATATTGATTACCGTTAGCTGGTTCCTTGTAGTCTGCTTACACAGACAGGTTACTAGATAGGAGTTAGTTTCACATACTTTCACCAACTCTTGCACTTTCCCAACTCCTGACGAAGCAGTCAGAAAGAAAGCCAAGACGTTAAACTGTTTCCTGTTCCACATGAAAAGCCATGTGCATGGCCAATGTTAAAGTACAGTAGAGCTGAGTGCTTTTAGCAGTGCTATATTGAGTGATGATCAGGGGTCAGTTTTGGTAAGGTACAGTAAACGGAACATTGCCAGTGATCTTGAAGTAGCACACTCATTTAAAGCTTCTAAATATAGTAGGTAGAGGTTGATATGGATGTTTCTTAAATATATTTTTCCCTTCGCTCTCAGCGCTTCAGTGACACAATCAAGGTGAGCCCGGGAAAAGAGATCAGAAAAAATTCTGGAAATGAAAGGTAAGTGCACTGCAGCCCCATTCTTGAAACTTTTGTAGAATGATGTGATGTAAGGGAAGCACCTGTTAATCTTATTTTTGTTTGTTTTGGTTTGGTTCAGGCTTGGTGAAGAGCAGTTTGTGGGCAGTTGTTTTGAGGACACTGAAAACAGGAAGAACCAAGTGTCTCACATGAAGAGCTCCCCCCGCAGAGAGAGTTCCCCCAACAAAGAAAACACAGGCGCCAAACCCCCTCTTGGACAAAGGGATGCTCCTGCTGTACAACCACGCTCACAGCTCCCCATAACAACAGCTGAATCTCCTGCTCCGGACAGGAAGTCCTTCAGTCCTGGCGTCCTGGGAGATAGGAAGTGCGGCAGCCCCTCTGTTCTCAGGAAGTTTGGAGCCATGCTTCAGGAAAATGAGGGCAAAATGCTCACAGAATCAGGGGTGGTGACCAATCAGGGGCTGGTTCCAGAGCCAAAGTGTCCCACCCCTAGCTGTCAGCGCAGAGCTCTGGGAGCCACTGTAGTCTCCGGCAGGGTGCCCATGCGTGTGCCTGCCCAGAAATGCCAATCAGATTCCGGTGTGGTGACAGCAGAGATAGAGCCCAGCCAAGAATGGGGGTTAGTATCAGACTCTGGGAGACAGAACCACAAGGATCACAGAGGAGGCTACATCGGTTCTAAAGGGGCCCAGCGGAGTCCTCAGCAGTCCCAGAGGAGGTCACAGGTGGTAGGGAGCCCAAAGATTAGACCCAGGGCTAACAGTGGGGCAGACAGAGAGGGAGCAAGGAAGCCTGCACCCCAACATTTGGAACCCAAAATGGACTACAGGGTCTCAAGTGCTTCCTCTGGAGCTCAGAAGATCCAGAGGGGTGGGCTAGTGGGACAGGAGTTGCCAGGTTGTGGCCTAGTGAAGGATGAAGGACTTATTGAGCTGCTGGACATGCTGGACATCCAACATGAGTACAGCTCCAGTCCCAGAGCAGGACACACAGCTTACAGACAGGATCCACAGCAGGTAGGCTTTTTTCTGCTTCTTTATGTCATTAAGTTCAGCATTAGCATCAATTTTACAAAAGCAAACCAATGAAACATGTGCAGATACTATATAAGCTAACATGTGTCCTATTATGTCTCTGTTCAGGTAAACCCAGCCAAGTTGTCCCCAGCCAATCCTAAAAAGAGCTTCTCTCGTCCTGCGCGGCCAGCCAATCAGCGACCTCCTTCCAGGTGGGCCGGCCGCACCCCTACTGCCATCATCACCACCCCATCAGGCCCAATGTACAGGCCCCCAAGCCCCCTGACTCGCCCCCCTAGCCCCATGACCAGAACCCCAAGTCCCGTCCTGAAGCACCGGCCTCTCGTTTCCTATTCTCTTCAGACTGAGACTGTCATTATGTGATACCTTTCCATTTCACTAAAGCTTGATCCCTTCCTCCAGGAAAACCCTCTCTCTCTGTGTAAATAGTAAGGACTTTTCTGTGAAACAAAGTGCTTTAAGAGAGTTAAAGAAATGCTTAATTTCATCTTGATGACATGTTCCAGATAAAACACATCCACGACATTCTCCAGTTTTGCTGTGGCTTTTTGCTTCTTCTTCTGTGATGAAACCTTTGCCAACACATCAACATATTGCTTAGCTGCATTTTCCCCCTTATCCTCTTTTTTGTATTGAATTTCAGGTCTTTTCTGTATAATGAGATTTTGCATGCAGCCCCAGTTTGAGGGTGCATGCTCATGTGTTTAATCCTCATGGTTGCCATGTTGAATCAAATTCAACCTGGCCACCAGTAGGAGTAGATTAAGTCGCGACTGTGCTCCCAGCAGCAATCTGCTAACTGTCAACAACAGTGTGTTTTACTGTATCATATTGTCAAAGTGATATATCTAAGGTGTTCAAATAACAGTTGTGACAAATGACTATGATATGCCTTTAATGTTTTGTTTTTTTCCTTCTTGGTAATAAATATGACAGTGCTTTGACGACTCGTCTCTCTCTATTGCAGCATTGCATTGTTGCATTTACGATGATTCATATTTCAGGGTGTTGATTATTTGCTGCAAGCCTATGGATATCCCTGCATGTCAGTGCAGTGGCAGCTCAAGCAGTGTCAGTTGCTAATTGTCCGCCACCTTTAACACATCTACTGGTTCAGTCATTCCTGAGGAGCTGCATGATAAAATATGCGACGATTTACAGATTGTCCTCTAAACACAGATATTTGATATATGACACGGCGCTTGGATTATGTCACACTGAATATGCTTAAGTACTATTAATGCTGCACAGTGTTGGTTCAAGAGCAGTTATGTTATCTGTCGTTACCAGGATAATCTGATTCTGTAGCATTAGGGATCACTTTCCATGCTCTGTTTCTCGCCTCATAAGATTGCATCAACAACCCCTGGCTTCCCTGACACCTCATGCTCTGTGGAAGGTGAGGAAACACACACACACACACACTCTCAGCTTCACACGTACACACACGAAGAACAAAGTTTCAATTATACGTGCATACATATCTTGCATTTTTTCACCAAATAAACATTTTCTGTACAAAAAAAGGACATGCCACACATTCATAGTACACATACACACACACTGTCTTCTGGCAGAGGTGGCCAAAGTGTGAAATGTAATGTAAAGGCTGGGTGGGTGTAGGGAAGTTCCTTGGCCCCATGATGCCTCAGCCCTGTCACCCTACCTCTCGGTGCTATGTGGCACCTCAGACAGAAATAGCAAGCGTGACGTGTGTTTTGGTGCCAGAAATCTTACCCTGCTGTCTTTGGGGGTATAAAAAAAGAGTGGGAGGAGGACGTTGGTTGCCCTCTCTCTTTCTTTCATCTTACCCATCACTATTTCTGCCTCCCAATGAAACAAACATGTAATGTCAAATGAATGTCGACAAATTGGGGATTTAGTTTGCTGTCCTCTTATCACTTCTATCCATTAGTCAATTTCCTAATAATGATTTTTTTAGCATTTCTTGTCCTACCCTCACTGGTTTTAAGACATTTCTGTCTGCTTATCTGCGATAGCTTCTTTTTCTCTTCCCTCCCTTCTCACCTCTTCCTGCCTCTACTCTCAGTTTGTGTGTGTGTGTGTGTGTGTGTGTGTGTGTGTGTGTGTGTGTGTGTGTGTGTGTGTGTGTGTGTGTGTAAACAAGAGCCTATCTCACAGGTTGGCACCTACTTGGGCTGCATGAGGTTATTTTAACAAGGCGCCCTGTTGGCCATCACTCCTATGTGCTCATCAGGCCCCCTGCTAACACTTGGCAAGCTGCTGCCTACATGATCCAGCTGCTCAACAAGAGCACCAAATGTTTTCTCCTCCTGTTATTTCACCCTCTACTGCCTTTTTCCCTGCTTCCCTGACTGAGGATACTCCTTGCAGACAGGATGGCAGAGCTTGGCACAGCATGTCCTCCATTGAAAAGGCTATTCATGAGAGCAAGAGACAGACAGATGACAGCAGGAGAAAGAAAGAACATAAGAGCAGACAGCTGAAGTGTAGCCATGGCTCCCCTGACGTCAGCAGACCACGTTATCACGCCCAGACCGATGCCGGAGGAGGCAACACCCATCAAAAAATAGTTCTGCATCACAGCACGGAAGATTTCTCTCCATTGAGTTACACAACTCTTATTATATACTTTGTAATCCTGCACAAACGCACATACATTCACTAAAAAATGTACTGTACCATCATCTGTAAACACTGCTGTAGAGCCTTATTTATGGCATCTGGGTACCAGCTGCATCTGTTCTCATGGCTTTGATCATGGTAAACTGTCCTTTTGAATGAGTTGAGTGTGTGTGTGTGTGTGTGTGTGTGTGTGTGTGTGTGTGTGTGTGTGTGTGTGTGTTTGTGTGTCTCTCTTAGGGTATCAAATCAACTACAGAATTAGCTAAGACAACTGCTGACACGATAACATTGTCTTATTTTGAGATTTGTCATATTCGAGAAAATAATCTTTTGTTTTCTCGTACAAATCTCAACAAATGAAAACACACCCGGTTGTTTTCCCGAGATAAGAAGAAAAATGAACCTATTACCACAAAAACACAACCTTGTAATTCAGAGATAGTATTTTTACAATTTATTTAACTTCTTAATTAACTTAAACCCATGATAACTGATCTAACTAACATGATCTCTGGGCTTTTGTATAATATGTGCATTTTTATTGCAATTCTTTTTTTTTTTTTTATTATTAACATTTTTAACAAGTAATTACTCTGATGAAATGACATGGAAAGGGCATGATTTTTTATGTGCCCTGTTTTTTTTAACCCTGGCCATTCAAAGTTCACTGACAGAGACAGGCTGTCTACACTAGTTGCTAGGCAAACTTCAAAGTCTCTATTCATCTGGACAAGCTCAATATATCTGCCATACATGCGTGATTATGAGCGTTACATGTGTCTGAATAAGCCCCTGGTGGCTGACATAATGTCTTCTTGGTTGTCTTAGGCATGTGTGAATCTCGCGCTCCTTCCTGCCTCCTCTCACCCACATCCACCTGTCCCCTGTCCTGTGCCCTGGGCCCTCTGCCCCCCCAGTGCTGCATCTCTGTCCTGACAAGCCTCTCATTCATTGGAGCTGGGCTCGGGGTTCTACACTGCAATCCTCAGCATGTGTCAGTTGCTACTGCAACGGGCTCAAAATAGATTGTTAACTGCCACTTGTATGCGTGTGTCGCGCAAAAATGTGGACAGAAGAGTGACAGGACCACCCTGTTCCAGAGGTTAAACATAAAGAGGACAGGACAACCTGCAACTGAGCTGTTTTACAGCTGTTTCACACGGTCCTCCGAACATTCTCTTTGCATTATACAGAACGTTTTCTCCAGTAAAAACTTAACAGTCCGGAGATGTTTGCATGTCTCGATCACCATGCAAGTTAGAGTACTTTTAAGTTCTACAGTGTTTGCATTTTTCTTCTACTTTAAAAGGATGTTCCCTCATTGGCATCCACCTGTGCCGGATATGTGAGCGCGTGGTTTCGTAAACAAACTGGGTGGACGGACACCTGTTCTGCAGCCATGTCATGATCTTTTGGTGTTCTTTCACAGGCTTAGGACACAACTTTGATGCAGACCTGACAGCAAATAACAATTTAGTGTACCTCAGACACTTTGTATCTCATAGATATACGATATTAAATAAGATCAATGAAAGTTAGCCTTCTGTCAAACTCACATGGACGCAATAGTTGTTGAGCCTATTCCTCTTGAACACCTACGTATATCAATAACGATAGAGGTGGAACACGGATTTCTGAGATCTTGTTCATCTACTGGGAGTGTTGACAGCTTAAATTATTAATTTAGGGGTCAACCCTGTTAGACCATAGGTGTACTTTAAATCCCAGCACTCTACACTTCCATTTTTCACCCACTTTATCTACAAAGTAAAAAACATCCTGTCAGTTGGACCGTAGCTCGAGGCACAGTCCTGCTCGCTCCATCTTCGTCCACATGTCCGAACTGTCAGTGTGTTTGCGTCCGTCCATTGAAACGGACATCTCAAATGCCAGATGATGAGTGTAGCAGTACAAGAGGTGGGACTATCAAGGACAGTCGGGAGGACCCTAAAGGGCTTCTTGAGAATTTCAGACCTCTCCATTAAAATAGAATGGGGCCCAAATATCTCCTCTTTGAAAGACAACCCGTGAGGCTCGCCTTTCAAAACAAGAGCGGGGTGCTCTCGTGGGATTAGCTGGTGTTGCCCGGCAGAGGTGACTATAGTGGTCTATTTATCGTGTGACGAATGACCAATTTTAATTTGGTTTCAGTGGAGCAGTCAGCTGGCTTGCCGTCTGGCCTGTGGCCCACGTAACATCTTCACCGCACACACACACACACACACACACACACACACACACACACACACAGGAATTAAGTGCAATGAACAACAAGACTTTATGTCTACATCCATGCTAGCAGCTCTGTGAGGCTGTACTACTGTTATCAGCATGCTAATGTCAGCATGCTAACCATGTGTCCATGTGACAATGTTAACATGGACCAGTGGATCATAACACACTCTACACAATGCACATACATACATTTGCATTTGATAGGGAAAGAGACACAAACACACATCCTGTATGTTGTGCTCTTTCATTGGCTGGATGAAACTAAAGCAGACCAGATACAAACGATACAAGACAAAAGCTTACTTGAAGCTGGAGTCAGTGGGTTGCTTTCACTAAGGAAACAACAGACAGATGTTTTTTTTCCCTGCAGGCCGGGCTGACAGGCTGAAATGAGACCGTAATGGAGAAAGTGCAACTGTCAAATGTTTTCCCGCTAATACGTAGAAACTCCAACGGAGCATAGTGTATATCTTTGAGTGAGTGGTTGACAAATGCTCTGAAATATTAAGTGGTAATGTATCCCACTATGGACCTTTGTTATTTTTACTGTGGTGATTCAAGGTGACAATGAGCATGCTAATTACCCCGATAAGCCCACTTGAAAGCAGTCCATTACGCATCTACACTCAGTTGCAGTGCAGCCTTTGACTTATAAAATATGGAGCTGCGATATTGAGATAGGGATACATACTGTTGTTTGTCTACAACAGAGGGAGAAAGTGTTGGAGGCATACTTGACTACTCTGATTGAAAGGGAAAGATGAGACCACAGAAGCCTGCAGGTGCCTCGAAAACAAAATAACTCACTTTGTTGTTACTTTTTTTGAATTTCTATATATGTACCATTCACTTGCCGTTTTTTGGTAAATATGTTTGTTTAGTTTCTTCTCTTTTTAGAAGATAGATTTTTGCTAATTATGAAGCTAGAGCCAGCAGCCGATTAGCTTAGTGTAGCATAAAGACTTAATGTCTACCGGCTCCTCAACATTTTAATGTCTTGTAGTCTTCTTGTCATACCGTTTCCAGGCAACTAACAGAGACTCCAGGAAGTCACTGCGCTCCACCAAGACATTGTTGCAGCACGTGACTGTAAATTCACAACTTGTTTTTACACTAAGACAGATTAAACAAATGAGATATAATGTGTTCTATATACAAAAAATGTAGAGGTGCTCGTGCGCAGATCGTTTTTAAAACTTTGGGCACAGACAGGCTAACTTTTCCCCCTGCTTTTGGTCTTCATACTAAGCTAAGCTAATTACGTTTACAGCATGAATGTGCCAATAAAAAGTCTGACATTAGTAGGCCTTTTTTATACAGAGATTCCTACAGAACATGTTTGTCTACGCATAACATCTTATTTTAAACTTCTAGCTCAGCATATGTAATAAAGTGTCCAATGAAGTGTACCCCTCCCTTTCCATTTTTATATCTCACCTGTCACAGTCTTCTTTAGATAGCAGAAACCATAGAATACAAACCAAAATTGGACTCTGCAGTCATATGGCAATGTATTTAGAAATAGAGAATAGCCATAATATAAATTTTATGATTCAAGAAGCCATCATAGTAATGACGTGACGCGTCACTGTTATAAATGGTTCAGTAGCACCCGGCTTAACGAGGCGTGTCACTTGATAGGCTCTAATGGTGTTAGGTCGATGATGGTTACAGTAGTGAGGTCATTCCTGGCTCCTGCAGGAGTGAGATACCCTGTCTGTGAATCTCAGCATTATGTATTATGTATGTAATACAGCATACTATATTTATTGTTTATTTAATGTTCAATATGTCTGTTTATATATGCATCAACCACCAAGGCAAATTCCTTGTAAGTACTTACTTGGCAATAAACCTGATTCTGATGCTTAGAAATACTGATGACATAATGTACGTAAATGTACATCCAAATACACAAAGTTCTAACTGTTATTCTGACACAGATACCAAATATGTTACACTAGGGAGAACGGATATCATGCACATTTTCTTCATAAACTTACACAATAAACAAACATTTAATGGACATGGCTAGTGTACCTTGTTCAACAAAAACAAGGTCATAAATAATCCATGCAACAACAATGCTCTATTGCGGGCCTCGGGTGGCGAAAGACGTGGGTATGACGGGACTATTTGTGGAGGGATTGAAGACAACAACAGTGTATTTTCTGTAGTGCGAAGAGGGAGGCTAGAAAAGGTATTTGACCAGGATATGATAGCATATATGAGGGAGTTAAAGGGCAACCATGTGTCTGAAAACATATAGCAGTGTTGTCTCCTGTCTGCCCGCCTGTGTGTCTGTATGTTTGGCTATGTCTGGCCCTATCATATAGAGTAGTCACTAACCTCTTATCACGCATGCTAAGAGACACGCACTCAGTTTCGGTCTTCTTTTAACTCAGACGCAATGTAATTGTCCTTGACAGATGCTGCTCTATACATGTACAATCTAAATACAGTCTGTTTCCATGACAAATAAATCTGTCAGTGTCTCATAGCTCTCCCAGCTAATGTTATGCCCTACATAATATATGACATATTCTTGATGTACCTGGATACAGTATAGCATGCAGTCCTATATTGTAAAAATATCACACATTTCGTCATGTATGTTTTAAATGGCAACCAAGCGTGGATGTGTGATGGACTGCTTCTATGATAAGTGGGGCAAAGTAATTTCATTATTATCAGCATTGGCACCTTGAATCGCCATAGTAAACAAAACAAAGGATTTTCACACACCACCAAATATTTCAGAGCATTTTTCAACCAGCTACACGTGCTCCATTGGAGTTTCTACATACAGTATTAGGGGAAAAAGATGTGACAGTTGCATGATCTCCATTCTGTGTCTCTTTGACCATTGAACACAAGTGTATAGTGTGTATGCATTGTGTAAAGTCCAATATTTCTACTATGGAGTGTGTAGGTGTAGTGTGTAGCTTTTTAGCCACAGTAGCAGTGTGGTTCAATGGATGGCAAAGTCTGAAGTTCTCTAATGGTGGCTACAAGTAGCAGATGTTCCCAAAGCAGGATTGCTGGTTACCGTATGGGTTAAATGTAGGTTGCCTGGTCTAATATTAAACTTAAGTTGCTATATAGGCTAGTGTGCAAATTTAACTCATAAATCAACATATTTCCTCTTTTTGGACCAGTCCCATTAACTTATTTTTGGTGGCTGCTAATACCTAGTTTTCACTTAAGTATACAGTATCTCACAAAAGTGAGTACACCCCTCTCATTTTAGTAAATATTTCATTATATCTTTTAATGGGACAACACTGAAGAAATTATACTTTGCTACAATGTAAAGTATTAAGTGTACAGCTTGTATAACAGTGTAAATGTGCTGTCCCCTCAAAATAACTCAACACACAGCCATTAATGTCTAAACCGCTGGCAACAAAAGTAAGTACACCCCTATGTTAAATTCCCATAGAGGCAGGCAGATGTTTATTTTTAAAGGCCAGTTATTTCATGGATCCAGGATACTATGCATCCTGATAAAGTTCCCTTGGCCTTTGGAATTAAAATAGCCCCATCATCACATGCCCTTCACCATACCAGCTTGGCATGGTTTTATGTCGGTTAGCCTAGTAGCTGGTTTGATTTGCATTGAGAGATGATTTTATGGAAAGTACCCCATGCCAATCTCTAGGTATGGTGAAGGGTATGTGATGATGTGGGGCTATTTTAATTCCAAAGGCCAAGGGAACTTTATCAGGATGCATAGTATCCTGGATCCATGAAATAACTGGCCTTTAAAAATAAACATCTGCCTGCCTCTATGGGAATTTAACATAGGGGTGTACTCACTTTTGTTGCCAGCAGTTTAGACATTAATGGCTGTGTGTTGAGGGACATTGTAGCAAAGTGTAATTTTTTTAGTGTTGTCCCATTAAAAGATATAATGAAATATTTACTAAATGTGTACTCACTTTTGTGAGATACTGTATATATACTATACTATAAATATATATATATATATATATATATATATATATATATATATACATACACACACACATTAAACATTAAACTAAATGTCTGATTTCTCAAGACCAAGCCCCGCCATGAGGACAAGACATTAATAAATATGTAGCAATGACTGTTGTGACGTTTATGGAGGGAGCTAAGCTTATTTTAAAGGCTGCAGATGTAAATTATGTCCAAAAGTATATAAAAGCAGAAACACGCCTTTAGCCAGTCAACCTTTCACCATCCTTATCATTAAAGTTCCTCAGTTATATAGAAGCTCGAAAAAGACACTGGCTCATTAAGCAGTTTTTCTAATTCAAGTCACAGTCTGCACACACTGAGCCTGTGATTGTTGTTTTTTTTCAGTTGGCAAATGCTGCAGCTCAGCTGCATTGGTAGCAATGCTCTTGTTTCTTGTCTTATCTTCCCACAAACCTGAAACAAACATGTGCATTCAGAAGCCCATACTTCAGTCAGCAGACTCAGCACCAGTAAATGTGTAACAAATTATCCTGGTCCCACAGCCCCTATTGACAGTAGTATGAGACCAAAATCACAAAGCTATAAAAAAATAAAATAACCACAGTTTTATACAGGGAGACGATTGAGAAAAAATGTCATTGCTCTCATTGGCAGGTTTTTAACCACCCAGCCTGTCTGGAGCCTGTGAAAGGCTCTCAAACAACAGGTGGGTAAAGGGAAATGTGTGCAACAGCTCCATCATGTGTAATCTTAAAGCACACTGCATGTAGACTCAAACAGGAGGCAAGACACACATTGCAAACAGGCCGAGGGATCAGTGCCACTTTTGTTTCCAGTCTATCCCATATTTCTGTAATGTATTCCACTATTTATTACAAAGATAAATCATCCAACATATGATTTTAAATTGTAGATATTTAATAACTTGACAAACCACCACAGGTGCAACATCACACAGACAAGTTTGTTTTAGGTAAATCAGATGGTAAGACACCGACAGTGAAAAGTTGATAGTAATAGCAGCTGAGGCAAAATGGGAGTGCGAGGACAGATCGAGATGGTCCAAGTACGTGTCAGTGCTCTGATAGTAGCCCTATTAAGAGTACTATGACAAGAAATAGAAAACCAAATGTGTCTCTCTACATATATAGCCAAAACTTTCCAGTGGTTCTGCCAGTAGCTTTTCAGCACCCAACACTCACAACAACACAAACACACACCATTATTAAAACAAGACTTTCACGCAATAGAGGGAATACAGTCTCTCCGCCCCTCGTACGCTTAAAAATATGCACACACAAACACCAGTTAAAATATTATTAATTAGACTAGGTCATGGTGAAAACTTCTTAACTTTAAACAACCTAATCAGCAAGGTAGGAACAGAGGAGCAGTTTGAACCCTCTGTAACTGGTACATAAGCTGCTACATTTAAGCCTGATTTTTACACTGTCATTCTAAAAGAGAGGAGAAAAAAAAGCAGCCACGTTAACCATGAGCTCAAAAGATTAGAGAACAGAGAGGGTGTAGTTTAAGTTCAAAACGGGTTGTATTGCCATGTCACAAACTGATGTAAAGGCAGTGACAGATGTGAGTTTTTGTACACTGACGAAGATGTTGCCATAGTTCGTCACCCTTTTGTTTGGCCTGACAAGACTGTTAAGCTTCACTACATAACCTGTGGCTGAGAGTGACGCATAGCTACTATTGTATACAGTATATTGCTGGCTGAAACTAGCTTTTGGAGTCTTCAACAAAAGACCTTAAATTATGTGTTGAGGTCCCTTGAAATGGCTTTAACGTAACTGGGGTTGTAGAGGGTCGGTACATTTCCAGGTTTTTTCCCCAAGGGAAGTTAAGCTCGGGAATATTGAATACAAAATCCATACATTTTAAAAATGCAATACTAAGTAGTTTAGCATGTTTTGGTTGAACGTATGCCCATTTAATTAAATTGTAACCACGTACAGAACCTTTTATTTGCCAGCATCCCATTAAATAGGAATTCGGTGAAACCCTCTGCATGCACAGGGCATTCTCCCATCACACGTGCAGCCAACGCCACTGCCAGCACTACTGCACTGTACTGTACTGTCTGAGCAAAAGGACTACATGCTTTCGTGTAAGCTTTAAATTATATTACTGGAGTTCATTTCCATGTAAAGTTTTCAACTTAAATATTCCCAGAATTGTGCAACTCTAGTTGTAACTGTTTCAGCATTTCTGCATGAAACACAATATTGGGTGGAGGACATTAAAGATATGAATGAGTTCATCCCATGTGTTAAGTTATTATATGTTTACAGTGGAGAGAGCTGTCGATGGTGTTTTTTTTGCAAACTAACATCCAACTACACAGCAGTGAGCCATGTTACTGCAGCTACTGCTAGTTACCCTTGTAGACCTGCAGGTTTTGAAGAAACGGTTTCCGGATCCCACACAAAACTAAGATTACATTCCATTGGATGAGATCTTTGAAAAAAATACAAATACATGTTGTTATAAAAAATA
Source organism: Sander vitreus (assembly GCF_031162955.1). Classification (NCBI taxonomy): domain Eukaryota; kingdom Metazoa; phylum Chordata; class Actinopteri; order Perciformes; family Percidae; genus Sander; species Sander vitreus. Next base: position 16,888,991 of record NC_135872.1, read on the forward strand.
AATCGTCGATGGGGCAATCACCCAGTGATACAAATAACACAAATGTATTTTTCATTTCATGGGACCTTTAAAGATGCATACTGGTTTTCAAACTTTTTTGCAGACCTGATACAAGTTCAAGCACTGTCATCTGTAGAACAGACCCCACTGTCCAGTCGCAGTCACACTTCTGTCACAGTGCACTGACCATCTGGACTACGTGAGCGGAGACTGAGTGCAGAGCTGGAGGGCCCGCCCCTTGGAGGCATCCTAGCCGGCTGGCTCTCTCTTAGCCTATGTCTTCTCTGTGGCATCGATTCTGCTCTCCCTCTCTCGCACTGCCTTTCCTCCTCACTCTCACTGCTGCCGGATGCATACTCATACGTCTGTATCTCTTCTTCTCCTTCCACGTCTTCACCCTCTGGCTGGCTGATTAGGAGCTGGGAGAAAGACTCCTCCACGCTTAAGGGGGAGGGAGGACGGGGGGTTGTAAGATGGCGTCCCAGGAGTGTTGGAGGTCTAACAGGGGGAAGAGATGCCATTATCCCAAAGAATGAAGACTGTGATTGGCCATCAGTGTCTGATCCATCAGCTGAGCTGACACGTTCTGTTGCAGCTGGGGTGACAACTGGTACAGCAGGAATGGGGGCAGGTTCAGGGTCTAACCTCAGTCCTGCGACACCCTTCTTGGGGATATCTACAACGTCCCGCTTTATCTTGCGTCTTCGGCCATGCTCATTGCGGCGATATTGCACCATGTTCTCCATGTCGGCCACATAAAGAAACCCTGCAATCAGCATCTCTGTGCTCTTCCTGCCCTTGGCGAAGGCCTCCTCCAGCTCACGGCTGGTCCTTTCATCATACTGCCACCAGCCGTTGCGCCCCTCATAGTACCACGCATAGTTTCCACGGGAACTGCCACGGGTCCCTCCACTCCGGCTCACCCCTGCAGCTGCTGCTTTCAGTTCTTCAGGCAAGAGGAGAACCGGCCGCTCCAGGAAGTCCTCTGGGACTTCTTGTCGGCAGAGAGCACAGCGCTTGCTCTGCCAGGAGGCACCTTTCACACACAGGAAACAGAAGACATGGAAGCATGGGAGTCGAACAGGGTGGACGCAGCTCTGCAGGCAGATGGCACACTCAGGGGTGGTGGTGGTGGGACTGAAAGGGTCTGTAGCACAAGTATCTCCTATTTCCTCTATCAGCTTGGAGGGAGCCAGGGCATTCACTGAACAGTCCACTTCTCCACAGCCTGCCATACTACAAAAAGAAACACAACACTATCACAACAGATCTTGCCTGGCACACTTGCATTATATTACACAACTGTAAATTACTTAAATTAATTTAAATAGGCATGCAATTTGGTGCAGTTCCCACTTGACATGCGCTGTTCTGTTGGTTTTGGGAACGCCCTCATACATACAAAGCACAAAGTTATGGTTTCTTCAAATATACATAATTGAAATAAAGTTTCCAAAGAATGCTAGTTTAGGTAGGCATCCCAAAATTTGCACAACTTCAGTACGAGTTATATCGAAGGCCTCGTTTCTGCTGTCTAACGGAGCAACTAACTTAACGTTGCGCTGCTAAGATGTGTACAGTCTATGGTGTTAGCGTTAGCCAACTCGCTCATTTGTTAGTTCATTACATTAAAAAAGCGTTTATTCCCAGCAGTGTCATTAGAGGCTCGTCTGTTCAATGTGCAAGTAACGCTAGAACTAATACTGTAGTTAATGTCAAGCTAACGTGTACCTAGCTAGCTAGCTAACGTTAACTTGACAGCTGCTATAGCATAACGTTGTGTAGTTAGCATGTTAGCTGTCAGCTTCCCGGCTACCGGTATTTAACTTCTCTGTTGGTTAATACACTCACCTGAACACGGGGATACCGTAGAAGCGACCTCAGCAGAAGCGCATGTGGAGAAATGTATAAAGCTGCATTTATTTTTGGGTTAAGTAGGTCAACAAGTAATGACTGCGTTATTGTTCGGCCACGCCCATCTGACTTCAGTGCTCCTGGCTGGATCGGCCTCACAACCGTCTAGACATGTTCAGTAGATCTACGTTAGTACAGCCGCGCACCGTGCGTAATGTGCGTACGGGTCTACGCATTTATGACGATATGAACATAATGAGCAGACGGAAAAAACAAGTAAGTTTCACTCATTTACAAAAGGACACACACTCAGACTGTATAAAAGTATATGGTCTATATCAATTTAATATATATTGCGTTGTCATGTTTGTATCGCTAGTTTTCGTAATTTTAAATATCCATACACACTATTAATAACAATCGTAATGCATGATTGTTTATTTGTTATATTTTTGTTTTTACATACAGTATATATTTATATATTTCTTTCATACAAATTTACATTTTTTGAAGCTTATGTTCAGGGGTATAGGCCTAAAGGTCTGTTATACAGGGAGGTTTTGACTTTATTGCATAATAATAAAAAGTGCCTTGTGTCATTTCTTTACTACATACTTTGCCTTCTTATGCTTATTGGTATATGGTAATAGTAAGAAAAGCACAGCTGTTACCCATAACATTAACAATGGCTCTGTTATGTTCTATTATATATACACAAGTGTCCCAGATAAGCCATGACAGTTTGAAAGTGAGCCAGCATGCACAATACCAGGACCCTGAAACCAAAGCAGTTAAATGGAATTCAGCCGTCATTAAGTGTCCTCAAAAGACACTAATCACAGTTGAGTTAGGCAATCACCAAGTCATTTTTAGCATGGTTGGCCACAAGTGGCATCAATCTAGCACAGGGCTGCTATTCATAGGAAATGTCTCCGATTCAGCTAAAGTCCAGATAAACCCAAGCGATGCAGAAAAGGTGTTGAATTTATAGGTACACAAGAATTTTATAAAAGATCATAATATCCATCCATCCATCCCTCCCTTATTTATTTATTTTTTTCTGTTGGATTGCATAAAAAACAGATGAATACATCTTAACAATTTACAATAGTTTTCAATTTACAATAGTTTAACCAGCAAATGTCAAAAGGTGCACGTTGAATATCTCTGCAATATCGACAAATATTCAATCTAATGGGCTCTCTTTTTAACTTATTACAACCTACTTGGACTCTTTGGTCTCATTTTGATGACACTTCCTGATTTCTGACACATGTGGGCAGGGGTCACCGTCATCACTTGGAGACCGCAGAAGTTGTCGGTTACGTGTCTCCTGTCCCCTCCTGTAGGCCCGCATGCTCCTTTTCTGAACACATGGACCCCAACCTGTCCATTCCCCAACCTCACAGTGCACTACGAGGAGACGGGTTGCAAGAGATGAAAACGTAAGACAGTGTATTTGACATCTTATCTATGAGGAAACAGTTGGTGAACATGCATTTCTCTCACCTTTGGGGATGCATTGCATAAGCCGCACATCAGGCTTAAATCCCGTCGGGCAGGTGAGATGGCACTGACCGTGGAGAAAGTACAGGTCTGCTCTACACCTCACACACATGTTCCTCCTCACACACACCTCACAGCCTGTAGAACACACTGAGACAGAGGGCCACAAACATAAGTCCCTGACATCATGGACTCCATTGCATGCACTAAAACACACGCATGCTGTACACAGCCTTCAGTACATGCTGGACAGTGCCTCACCTGTGCATTCTCGCAGTACTGTGTTTGCCGTCAGTCCATATGGACAGCTGTTTGCACATTTGCCCTGGAACAGGAAGTGACCCGGGTGACAATGTGTGCAGAAATTTTCACTGAAACAAGAAGCGCAGTCCACCTTGCACCCTGCAGGCCAATGGACATTAACTTAGCCACACTGTGGTACCTCTTATTCTCGCAACATGGACTTTAATCAGTTTGCAGTGTACACAGTGGGCATTTCATTCCGTCACTCACATGTGCCTATTGGTACTTACTGGTGCAGGTGCTAATGTGTGGAGAGCGCATGCCATAGTGACCCCGGGGACAGGAGGACAGACAGGCGCCCCTCTGTCGCATCCCGTCCAGCTCCAAGTGGAAGAACAGGCGAGGGATGCAGGAGAGACAGCCATTCAGAGCAGAGCATGTCGCACAACCTGCTGGACAGAGTCTGCTAACAGAGGAGCTACCTGTGGATAAAGGGATACGAGATGTGTGTGTGTAGGGGAAGCCCGATTGTGTTCCACTACAAAAACACAAAGTGAGTTTTACATTCTTTCTGTGCTTGTGCAAATGAAATAGAATAAAATACAAAGTACTCTCTGCTCCATTTACAGTATGAAACTTCACAGGCAACTTGGTTTTATTAGAGCAGGACCAATACACGGAGCCAAGCTTTTAAATTCATAGTGTGCAAGTGGGTTAAATAGAGATGTTCTGATAGCGATACTGGTATACCACCTAGAGTTTAACCTGAGCCAGACCGACAACAAAGATAGAAATAATATCACATCCATACAGGGATAGTAGTATACAGTTGTTAAAACACGATAAAATATATGACACACTGGTATCGGATCAGTACTCGGTATCGGCCGATACGCAAGTTCAGGTATCGGAATCGGTATCGGGAAGCAAATAATGGTATCGGGCCATCTCTAGGTTTAAACCAATGGAAATCTATGACAGTGTTCCCTGAAAGCTGAAAGAACACATGTATTGTCTCCATATGTAGTGTCTGTCTACTGTTTACTATCTCCCACTGGAAAAAGATAAGGACGATTTCACAGGAGCCATGTCTAGCAACAGTATTAAGAGAGGTGGGGATGACAAGTTATGCAGGCGTACTTACGTCTTGTGTTTTCTAGGCCTTTTGTAAGATTCATGAAGTGCAGAATCCAAATTAGCAATGGTATCCACATTGTCCTTCACCTTCAGTACGACATTGATCCAGTCAGTGAAGACGCCTTGCATCACTTCCCAAATCCCATGATTTATAATTTTAAAAAAAACGTAAAAAAAAATATCCGATACAATTCATTCAAACGGACCAACGTAGAGACTCCAGTCTGGGTGAGAGAGCGGTCGAGTGCAGTTCGGCTTAATGTTTTCATGAAGAAAAATCCCATGTGCATTCCATGAGATCACTCAAGCCGGCTGAATGCCATGAAGAATGCAAACAGAAGAGAAACCATCATAGAATAGTCGCAACCCAGATTTAAGTTTGGGTAAGCTGCTGTGGGCTTGTCTCTGCTGTTTCCCCCCACACTCCCAATCTCCTCTCCTGTGTTACCCGTCCTTCACGACCCTCCTACTGAGCCATTATCACATCAAACGGTGTAATAATAACTTTAAGTTATTGGGGACCTTCATCCTCATTCGTTTACTCAAAATTTACACTAAAGCTTACAATTCGGTGTCTTTTCAAGTCCCCTTCCACTAAAAAATGTGTTCTGCTTATCATTACTTCTGATTTTTGACATTCACTTTGCAGAGTTTGACACCAAAATGCTGTTTTCAGATTCAGCTGCGGAAGGAGGAAAGTTTATCTGTGCTCACTTTAAATCTAAGATAAGACGTGTACATGTACAAGCACCACTTTGTGACATCACAACTGGAAGCCAACAGTGATCCAATAAGAAGCAACTTACACAAGTGTGATGTAGAAACTTGAGTGCACATACTGATACTTGACTTTTCAAAGAAGTAGTTGTGTCCAGTAGTTAATTTTTTAGAACAATTTGTTTTATTGAGGAAGAAAAATATGTATTTTTAACAATGTAAATGATTTTTCTCTTGAAGAAGTCCAGTGACATTTCGACCAATAAAACATTTGACAGATATATCATCATTTGAGCCGATTGATACAATTTGTATCAAATGACTTTTCTGTGCCATACACAATGTACCAAAGCATTACTGCTTTCGATCTTGCACCAGGGTGGAGCTTGTTTAGAGGCGAGTGTAACAAAACACGTACACAAACCTCTCTTATACTCTCATCTTTAAATTATACACTATCTGCTCAGCCGAATAGCAATTACAGGAAGTCTGTGACCATGACAACAAAATATCTCCTCTTTTGGTCCATTTAAAACAAAGCATTAATACGTTTTTTAAGCGTGTCATCACAAGATCAACACCAGCTTTTCAAAGTCACATTTATGGAATAGACAAAAGAAAAAAGCATCCACCGCAGAAAAGCTGCAGTTGCCATGTGCCCACGCTTTTTAGACGTAGTTCCATGATTGGGCACTTCATGTTCTCCATGAAGGCTGGATTCTGGGAATGAAAACCACAGATACAGTATATTGGCTACCTTCCAATGAGAAATAAAAATTAGAGAGCTGGAGGTGTCAGAGAGGATCTGCGATTCCCACAAAAACGCTGGAAGGCGATAAAAGCTGTAAACTCCAGAGGATTTGTTGTTTGGCGTCCCAGTGTGTATTATCGCCTGTTTTGGGAACTCTGTGGTTCTCAAAACAGATTTGAACTCTCCAGTTTTCCCTTTCCTGGAATTGGTTCCCCTCTGCAATTTGTGATTATTTGCTTCATCACACAATCCTTTCAGAGCCTGTCAAATCTTATAGAAACAAAATTTGGGTATGTTGCTTTTGCTTATTTCAAAATTGTTTTGTCATATTGTTGTTAGACTAAAATAATTGTATGCATCCTCGGGGCAAAGACATAAACAGACGTAGTGAGACACTTGAAACCATATGCTCCTTATTAAGAAAGGAACAGCAAGTTATTATAATAACATCTGTGCCAAAATGGACTGCCGTGCTTTCTTGGGATTGTCTGGAAAAATCTTAAAAGAGGAATCAGCAGGAGCTTTGCAGTGGGGATTTACACTGCAGATGATTTATCTGAGAGCTCCGGAGCTAAAGGTTACACACTGCCAAACAGAGGAGCTGGACAGTTCTACGCTGTCTGGCTTAAATTGTCAACAGGTGCTTAAACACAAAAGACACAGGCGAACAGGCGAGGCCCGACTACTTCTTTATTTTGATAGAGGAAAGAAAAGTGTTTCTCAAATCCCTCAAGTACAAGAGCAAACCTAGGGAGGACGATATAATAACACCTCAGAGGATCCTCTGCATGTGCAGCCAGCTGCTACAGAGAAACATTAACAACATTAATGTGCATTCAGTAGAAAATGTATGCAAATGTTGGAGGGCTCTGTCATGAGAATATAAGAACCAAGAAGAGAACAGCAGGTCAGGTGCCAGGGGTTTAAAGGTCGGAAGGGTGGGGCTCCACAAGCTGACTGGGAACATAAACATGACAAGGCTACGCTCACAGGGGTGCGAGATCAGATTCTTAAAGGTCCCATGACATGGTGCTCTTTGGATGCTTTCATAAAGACCTTAGTAAGTATAGTCCCCTAATACTGTATCTGAAGAAGAATCTGAAGGGGAGGGGGGCAAGGTGGAGGGTGGGGGTGTGGCCTTGACCAACTGGCACTGCAACATGCTTGTTTGAAAGCCATGATGCCTCTCTCTCATGGGTGGGCCAAATTCTCTGGGTGGGCAAAGCAGAGAAAGGGGAGGTAACCTCCCTCCTTATGACCTCATAAGGAGCAGATTCCAGATCGGCCCATCTGAGCTTTCATTTTCTCAAAGGCAGAGCAGGATACCCAGGGCTCGGTTTACACCTATCGCCATTTCTAGCCACTGGGGGACCATAGGCAGGCTGGGGGAACTCACATTAATGTTAGAAAACCTCATGAAGTGAAATTTTCCTGCCATGGGACCTTCAAAGAAAAGGGGGGAGGGGAAGCAAATATGATAAAGTTGGAGGACAGCAAGCAAAGGAGCGAAAGAGCCAGGTGAATAATAGTGACAAATTTACACAAATGCATGCACTGAAGAGCATTTGTGTATTAAAAATCCCTTGATCTACCGTTTTTATACTGGCCAAGACACTATAAAAAAGATAAATCTTGAACTAAGACTGGTGCTTAAACAGTCCACTGTAGTGCAAACCGAAAACATTTTTTAGGTCACCACCTGCAATCAAGGCTCTGCTTGAGCAGAAAATGCACAGTTATATAGTTTTCAATAAAAACGTAACAGATACCGTACAATCGAGCAATTTAACCTTCTAACTTTGACCTGTGAGGGACCCTGCAGTGATAAGGTATGAGCAGGATAGCATCTCAGCACGTGGATAATCTATGTAGCGTGAAGAAGTGAGGAATTTGGGAGGAGGCTGAGCCCCACGCTCAGCGAAGAAGCTGTGAAGCATGCAGCTTGAAACACTGACCATGACGGATGATAGGAGAGCGAGACGGGGCCCGAAGCGTCTGGAAGCACTAGCGTGCTCTGAGCTGTCCACAAGTTTGAGATCAAAGCTTAATACACTATGCTATTGCTTGTACATTATGCCTTTATTATATGATTTGAACACGTTCTAATGTGACGGTTGACCTAAAGGCCGCAGCAGTCATGATATGAATAATATGAGCAAGCTGTTGTGTTTAGCATGGTAAGTTTTGGGACTAAAAGGTCGACAATATGAGCTATTACAAGATTCACAAGACTTTAATAAAAAAGACATAAAACCCTTATGACAGGAAAACAGAAACACAAGGGATAGAATAAAAAACACAGAAAGGAAGTTCCTGAAGAAAACAAAATTATATATATATATATATATATTTAAAAAAAAAGAAAAAAAAAAAAGAAAGAAGTGTTGCTGCTGTCATTCATGATAATGTTAAAAAAATGACGATGTCGCACTTCTGTCTTCACCCCCTTGCTTTTTTCAGCATTTTCTATAAAGAAAGAAAAAAAACCTCTGTAAGTCGGTCTCCTCTTCAGGATGGAGACATCAAATAGTGTTTGAAAGAAATAGTAAAAATTAGTAAAAATCACTACTACATCTCATCAATAATATCAACACCAATTCTAGATATTATATAAATACAATTTTTTTAAATGCATGTTTCAGTCCTCTAATGTTTGTTTAAATTGTATTACATTCAAACCCAACTCAAATGCACTCAACATTAAATAATTTTGTTTTGAAATAGAAATGGGTGACATGAGAAAAGGTTTAATTTGAGATCCTGATTATGTTGTGCACCTCTACAAGACATAGGGCTGGGTATCATTTAAAAAATGACAATACCAGGATCCTTAAAGTGATACCGATACCAACAGAGTACTACATTTGAAATAACCCTTCAGCATTTTATGCTTTTTTTTTTTTAAACCAGGCGCCACTGCTGTGGTAGTGGGACAATCACATGTCGCATTAAATTGAAGAATGTGTGTGATGATTGGCTGAGAGCAAAACAATACAAATAGTCTCTTTTTTTTTCTAAGGCTGGCTACAAAAAGGATCGAATGCAGGAATCGTTTGACTGGAGAAGTTACAATACTACTAGGGTTATTTCAGTGGATGCCTTCAAAAAAGGTATTGAATACAGATACCCAGTCCTTCCAGACAGCATGCTGTTTACGGATTTAACTGATGCCAACACTTTCTATGTGTTTTTAGCAGTTTTACAGGCTTATTTGATTAACCTTTCTGGTGCACCTGCCTCTAAACAAACATCTATTCAGACTCAGAGCAGGTCTAAGAAAGCTGCCAATTTCTGCAGCCTTTAATAGAGATTTTGATGGTTTGTATCTAAATTGACCTAAAAAGGATATTGGCAACAAAGGATCTTTGATAATCGAAAAATAATTAAAGAATATCTAAGAAAATCTCTGACCAAACGACACACACACACACACGATGTTAGAGTCGTGAGCAGTTAACAGTTCTGTGCCTTGCTCAAGGGCCCAGGAGGTGAACTGGCACCTCCCCAGCTACCAGTCCACACTCTACGCTAAAGCTGCCCCAAAACTAAACTCAACTAAAAACACTAGACATCATTTGTAAAAGAAAAATAGTATGTGGGCTGCTACTGGTGCCTATTTATAGTCATTAAGATGTTCATTTCCAGAAAATTTGACATTTCTTAATTGTCTTTTATGTAGACCATGACAATAAACATACTGATTCAAGATCCCAGCTTTGTATATTGGTTCAATTTCACATTACAAACTGGGCTATCAGAAAATCTTGTGGACTGAAACAAACTCTATAAAATACGGCTTCCCCAGTTTTCCATCAACATGACATCTTTGTCTCATGCACCTTTCATTATTATTTTACATTTTATAAACCAAACAATCAAGTTAATCGATCGATATTAATTGTTGCAGCTCTAACCTGAGTTTATTCAAACCTGCAATAGACATAGCCTAAATAAGGCGCAGTTTGCAGTTTTTTAGTAATTTAAGTGTGTTTATGCGTGGCCATTTGAGACAATTGAGCAGTTTAGTGTTGAATTGCATCTGAGAGAACTGTTAATACAAGTAAGACACATATGTAACTTAGCTTAGCACAATCCCTTTGACCTAACCTTGGAGACTGCTCTGAGATGTTGAGCTCGGATCGTTGCAGATTTCTCTTCAAAAGCTTTGGCCTTCGCCTCCTCAGCCAGGCTGCTTAAAAACACCAGCGTTAGGAGTTCGATCTGAAGAAATGGTAAGAAATTAGCTCTTTTGTTTATATAATCAGCTCATATGTCAGTTATGTTATTTAGCGTTAGCCGAAAACAAAGCGAAAAGTCAGAACATTAGGAACGTTAGTTCGTCACTCGGGACCTAATTTCAGGACTAAATATACAATTAATATCTAACGTTACTTACCATTGCCTCTGACGTCGGCCTCATATTTATGTTACTCTTCGTTTTCGTTTTAATTATAGATTTCAATTTGGTCGCCTTCTTCAACATTTTGGCAAATGTTCAGTGAAAAGCTGAACTTCACGCCGACAAAAAGTTTGTTTACGTCTTCCAATCTCCCGCTTCTCATACTTCCGGTAAAACCTCTTCTTCGTGCCATTTTCATCGTCGATTTTTTTTTTTTTTTTTTTTCCGTTACTGCCATCTACAGTTTTTAAGTAACACATTTAAAATGTGTTCAATGCATCGAGGTTCAAAGCAAGGACAATTCTTTTCTATTCTTTATATTTCCGGAAATAAAAAAGCACTAACCAGGCAGAGGTTTGAAGTGTAGCAATCAATGACTGTACCGTACAGTCTACGGTAATGTCTTTTCACTTCGGCTCGCTGTGTTGTTTATGCTTCCATCTAGCGGATGCGATGGGCAACTACCTCAGCAAAACACCGTCTTTCTGTATCCGGGTCAGCGGACAGTAATGGCGGCCACCATTGAGACAGCAGTCGGCATGAGCAATATGCTACAATTCATGAAACTTATCGGACAGCTCAAAGTAAGACTTCTCCCCAAACTACGGCTTTTTTCTGCTGATTTGGTCCCAGGCCAAAAAACAGAACAACACATTATCTGAAGTGTATTAAGGCTCAATCTGTAGGTGGTGCTGCTGATGTTGATACAGGGAGGCATTGCTTTTTACGCGCGCACACACACACACACACACACACACACACACACACACACACACACACACTATAAAAAAGCACCTTGTTACTGCAGCGTCAAAACAGGTGGAAACCGACTGCTGTAATGTAAAGGAGTAAGATTAGGAATACCTATTTAATCCCAAAAAAAAAAATCGTATTTGTGTCCTTATATGGTCAAAGCAATGAAATCATTGTCAGTGGTTTCACACATGGTAACAATTTCAAATTTCATGTTTATCTGACAAACAGTGCAGAACCTAAAGAAATTCAGTTTACCCTCATAAAAGACTAAGGAAACAAGGAAATATTCACTTCCCCAAAGCCACAGCCAGTGAATGTTTGGTTAAAAATGTCTTTCATTATAAAACGTGCAGTCAAACAAAAAATGTCAATTTAGTGCAGTGAAGTTCAGTATCTGCAAACACAAACTGTCTCACTAAGCTGGTGAAAAAAGTCACGAGGCATATATTTGAGTTTTTTCCTCTCCCTCTTCTGTGCCACTGACTGAATTGTGCCTTGTGGTTGGCGTTACCTGCAGAGGGTCCCACGGACGGGCTGGGTGTACAGGAACGTGAAGAAACCAGAGAGTGTATCAGACCACATGTACCGCATGGCCATGATGTCTCTGACCATCACAGACCCCACAGTGGACAAGAACAGGTACTTCATTCACACAGCTTGCACCCACACATGGAAGAAACTTTCCGAGATTAAAAAGAGAAATATCTACTGACACACAGCAACTTATCCGCTGTTCTTTCAATTTCAGCCTTCTCCCAAACTAATGAAATGAATGGAGCTATTTAATGGCATTCAAAAAGCATAACATTTTCATGTTGCTTATGCAGCATAGTCTAAATATTTTGTTGCAAAATGGTTAACAAAATACTGAAATACTAACTTCATCACACTCATACATTTTTTTTCCCTTACTGTCTTTAGATGTATAAAGCTGGCTCTGGTTCACGACATGGCAGAGTGCATTGTGGGAGATATCGCTCCATCAGACAACATCAGTAAAACAGAGAAACACAAGCGAGAAGAGGCAAGTGACCAGTTACATCTAAACACAATACACTGTTTTCTCTAATTAAATTATGGTGGTTTATACAATATACTGTGTGTATGTATGTATATATATATATATATATATATATATATATATATATATATATATATATATAAAATCATTTCTCCTCATCGCCACTCTCAGGAGGCGATGAAGCATCTATCCGCTCTTCTGCCGGAGGGACTCAAAAAGGAGATTTATGGACTGTGGGAGGTACGCCTCTGGTGTGTTTGTAGCTTATGAATGATACTTGAATGTATCTAATAGCATACTTTCATGTCCCTTGTAATAAGATGTATACCAGAATGTCTTTGTGGAATCGCATTTGTTTTATCTGCAGGAATATGAAACCCAGAGCAGCCCAGAGGCCAGGTTGGTGAAAGAGTTCGACCTCCTGGAGATGATCCTGCAGGCTCATGAGTATGAGGAGCTAGAGGAAACGCCGGGAAGACTGCAGGAGTTCTTTGACTCCACCAACGGTAAGTCTTCATATCTGTTTCTCTCTTCTTCACTAGAACTCATCACTTAAATTGCTCACATTGTAGCACAGGGACTTATTTTCTTTTTTTTTGTTATTTATTCAATGTATACATGTGCAACTAAGCAGTTTTGTTATTATTACAGTATATATTTGATATCAGTTGTTTGATTTGTAAAACAGTCAATAATCCATAGTGGTGGTTCGCATTCAAAACGAAAAAGCCCTTTGACCATAGATCAGTTTGCAAACAATATGGTTTGATTAAATGGTTTTCATGTTGACGTGTTGTGCAGAGGGTAACGTAAATGTATGTTTAACTCATTATGAAGTAAGTTTCCTTTACTTGCGTTGTTTATCATCTCTCAGGTCGATTCCACCACCCAGACGTGCTCCAGCTGCTCAGCTCTTTAAATGAAGAGAGAGGTTGTAAATTGACTAAAACGGATGAAACAAAGAATTCTGGCAACTCGCAGACGACTGGTGCGTCACCTTCACAGCCACATAAGACTTGACTGTAACACACACACACACACACACCTCCTTAGTGGAGGGACTGCAACACAATGTGTGTATGAGGATGCGCAAACACTACACAGGAAAACAACCCAGTGGAAAACCATCTTCTGCATCTCCTCTCATTTTTTAGCCATTTGCTGCAGCACAACTGTGAACTGTGATGGCACATGGATATTTCTATGTGCATGCAGCTGTTTTGGCCCATTAAGTTGAATCCATACTGTCCTGGAAAGTACAGTACCACTATCTATAATAAATACATTCTGACGACTATTTGTGCAAATACTGCCAGATAATATGCAAATACGTCAAAATGCAATGAAATGTATGTGGGTTAAAAAGTATTAAACCCTATAGAAATTCCCAGATAATGTCACATTATCACATTAGTTGCACTGAATGTGACTTATGGTTAGTTACTTTATAAACTCTGCTTATTTGAACTGCTAATGTAGAGAGAAATCATTTAACTAGGCCCACATCGTATTTCCTTTACCAGGCTTTATTGTGTGTTTTCAATCTATTGACCGATACATTTTATTACATTTTGACATGTCATTATACACACACACAATCTGGCAGATATTACATAATAGGGTTGTGTGTGTAACAATGGTGCTTAACCATCAGCAGAAAAGTGTCAATGCATTTTCTGATGCAGTCTAACTGTACAGTACACAGAATATGTTTGTAATAACAGCATACGCAGGAAGTCAGTGAGAAAACAGTGGTCAGATGTGGATGTTATTGGAGTCAGTATGTTGCATAGAACTTCAGTTGCACAGGTTCAGTCACAGTTCTTAGTGTTATTGTATTGTATATTATTATTGTATATCAGCCATAAAAACAGCTCTTTGTAATGGTGTGTAATTGTATGAATACAGATGCATATGTTATACACAGTTATTTTATTTGAATGTCACAGCTTGGGAGTTTTAGTAGAAACCTTTGTTAAAGTCTTAACTGCTGAGTTCAGTTTGATTTCAACCCAACACATTGTACAAATGTAAAACATACTGTAATTAATTTTCCAATGACATAACATGCATGACCTCAGTTATTTGGGAAAAGATCAGACCTGACAACATTTTCTTGCTACACAAGATCTTTCAGTACTTGAATGTTGACATGAAATTTTATTAAAATATATTCATGGGCAGACTGCATAACACATGAAATGATCCGGGGCGTCTTCTCAAACCACAGCAAAGGAAATCAAATCTTAAAAACACATGAAAGACAATACGAGAAACACATCATATATTGAAAACAGAACGTCACTTTGATGGCAAAGTTATGTGGTGGCCATAGAGGTCGTACTTGAAAAGATTAAAAGAAATAAAGGGATTTTACACAAAAATTAAGAGTTTTTTTTATGTTTTGTGGCACCAACCTTTTCATAACATACGCAGGAAAAATGTGTTGTGTCTTTCAGCATTAAACAGGTTAGTTCTGCACCAGGAGAGCTAAAAAAAGAAAGGAATCACATCCCTGTTTGTGAAGCCAAAGCAAGCAGCAGTATGATGTTGTATTAATGTTATACTGTGCGTCAGTTGCATAGGCCTCAGAAAAAAGTTCAGCTTTTACATTATCTTAGTGTAACATTTCATGTTTTAACCTGTGCTGATCCAGCACTTATCTGAGGTACAGCAGTTCACACAAGGTCAAAAACATCGAAACCTTCAAGAATAAATATCCCCAGTTTAAACTGCTGGAGTGAAGATGTTTGCAGACAACAGTGCACACAATTGTTTTTGTCATTTCCAGCATTAGACATAATTGAAAAAAGAAGAAGTGATTTATCAGATTTTGCCCGCATGGCAAATACAGTGTTTCATTTCTTCCTATAGACTAGTTAGTCCTATAGTGTAACTGCACAGACTAAATATTCGTGCCATAAGTCTAATCCAGCATTCAAATAGGGCCCGACCCAAACTGTCAGCAGCACAAAATGTGTACAACAGTCAGCTGTGGTTTTCAAAAAGTAGCATGAGTGGCTGCATTTGCAAAGTAAAGCCCACAAAAGATCGTTTTAGGTGACATAACAAAATCTTAAGATCTTCGGTCTCAAGCCCGTTTTATGGTTCTGCGGAGGCTCCACACAGCCTACGCCGTAGCCTACGTAAGTGGCCTGATGTTTGTACTTGTGCGTTGATGTGTGCGTCGAGCTGGCGTGTGTGTGTGTGTGTGTGTGTGTGTGTGTGGATTGTGTTGGAGCGAGGGAGAAGTGAGAGAGTGACTGCGATTAGCTTTGGAGTGAGTAGCGACTCGAGTCATAGTGAGAGAAACAAAGTGTCCCCCCTGTTCTTTCTGACCACGGTGGGAAATCTGTAGCAGGAAAAGTTAACCCTCTCCTTGATTTCATGTTGTTTATGGAGAAGGAGAACCAGGAAATGAGTCAGGGGGGAAATGCAACGCTACCAAGCCACGGCCGAGTGACATGTAGTTAAATTTTTCGAGAGGTGCACGTCAGGCTACGGCGTAGGGTCCGGCGTAGACGCAGAGGGGTCTGCGGGGGTACGCCGTCAATTCGACGCAGAAGCATAAAACGGCCTTTAGTGTAAAACCATTTCTACAAGTTTACAAATAATCTTTTCCCCCAGGACTTCTGGGTTAATCACATCAACATGGGTTATATGTACATTTTCTTTACATGTTTTAGTAAAATGTACAAGGTAGTTGAAAATGTAACATGACGTGTATTTTTATACCAAACACCTATTTCTAACACTAACCTAAAAATGTAGTTTTTGGTATGAAAGTTCTAGTGATGTAGAGTTGTGATAATGTACCAACATGGCTGTTTCCACTAATGTCGAATTTACACAACAAAAGAAGGCATCAATAGCCTCTTATTTTGTGTCTGAGGAATTCCAGCTGTGATTTGACAGTTCTTCACTTGTGTTGAGAGGGTGACTACATGAGCCAAAACCACGAGGCGCTCAACTTAAGTGACAGCAGAAATACAGGGTTTTTGCTTTTGTCTGGAAACTGTGCGTCCTCATTTATTAACTAAGGCTTAGCTTAAACCCCATGTGATCGACATCTGTGGTTTAACATGGTGTGGAGGTCACCAGAGGCAGGTGACATTTGTCGTCTCATTGGTTAAATCCACGACACTGAAAAAAAGATCAACAAGCTCTGATCTCTTGGTGACATTCATAAAATGATCTACGTTGTCGACAGATTCTTCCTTTAAACCCAGTTTAATAATAACAATCTGAGAGGCTCACTGCGTTAAGCAGCCCTCTACCAGGTAGGTGTGCTTTTGACGTCAGCTGTCTTGATCTTCCAAAATAAAAAGGTAAACAACTGCCGCTTTAGAATATTTTGAGTCAAAACAAGAAATTACGTAACTTTTTTATTATGTCTAGGCATTTAGGGTTTGGAGGAAATTCCATGGAAGTGTTAGGAGATTTAATTGCAAAAATGGTTTGCAAAAGCATCTTAACACGTGTGATCAAATAAAGATATTCTGTAAAATTTTAGTCAGAGCATTGAGAAGTTATGTGACAAAGTGCTGCAACACAGCAGTTCCTGGTTTAAGTCCCGCCTCACCGTGTGGATGCAGCTCTAACACGGCCTCTCAGCGCTGTCCGTCAAGTTGATAGTGGGTGTGTCCTGAGAGCTGGCATTTGCTGCGGAGGAGAGGACTTCCTCAAAGCTGCCTGCGGTCCCTGTACCGCCAACCTTTGTCTATGGAAAATGCAGAAAAATTGTATCAACATAAAATGTGCTGTCATCACTGAATAGTTCCTTTCTCCCTCTTCACATGGCCACAACACTGCTGCTGTGCTGCAGAATAGGCTCAGGGTGGCAGGCTTTTACAAAGACTTCCACTATGAGCACATAAGAGGATGAAGAGTGAGGTTTCATTTTAAGCTGAAATGTAAACTTTTCAGGTAACTTATTTAAACAGCTTTTGTTTAAACAGGTCCTCTAAAGTCCTCTATCTTTGAGCTTAGCCAGTGTTTTTGAGAGGGTTTTTTTTTATATGAACTTTAGAAGTGTTTGGTTTTCTATAGAGGCCCATGTTATCCTTGCAATGGCATTAAAACTGAAAGTCGGCAAACAGGAGAGAAGTCTGCAGCAATTTAAATGCATCAGATGGTGGTCTTTAGAGTGGATATTGCAGAGTACAGACAAAAGGTGGAAGTCCACCACTGCTAAGACAGGATCAGTGTGATTATAAATAACCAACTGCAAGAGTCAAGAGTGTCAACTGCCAATTACACCCAGATTATAGTGTTCAGTTGTTTCTGTTTCACTGACATTTTATAACATTCAGAGGTGGCAATATGACCTGTTTTCTCTGTGTGGCTTTCACAGCGTACTACTTTAGATCATAAAGCATGGTTGACAGGCTATTGATTAGTGTGACTGAACATTTCTGTCACCAGGGGCCTCATTTATAAACGTGGCGCACAAAAGAAGACGTACGCCGCTCTCTACGCAAGAATTGGGATTTATAAAAAGCAAACTTGACGGGAAAATGTGCAATCCTCCACGGGCACTCTGACCCGGGCGTACGCACAGAAACGGGTGAAATGAGAAACGGCGACACCGACAGCAGATGAATGAAACACGTGAAACTGTGTGAATCTGAGACCATTGGGTAAAACAAATCGAAATATTCCCTTCATTGATGATATGAAGAATTCACAAAGCCATTCTTACAATTAATGTCCTAGACAAACACCGGTTTGATCCATCTGCGGTGAAAAACAGACAAAATAAAACAAATGTTCTGTAATTAATTATATTGGCATGTTATGGAATTTATTCTCATGAATAATACGATAAACAGGACAAATAGACTGATGCTGTTTTTGATGCCTCTGTCTGGCGTATATGGTCATCATATACAGTATCATAGTATTTTATACAGTGTTTATTTTTTGGCTTTAGATAGTTTTATTTTTTTATTTATATTTTTTAAATGTTTGTTTTTATTGTAGGTCTAAAGCATGTTTTAACCATTGTGAAAGGTGCAATAGAAAGTTTCACTAATTACATGCTCCTTGCGCAGAACTATTTGTCATTTACAATTAGATTAATTCCGACAACTTTAGCTTTTTAGATACAATCAAATTGATGGGTATAAAAAGGCATGCGAGGCTTCGGATGTCATCAGTGACGTCATGTGTCTAAAACGATACAAGCCTGGATACACGCTTCACGGAAAACTTCCGGGATTTCTCGACACACACTTCGAAGCCTCAGCACAGAACCTAACATCACTACTTAATTCTGCACACTGTTTACCTTAATGGTGGACACTGTAGTCTCGACTTTCTCCTCAAAAGACTTGAAGCTGGGAGAGTTTCTGTAAAGGAAAGAAAGAAAGACATTCTACTGTTTTAACTGCACAACACGATTTGCTGAACTATTTCCCGAAACAATACTATGGGTAAAGTAACTAATGTCAGGTGCCTGGATAGCTCAGTTGGTAGAGCAGGTGCACATATATAGAGGTTTACGCCTCAACGCAGCAGGCCAGGGTTCGACTCTGACCTGCGGCCCTTTGCTGCATGTCATTCCCCCTCTCTCTCCCCTTTCATGTCTTCAGCTGTCAAAAAATAATCTTTAAAAAATTTTTTTTTTACTGTAATGCATACACTTGCTTAGAGGTAGTAAAAGGCACTGAAAACAGCAGTATGGGGTGTAAGCAGGTGTAAATACCATGTACAAACATCTCTGGTATTCAACTTTTTTTCTTCAGGTTTCTTAGTATCACTATTTCTAAATAAATGTCAATGTAAGGGACAGGTTAAACAGTTTGCTTAGAGTAAAAGTAGAATAAATTAGCATTGTACCAGGTGTTTAAACAAGGCTATATAAGGAATACAAAGATTAGAAAAAAACAAACTCTCCCTCACACACAAAAGCAAGCACAGTTTGGTTACCTCATGGTGGGCATGCTCATAGAGTGTCTGATGGAGTAGCTTTCCCAGAGAGCATGGTGAGAGAGGAGTTAATGATTAGCACTTAGCACAGGACACACCTCAATATTTATTTCAAATTGCTTAAAAAATGAATGACTGCATGGTCTTACATCCGTCTCAGCCTGTACTGGCTTAAAGTTTTAGCACTTTCCTGCAACTGGGAAAGTTCATGACAACTTGTTCACATGATTCACCTACACAATTTGTTTTTGCTTATCAGAGACCAAAATCAATTAGATGTGATTCTAATCTGAGCTGAGACTGAGTACTGCAGTCCAGCATGGCAGCCGCATGTACTCAACCAGACTCAGCTGACTGTGGAGTCCACACTGTACCATTACTATTACAATTGAGTTAAGGTTTCTGAGTGAGGAACAGCTAATGTGACATAATCAGCTGTGTAATTCTTACCCTATAGAGTTGGACCTTCGGAAGCATGGAGGAAGATGGAAAACATTTTGAAGATACATTGACAGGCCTTGTATACTTCACAGTCACACTCTTTCACTTTAGAACATTTGTTATTAATACAAACAATGGCACTATGAAAGGTAAATTGTCATCTCTTATCTGTTAGAGGAAGTAACCTAATGTGGACACCTGGGGAACTAGATTGTTCTACATGATACTTTATCTCACTTGTGCACAGATAGAAAAATGTTCTAAAGCTAAACATCACAAATGCACAAAAACCCAATCTTATCCACTTGCACTTAAAAGAAACCCTAAATCGAGTCGATTACCAAACGTGTCTCGCTCGCGCACACACACACACACACACACACACACACACACACACACACGCGCGCACACACACACACACGAGTATAAGGCTTCACTTTGAAAATCAGTTTGAAGAAGGTTAAATATTTGATGACAAGTGACATGCGAGAGCACACTTCAAAACACATCCACAGCAAAAATAAAATACAAACATGCTTACTGCGTGTTGCACACAAACCAAAACCTATGCACACCATGAGCCAAAAACAACGGGGACATACCTCCGAGGGAACAGTAACTCTAGACCAGCCAGGCTGGAATAACCAAAAGATAATGCATTGTTTCCTTTCTGCACTTCATATTCCAAAAACATAATAAGATGCAGTGAAATTAATGATACCCCATTTGTCTTTACAGTAGAGCCAACAGATTACAGTCTCCACAGGGAATATGGCATTTTTAAAACATTTTTCCTGCTTTGTTATGAATGAACAGATGTTGTCAAAGTAATGGTACCAAAGTTGCAAATGAAGCCGTCTCCAAGTGTTACTTAGATGTATGCACACAATGTTAGGTGTTTTTAATTCTGCAGTCTTGATTTTTTTAAGCTTTAAAATCCAAATTTGTTTTATTTAGAGGTATTACACAGTAACTGTCTTGAGTTACATTCAACACTCTTTATGCTTAACTGGACAATCATATAGTGCATGTTGACATGTATGTTCCCTGACCTTCGACAGCTTTCCTTGCACATACATGTACTCACACAGGCCCACATTCTCTAGCTTTCTCAAGTCATCATACACACAAATGCTCTATTTATTTCACAAAGAGCAATGCAGGCTGACTCACACACTTGTGTTGTGTTGACTTTCAGTGTCTCAAACAGAGCAGCACAGAGTGACAGAGAGGAAAAGAGACAGAACAAGAACAGAAAGTGACTTCAAGGCGGACAGACTTCAGAACCTCTGGCCCTTCAGCTCCCACAGAAAGCAGCTTAATGTGGGCTTACATAATCTGAATTTCGCCTGAGCTGGATAAAGCAAAGAGTCAAAATTCTGCTCCCTGAGAGACAGGGGAATGGATAGCACGGATACAAATGTGTCTGTGAATTAGATGAAGGTGTAACTGCATCGGTGGTAATGGGTAGGCTGGGGTTATATGTTTAGATATGCAAATGTGTTGATGATGGAGCTTTATGACAGGCAAAAGACACATTTCCAAATGATGTTTGAAAGACACTGGGACTCATGCCATGTGGACACAGGGGACAATGTGTCCAGCTGGGTGCAATTGTCAACAGATCAACCAAATTCAGTGGGTGACTTATGTCTACACTATTTGCATCATTCTTTAAAACAGAAAATGATCCCTAAATAATGACGATATGGCAACATTATGTACCTCATGTCCCCGAACTTCCTGGTGATGGCGCTGCCTAGTGTGCTGAAGGCGGCTGAGGTTTTCTGTCCTGCTGTGGACAGCGTCTCTGATGTCTTCTTATAGCTGAGACATAAAAGGGGGTCAATTCAAAATATGTCTCCTACACATACTACACTGAATTCACACTCATGCTTAAAGCGTAACTCTCGCCAAAATGCAACCTAGGGTCTTTTTGTGAATGTACCCGAGTCAAACCTTCGTTTAAAAGCATAATTAGGACGGAAGCGTCACTTTTAAGATTTGCCGTATTCTTGTTTTTCGGTCAAATGGCCTTTTGAATGGGAGTGCTGGGGGCACTTTTATGCTAGCCTCAAAATAGCTATTTTTAAAACACTAAGAAGGCTCGACACAACATGAAACTTTGCTCAAAGTATCGCCAGGGGCTCTACACATGAACAAAAGCATTGAGAACATTGTTTGTGTACCCAGAGTTTACTAAAAAAAAAGGTTTTGAGCAACTCACTGTAGCTGTTGTTCTTGTGGTCGCTGTCTATCGAGCCAGTCAAAAATAGTCGAGGGAGGAGAGTAAAGATGGAAAGCTCCAAAAGCTTAGTTCCATATAAATTCACGGATAATTCGTTGTTTTGTCGTTAGTGAAACGCAATAATGACCTTGTAGTTGAAAAAAGGAGCCTCATATAAGAATGACATTTCCTCATATGGAGTCCGTTCATTCGCATTCGGAGATCGCCTATTTTTGACTGGGAAAATGGCGGATAGTGTAAACAACAACTGCTAACGTGAGTTGCTCAAAACCTTTTTTAGTAAACTATGTGTACACAAACAATGTTCTCAATGCTTTCGTTCATGTGTAGAGCCCCCGGTGATACTTCGAGCAAAGTTTCATGTTGTGTCGAGCCTTCTTAGTGTTTTAAAAATAGCTATTTTGAGGCTAGCATAAAAGTGCCCGTAGCACTCCCATTCAACCGAAAAACGAGAATACGGTAAATCTTAAAAGTGACGCTTCCGTCCTAAATATGCTTTTAAACGAAAGTTTGACTACATTACTGTCCATTTTTGTGTACATTCACAAAAATACCCTAGGTTGCATTTTGGCGAGAGTTACGCTTTAAACTAACAACATTGTTAAACACAGATGTATTCATATGCATATAAAGGTGACAAGCACAAACGCATAAACACACAGATATACAACAGCCTTTGAACCTTTTTCCACTGTTTAGTGACCCTTTTGTTTACATTTGCATCGTGGATTGCTCCCATCCACACATCCACACTCAGTGTCTCTGGGATCTTACACTCCTTTGGCCACACTGGTTCATTATAGATGAGGACGGCAACTGTGTGTGTAAAGTGATCTTCAGGTTGAAGTGTAACTGGATAAGAAGGGAGGCCTTTAGAGACTATCCCCTTGCTCTTCTCTGTCTCTTGGTGTCTGAGTAAGATCTCATAGCTGATGGTCAAATTAGGAAATTGGTAATCTGCACACGAAAGCAAATAAATATCTATCTATCTATCTATCTATCTATCCATCTATCTATCCTCTTCTAATAAGTATAATAACCGGTTTTGGAGGAACATTACAGATGTTTTTTTTTTTTACTGCTGATAATACAGTAAAAATCATCGGGACATGTTCAGCTAATTGTGTCATGAGGTCAACGTTAGCCTTTAGCACTGTGTAGCCATTTGATGTGTTTTTAATCAGGTTTATGATGTCTGTTACAGCGAGCGCAACAAAGATAAACAGACATGCTGTGCAGCTAGGAGCAGAGGATTATGTCTTTTTAATTGGGTTTCTGATATCGGTGGTTTATAACAGACACTCAGTTTGGAGTATGGTTTTATTGACTGTTAAAAAAACAGAACTACCTGCACTTTGTGTGTGTGTATACGTCTTGTTAAAGGCATCTATTATGACAGCAAATAGAAAAGCCATTCTGTCGAGTGCTGTGGACACAAACACACACTTTCTCCCCTTCACTCCAACCTGCAAACTATTTCAGCTGTCTCACACACTCACATACACACATTAACTTACGCCATGGAGGTCTGCATGTCATGCCAGCCTCTACTGAGGTTGTTCCTGAGCTCGTACAGAGAAGTCGCGCCCAGTTTCTGTTTGAGCTCTTCGTGCTGCTTCTCTTTGGACGACAAAACCTGCTTCAACGTACTGATCTCCTCCTCCAGCTGGACATACACAAAAAGACAAAGCGCTACTTAACTGTCATACTATCAACAATATCACCACTATCAACACTTCTTGTTCTTTCTGAGATTCTGCATGAGAATGTGCATGTGTAAACATACTTTAGCTAACTCTTGCTGAATCTCCTCTCTCTCCTCCTCCGTCATGATGGAGTTGTTTAGGTTGACTTCTGAGGCCATATCTTCATCAGCCTCTCTCAATGGCTCAGAGTCCAAAAAACCTGACACACACACACACACACACACACACAAAACAGAAAAGACAGAAAGATCTGTGAATAAAAGTAATACATTGATTCTAAAAAGACAACCAGCTCAACTTCTGAAGTGATGGCACTGAAACTGAGCTAATGTAGAATAGGCACAGTAAAAAAAAAAAAATTAAAAAAAAATTAAAAAAAAACTCTAATCTTTTCAAGTACTACATTCATTGATGTGGTGTTGTTTTGAAATATTCTGGATCCCATCAGTTATAGCTAAAATCTAGTCCAGGAATCAAACACATCACTTTATGAGTTTTGACATGTTCTTGTCCCTATGACTAGAGTTGGGTGATGTTATTTCAGGGTATATTTGCGATAATGATATTCTTGATGATAGGACAAAAATACTGAACAATATTTTGTTAATAATTTCAAGAACATACCAAGTGTTATAGTTTTACATGTCAACATAAACGTTTAGTTTGCCTTCAAATATATTAAGTAAAAACTAAAAGAAGTGCACATCTAAACAGATGCCAAATGAACAGGCAATTGCGTCCACAAGTCGGAATATTGCTAAAGTCACAATACAAATTTTTTCACATCATGATAATGCAGCGATATGAACTGGCACACCCCTAGTATGGATGCACTTTTTGTAAATTGCTTTGGACAAATGTGTATGAATTGAATGTAATGCAGTTCTTATTGGTTTCAACGAAGAGTTAAACTGTCTTGTACTTTAAATGCAACGTCAAAGACGGGAGGAAATGGTTCTTTCGGTTTTGTTTCTCTTGCTTACGATCGATTTAAGATATTTCTAAAATGTTTCTGCCCTTTTGCCTGTTTTGATTGTGTGCTGCAAACTGTCTGACAGCCTCTATATAGTCTGAGTCAACATGTCTGTCTGTCTGTCTCCATCTCTGACTGTGTCTCTATCTGACAGTTATGTAATCTGTGGCGGCAGGCTGTAAAGCTCTAATCTGGATTAACTCCTGGATTATTTTGCTGATGGACACTACAGACTGCCACACACAAACAAACAAGATGCTGTTTCTGCGGACAGATTGACTTGGACGTTGCAATATTGGATTTTAGTGAAACCAAAATTAAACAAATGATGTTTTGCCTTGGCACCTGTTCCCAATAAAATGACAGTTTCCAAAAAAAAACAAAAAAAACAGGCATAAATATACATATACATAACATTATTATACTCAAACATCTTTCACAGATTTAGAAAACAGTCTTTAGAAGATATTCTCTCTTTCTGCCACTCACAAAAACACCTTATTATACTAATTGGACACTGTACTTCTGGAAACCACACTCAAACACACAACTACCCACACACACTCTTTAGATGCTGATACTAAACCACTTCATGCACATCCAAGATATAGAAAATTTAAATATCTCTATGAATTAAACGTTGCTTTCATTCAGAGCAAGGAAGCTGATTCACACTGTCAGCTGACTGGCATCAGGTGACTCTTATAAATGATGCAGCAGAAATATATTGAGTTTCAGAATAGTGATTTCTTTCTCCATACCTTGCAATATTCAAGAGCGAGAGATTTTCACATTATAACTGCTCCATCTGGTTAGCCTTGTATTGTTGCAGGATATTTGTGGAAGGCAAATCAGGACAGACCGGTACCACACAGCACCAGGCAACAGCAAGACGACCGTGTCCACACAACACCATAAATGCAAATACAGTACATGTATGTCACTATGTTTGTAGTGGACCTGTGAATGTTTTGCAAAAAACTAAATCTAATCTAAAACCCACAGTTTGGACAGAATGGAAAAGGATAACTCTACCTGCTGTGAGGTGTCCTCTCTCTTGATGTGGCAGCATTATAAGACAGGTGAGGACAGCGTGAGGTTAGTGAAGACTGATAAAAACTAGCGATGCTGTCCACTGACTAAAGTACTTACTATTGTATAAGGAAACTGCAATTACTTTAATACTTTAGAAATCTAAAAGGGGTCAGCACCACATGCAGCAAACACATGCACATTTCACACAAGTGTGGCAGAACTACACACCAATAGTCTTTTGGTGACACTTTACTTGAAGGTATCTACATAAGAGTGACATGACACTGTCATGAACACATGAACTCTAACCCTAACCATAACTTGTCATGACAAAAACCGAATGACACTTACTGAAAGAAGCGTTATGTCATAAACGTTTATGACTTGTTTATAATGTTTATGACACGTTCATGGCAGTGTCATGTCACTCTTATGTAGATACCTTCAAGTAAAGTGTAACCGGTCTTTCTATAGTAGGGAGCTATTCTGCAAACACCACACAGCAGCAGGACAATCAGATTTTTAAACCCCCTGTGGTTAAGATGGAAGCTGTTAAAGTGCATGGATAACTCAGATCTTAAGTCTTTTTTCATGTTCACGCAGCCATGAGAAGACCTTAAAAATGGCAGTAAGATGCAAATCAGAATCAATTGTAGGAATGAAATTACAATGAAACATGAATTGTTTCATTAATTCAATTGAACATAAAACACAATATGCTAAGAACTAAAAACTCACACATCCACGATAACCGTCTCGACTTTTTTTTTTTTTAAATGTTCACACACTATTAGGGTTTTTCCAAACTGCTAGTGATTTTTATCAACTTTCTGAAAGATATAACATTATATAAGAATTGTTTGCGAGAGTCACGTGTATTGCAGTCAGTTTGTCACTATGGAAAGGCACAGTGTCTAAGCTGCAACACCAATGGATGGTGCAGTGCTATTTTCTGTCAAACATGTAACTTAGTAGTAAAAACACAATTCAAAGATCTATGGTGAAATTTAAAATAACAGAAAGATTAGCTGTTGGTTTTGAAAGATTGTCCCGTTAATACTATGATACACTGCCGTAGCATTACCAATTGTCAGGAATGTGAAGAATGCTGAAACAAGTTAATGATCCAGTCACGGTTCACTGCATACAATCGGTTAGATACAAAGTAAGCTCAGATCCTAAGCTCTCTACTAAACTGAGGGGTGGATCAATTTTCAGGTCATGTGACACAGACAACATTGCCAGACGCTGCCAAATGATTATCTTGTGCTTTTGTTCATTTTACATTTAACAAGTATATTTATTATTCTTCACTGAATTTGCCATCCAACTTCAAAACATGATGTATATTGCCTGTGTACACATTTGTAGTAGCTAGTCGTGTTCTAGGACAGGCATATGCCAGAATTACCTACTACACCTTTTTAACCAGATGCCAAAAATAAAGTCTCTTGCTTAAATTATTTGGGTTTGTGAATTTTTAATTTTTTTAGTTGACTGTTTGTGTGTTGTATATTTTTGTTTTTATTTAGGCCCAACATGTTGTCGTGTAAGTTTAAAGTCTGCTCCATACTGCTATGAAATAAAATTCTGGAGGGGAAATACTAAAGCTTTTTATTTGTTTTTATTGGTTAATCTAAAAGTAATGAAAATAAAAAATATTGAGTCTAACACTACCTGAATCTGCGTATAATATCCCCACAATTATGTACAAATGCATTTCATTTCTTTAGGCTGCTAAAACCGCATAATTACTAGATACAACTCAAAGGACTTGGCCTCAGTGTCAGCTATAGCCCTTGTGTGGCTACAGGTTCCTACAGAGGTCATGTTATGTTGACAAGTAAATGTTTAACCAAAATGAAGGATCTGTTTATTCTACAGGCTCTAGTCTACATCCCTCTTCACCTGTGCTGTCCAGTTGCATATCCCAAGTGGTGGACATGGCCCAGTCGTCAGAGTGCGACACTGATGCCCGACACCACTGATCGTCTCCTGATGGTGAAGTTTTACCCCATTCTGTCAGGTTTTCCCCATTTTGGGCCACTGGAGCCAAGTCGTCACCATGCGAGCTCCTTTTAACCGATTCCTCGCCAGAAGGGTAAAACATGTCCTGATTCAAACCTGAGCAAAGTTACAGTTGAATACACTTTCAGTATCTTAGACAAAACAGGAAGTGCTTGATTCATCTTATTTCGCAAGTGATGAGTCCTCTTTTAATGATGTTTTAGCTTTACTGACAAAAAAATCCAGGAAGTTTCTTTTTTTTTTTCAAAGAGAAGTCTCAGCTCCTGGAAAAGTACTCAATGAGGGACCTTGTTTCAATTCTAATTTTGAAAGCGTCAGATTATTGTAACTTTATATTGTGCTCAAATGATAGAAAGTCATAATACAGTTGTGCTGAATAAACACAAATTAATTATGATACCAGTATAGCACTGCACTAGACACGTGAAGGTTTAAGGGTACCTACACATTGCATAGAGGATGTCAGTAGGGCCCAACAGCACATTTTTGCATAATGGAAGACTGGCCACATTTATATCTGTTATTCATCTGATAATGCAAGCAAACTGATTTTTGGATGTTCAGACACCTACTGCATCCTACATGTAAATCATTATTTAAAATCCCTAAACAGTGAAAGGATGTGCCATTAAAAAGGGGCATCAAATACCAATCTGTTTATTACTGTATTTTGTTCAAGGCCAACCCTGAACGGTTTTCAAATTAAAGCTGAAGGGATCACAATCTATTTTGATAATCGATGAGTCAAGCTAAAATGGTAATGTCTCTCTCTTTTCTCTTATATTTTGAATATGTCTCCTGGGCTTCGGGAAATTGTGATGAACATTTCCTATAATTTTCTGTATTTTTTATTTATTTTAGGCCTTTATTTGGATAGGACAGCTTAGACGTGAAAGGGGAGAGAAAGGGGGAATGACATGCAGCAAAGGGCCGCAGGTTGGAGTCGAACCCGCGGCCGCTGCGTCGAGGAGTAAACCTCTATATGTGGGTGCCCGCTCTACCAGGTGAGCTAACCAGGCACACAATTTTCTGTATTTTTGTAGACAAAATTATAAATAGAGAAAATGGGCAGATTAAACAATAATACAATAATACATGCTGCAGCCCTGCTTCTGAGTAAAGTCCAACTTAGACCCTGTGTTAAGTCACTCCTGAAGGGTCAATTATTCTTATTTTAACCATCCTTATATTAGTGACAAATTTAAAATATTCATTTGAAATATTTTAAGACCACACTCACCCACTCACCTGACTTCTAGCAGTTACATCAACACCGAATCACATAAGGAAGAAAACTTCTGCTACACTGACCTGAATATAAAAAACTAAACACGCCGCACTTGTTCCAAAACCCCAGTCAGTGATGTCACTTTCCGTTTAACAGCTGATGTCAAAGACAAAACAAACATGCTTAGACATCACTTCCTGTGACGTGATCTGTGTGCAGCAGCATATTAACACCATGCGATTCAGTGTGGATTCACGTTTTCTTTTTTGGGACAGTGGAGTCTTACCCTGCTCTCCCTTGTGTGTGGCTGAATTAACCCATTCCTCTTCAGGACCCATGCTGCCCCAGTCCACCACTGCTTCACTCAGAACACCAGAGTACAACTCTGCGGCAGAGCAAGGCAGCAGGGCGAGAGGAGACAAAAAAAAGTGGTTACACACACACACGCACGCACACGCACACGCACACACACACACACACACACACACACACACACACACACACACACCTGGCCCTGTCAGTAACTTGATAACACTGAGGTCTGTTTTGGTATATGCAGTTTATCTAAGTCTGCATTTGTACAGGAACAGGAGGTCTGACTTTTGACGCTTTGTGGCACAGATCTCAACTTCTTGGAGTTGTTAAAACAGGATATATCTGATTCTTGCCAGTGTTTTCCTATGTTGATTTGACTGTGGGGGCCCCCCACGGTATCAGAAATAGGGCTGCATTGTTAGAGTGCATGTCGGAGAATTTCGCAGACACGGACTTCACACCGCGAGCTGGCACGCACGTCGCAGTCGGACCTGCCACCACTGCTAAAAAAAAAAATCCTAAAAGGAAACACTGCTTGCTATTCAAAAAAGTATTCAGTGGAGCAAATCTGTGCCACACAGATAACAACAAGGCTGTTTGTAATAATTTTGCAAGAAGTTCCAAAGTTATTGAGCGATCCAAGTTCTCTGGTTGCTGATGAAATCTCATTACACCATACTCCAGAACTACAGGAGGAAGCAGACCGACAAGGACCAACAATGACTTCCTTCTGGTTTAACTACTGCATTGAGGCTGATAAACCACTCTTTCAAAAAGGAGAAGAGGTCACAGATTTCAGTGAAAAACATAAACATGAAGTGGCATACATATCATTCAGTTGACAATGCTTTGATTCCAAAGAACTGTCCTTCCCTAAGTTAATGAAGGCTTATTTCAATGGGTCACATTTAGTGAAACTCTTCTGATCATAAAGCATCATTTTAGCAGATCAAAGAATGTGATCACTTTGATAGCACTCATTAGGCCAGACTGATCTATTTCACCAAGTTAATGAAAAATCGGACTTTTTTTTTTTTAACTCTTTTTTTTCTCGGTTTCTCTCCCCCCTTGTCCGGGGTGGAATACCTTTAGTCACCAGACTCCCGTTTGGCCTGCTGGTCATGTGGCTATGCTAAATCAGAGGCCTAGGGAAAGTCATATGGCTGCTAAATCAATTGAAGCTAAACCAAGGCCAAGTTGCCTGCAGTATGGCCAAACAGCAACAATACTGTACTACTGTATATAAACATTTTTTCAGTCCATTTTTAAAATTTTTTTTTATACCTAATCATTTAAAACACTTAATATGTGGATTATAAACATGTGGGATGTTTTAGGAGGCGATATTCCAATTATAAATGCAAAACCTTCATGTTAATCAAGTTTCATTGACAATTTAAAGCCATTTGCACTGCTCCAGCCTCTAACTCTGAACACAAAGCTCTACTGACTTCCAGTTAGCCATAGGTAGGCTACACATATAAACCTGCAAAGGAATGCTACGTGAATGGTACTGTTTGTTTACTACCTGCATAAACAAACAGTACCTTTTCTACCTTCACGGATGTGGGAGTCATTGCCTGACTTGATTAGTTCACGTCTCATTTTTCACATTCAAATTCCCATTCCTCAGTAAAACTTTGGCTGACTCAAACAGCAATATGCATAAACAAAACAATCTTACATTACCACCTGTACCAAACGATTACATGTGCGAATGACTCTGAATGTAAATTATTTAAGTGCACACATTAGAATCAATGTGTATCACTATCAGCAGTAACACAGCACCAATAGTAGGCCTATAATATCAATGCCACAAATGGTAGTGTTTGCATGGTTTAAAGCAAGTGATGATGCAGGTGTGGATAACAGGACACTTAAATTGATTTCAGCGATCAACAGAAAATTGACATAACTCCTGATGTTCTACAAATACCAAAAATACTTGAAAACCGGTGCATTAGACCACCAGATAGCCTCTGAGACAGGAAACAGTATCCAGCCACAAGATCTTTGATCTGGAGTTTCCATGATGTCTTGAATAAACAGTGACACAAATTTACAGCACACTGACCAACTGTCTAGCTGTGGATGCCTGCATTTCTGTATATTTGTTTATTTGCTTCCTGAACCAGCTCAGAAGGCCTCAGAAATGTCTTCAGAAAGCTAATTTATGAATGGCCCATAGAATCATTGTAGGCTACTGAACAAGAAAATGATACATGCCAGTTTAAGCAGTCGGCTATAATTTGAGCACATGCAGAGTCGGGCTATAAATTATCGCTCCAAAATTGTCGCTATACAATTTTGACTTTCTCCGTATTTTTGGATGTATAGGCTACTTTGCTTTCCACTGCTTCAACGTCAAAACAGTGACGTGTGCAGTCAGTGCAGCCTCATTATCAGATCAACAGCCGCTGTTTTTAAGTTCTGTCTGAAAAATAAAGAGTTGTCTTCAACATGCAGCGACAGCGACTCACCTTGTTGTCTGGTCTCCATCAGCGACAGCCAGGTGAACTTCCCAAATAATCTCCTGAAACAAGACAAGACACGGCAGCACGCGCAGCACCGGCCGTTAGGTCAGTGTGTTTTTACTCGGGTTTCCTTGGCTGTCACGCGCTGGGCCAGCTCTTTCAGGCGGAGCTTGGAGCACGAGCCAACGGGCTCGCGCTTTTGTAATTTGCTTAATTCAATTACCGGACATTTTGGATATAGTGCGCTCATTGGACACAACAACATACTGTATATAAATGAAGACATTAAGGAAGTATTCAGAT
Source organism: Sander vitreus (assembly GCF_031162955.1). NCBI lineage: Eukaryota > Metazoa > Chordata > Actinopteri > Perciformes > Percidae > Sander > Sander vitreus. Next base: position 16,921,059 of record NC_135872.1, read on the forward strand.
GCTAAGTAAAAGTCGCGGTAGGCTACCTCAGTGTATAAAAACCCCATTCATTACAAGCAAATGTCCTGAATTTAAACAAAACTTACTACAATAAAAGTACAAATTATTATCGTCAAAAGTTCTAAATGCAGCAGAGTAAGTTCCCTCTTAATTAAGTATAAAGTAGCACGAAATCCAAATACTCAAGTAAAGTATCTCATAATTGTACTCAAGCACAGTACTTGGGTAGGCTACTTTGCACAGTCTGTTTCCACCACTGGTGTTTTTGTAAAATGTTTCCTTTTAAACCTATTACACAATGTCTTTATTTGTATTGTTATGTGCAGCTCTTATAAAAAACAATATCAACTACTACTACTACTACTAATAATAATAATAATAATAACAATAATGATAGAGGGATTCACTAATAAAGGATGTTAAAGGAATTCAATTTGTATTATCATTTCTATTATTTCTTTTCTATTAATTTACATTGTTGTAAATTGTTTTGCATTTGTATTGCTCCTACGAAAATTTAAATCAAGGTTCTAGGGATTTGCCTCCTGCAGTGCACTTATGACCCCTGCTGACATAAAACTGTAGTCACAACGATGGTTGTAAAGAAAAAGAGGTTGATGTAACAGACTGATCCACAGACCAACAGACAGACATTCATACCGTTTCTAAAGTAGGCTGTCGGTGACTCAAAAACCATTACATAAATTAGAGTAAAAAACAAACCTGTCCACAGAAAGTACAATACGTCAATATCAAATGAAAGAGTCAAACCAGAACATTTTGGCATTTGACCCAGGTTGGTTTATTCTTCATCAGATCCTCAGATGAAAACAATGTGCCTGGCTAAGTGAGCAATAATATCAGCAGACATTTTTAACGATGGCAGCAGGTGGAAGAATCTTAGTGCAAACAAGGAACACAGTAATCAAGACATTTCTTTGAAAAGAAATACCCTTGAAAACCAAGTGGTGTATAGACATAAAATGTGGCCGTTTTCCAACAAGTTTGCATGTCTAGATAGTGAAATCCCATCCTGATGTTACTGATGATACACCATTTACAGCAAAACCAATATTCACAGGCCTCCTGAGTTGAAATTAACCTATGATATATTGTCTAAATTGCACATCTTTTTAATAGAATTACTTCCTTCACTGAGCATTTTTGTCCATACCAGCCTTATGACGCTGATCCAATGTTGAAAACGATGCTCGCTCTGCTACTGCTTCCTCCTTCTAGTCTAAAGTGTGAGGTTTGTATGAGCCAAAATAAAGTGACAGTTTCACTTGTGCAAAACTATTTGGGATGTAGCTGACAGCCTGTATTGTGGTTACCTGTATTATTTTAGAGGTTTTATTAAATCTTTAGCTATTTAAAACACACATTCTTAATCGAGGGGCTGATTGCACTGCACATTGCCCGGTGTGTTGGGGTAACAGATCCATAGATATATTTAACAGTGGTTCCATACATTAAGAGCCCCACATTAGTATATGTTATGCTTTGCTTTAGCTGTTCTAACACACATAACTTGGTGAGGCTTTGATAGGTTTTTACACCCATTTGTAATGTTTGGAGTCACGCAGGGGCCCTGAACCACAGGTTGGCAAACCCTGATCTATAATGGCTGTGAAGGCACTATTGCATATTTATGCCAATATCGCTGGGATTGTAACAAACAAAAAGGCCAGGGGTATCAGCCAGCCAATACAAACCCAGCAAAGGAAATCTCATTGGCCAAATTAACGTTCATGTCACTGGATGAATTGATATAGAGCAACTTTTTTTTCTTTTGCATGTTAACTTTAACCTAAACATCAATAATATGTAAGAACACAACAAAACAAAGCAATGATGGCATTTCCACATGGCATCTTAACATGAGAAGAATTAACACACTTGTACATTTATAAAAGTGAAAGAAATCAGATATGAGTGGCTAACCAGGACAAATATTATCACGTTATTATTCATTTACATTTATCCTGTAGCTGACCAGGTCAAACTAATTCATATTTGGAATTACTGTCTCACAGCAAAACTGCCAAATAAATTTGACTGTAAACTCATGCTCCTAGGAAGTTGCTTACTTTGTTTGGCCAAATGTTACGTATTGTTACTTGATAAATTATGTTAATGATTAATCAATTATTAAAGATCCTATTTGTTAATTTTAAGGCAATGAGCTAATCAAATCGGTTCAGCATTGGTACAGTGTAAACTGCAGGGCAACGTTTTTGGTAAAATGCCATGGAAATAGTAAAATATTTACGTATGTGTCCACAGTACATTAAAACAATTTCTCTGTGCTGAAGACACTTTTAAGTACAAATGCCCATCACACACTGACAGTCATATTTCATTCAAACAAACAAAAAAATGCAGCAGTGGAATATGTCAGTGTAGTACTAGCTGAGCAGTTAGATAAAACATGTATGCATATGATGCAAGTGAACAATTGTTAAGTAGATAGTTTCAATGTTTTTGTTTGGCGCAAACCTTACAAATCTAGTTTCCCAGTGCTGTATTACTAATACATTTTCTTGTACCACTTTTTAGTCCCCTGACCCCAAAGCAGTGTTCGCAAAACTGCTGAGTCATGCTGGGAAACACAGATGGTATTTGCATCACTGAGATATTTGGATCTCTTTTGACACTACAGTGTTTTTACTTCCTTGAAATTAAATATGGTTGCTAAGCAGCTCTGGGGAAACGCACCAGGAAGCATTTTGACTCTGCAGTGCTGCTCGGCCATTTCTGTGCCACAGCTCATGTGGATGGAGGGCTCTGGGTACAGTGAACATAAAAAAAAAAAAACTCCCTGAGAGTGGATTCAAACCCAGAGTCAGGATCTACGGAAAGCGGTGTAACAATAAATTATCGGTGTCCTTTAGGAACCTTGTATGTACAGTTAAACTGTACTTGACAGTTGGTATTTTTTGACTCCCAGATGTAGAAAAGGTGCCAGATCCCTGGGATAAAGAGAAGCTAATGATGTCCAACATGCAGGAACATCAACCCTGCTTTTTCATGCCTTAAATCCTGGTCCTCCGTGAAGATTCAGTGATGAAATGTGTTGACACACTCAGGATTTACTCCACTGGTAACCACAACAGATTTGAAGATGCATTGATCTTCACTGTGCCAGTTTGTTTCCAATGGAGGCATTTCCCCTCATCTTGTATCATTTTATCATTCCACAACTTTTTCTTGCCGTAGCATCTTTTATGTGCAGATATATTGTGCTACTCCTCGTCTTTTTGTACTTTCTTTAAAAAATGTCCTCATAAATGTCTCATGATGGAGCAAAAACAGAAAAGATTGCTCCATGAAGTGATGGGATAAAAAAAACACACAAAAGAAATATCTGTGAGTGATGTGGAAACCACTGCTATGTACTTGACCGCGGCGTGCACCACAGGTAGCCCTGTGTTATTCTCACGTATCAGAGGCTCAAAAGCATCCAGTTTGGATGATTTTTTTGTGGCTGAAGAGCAGCCACAGCTCCAGTGGATGTGCACCCTTGTTGGAAACTAAGGACTGACAGCAGGGAGGGGAGGATAGAGGGATAAGTGAAGGACAGCAAGCTGGCTGCTGCCAGGTGACGACCTTTAAAGCTCTTGAAAAGCTCCTGTTTCCTGGCAGCACTCCGTGTGTCTGCTTTCTTGCAACATGTGCCAGTGCGAATGAGTTAAGTATATGTACGCTGAAAGCCACTATGTCACTATCCAAAGTCTCGAGCAGACAGACGTCCTCTTATCACTGCACAAATCCCAACTGCATCAATTCATAAACACCTTGAAAACCTGATCACCTAATAATTAACATCCAAATGTAATCGACCACATACAGTGCACAGCAGCCTGACGATAACTTCTGAACTAATTTTCTTTAAAAAAAAAGCAAACGCAACTTACGCAAACCGCCACCCAGTTGCAATAATAAGTTCAGTCATTTTTTATTCTAAGCAGCTTTCAACTATCTAATGCATATTCCTATAATCCTACAGAGCCTCTAAATCTATTTCTTTATGTAGACTCCACTACACACTGGCAGCATCACCTCCCAACACTGCTGCAACAAGCAACCCCAAAAAAATCTAACAAAAGGGACGGGGTCAACTGTCTGTCCTGCCACATTCAGCGTTTTGTTTTGGCACAACTGCCACAGCAGCAGCAATTTTTTTTTTTGATGATGCAGATACTGGCGAACAGTATAGGGCAAGGCAGAGACGAGGGTGTGTGAGCCACCGTCCAGCTAGGGCAAAGGCCCAAGGAAGGTGCGGAAGAAAGGAAAAGATGGGAGGAGGAGTTGATGGAGAACCACAACAGAAAACAATGGTGGCTTGCTAAAATTCCGCTTTCCAATATTTCTTAAGGGGTCAGTGGGCTGAATATTTGTTGCAAACAGGACACCTTTTTTAAAGCTAAGGTTGGTGTGGCCTTTGAAACTAGGTGTCACTCTTAAGGTGGGGACACAGGACCCAACTTTCACTCTGTCTAGCAAAGACTTGAGGCAGAGTCAAGATTATCCAGGAAAGCAAAGAACAGTAACATGTCATCCTTCCATCTGTCCAAATTAAGTCCTTTCATATTATTTTGAAAAGGGTGTGCTTGTCAAAGACCCCAAATGACAATGGGAATTTTCAATATCCAATGAAAATTGAGTTACCAACAGACGAGGATTGCACAAATTCAATGTCAGCTTTGTTGCATCCGTGAGAACTCATTTTTTTCCATCATGGCTTGGTCCTGAATTCAGTTTCCATCTTGCACTTTTGACAAATGACTGAAGAAGCGTTTGCAAAAGTTCAACAAAAAGATTACATTTCCTCACATTTCTCTACCATTCGTCTGTGAGCTCCTCCTCCCCTTTTCCAGCAGTCAGTGTTTATCAAGTCAAGTTGTATCCACCACTGTCAAACCTTTTAAAACTTCCATCCACAATATTCAACAGTATGTCATCATATCAGGCTAACTGACGGTCTCCAAGCTATTGTTTGTCAAATGTACACTGCTGAAACTTCCTGTACTATGTCTGGGACAAAAGGTGGCCAGCAAGAAAGTTCACTGCTGTGAAATTTAGTGGAGATTTAAGGGGATTGCAACACTTGTCAACCATCATCTGAAGAGAACTCAATTTAAATTAGCATTTTCTTTTCCTTTCCTTTCCTACTTGAATATCCAGCAGCGGAATCCACTGAAATACAAATATTCTGCGTGATGATATATGATTATCCAGGCTTTACTTCATATGTTTATATACTTCCTTCCATCTTAAAAAGTCTATTCACCATTGTTAGTTGTGTGATGTTCCTCTCAGACTTTTGCGATGACTCAGGCTGGCGTGTTCATCCCTGAGGAGATGCGGGCGTCGTCTTTCAAGCTGCGTGTGTGTGTGTGTGTGTGTGTGTGTGCGTGGTCTAGATGCAGTGCAGGTTGCAGTCAGATCCACCGTCCGGAGCCCTGTGTGCGCTGCTTCTTCCTCCTCTTACACACATAGTAGACCGGGAAAACTACCAAACCTGCAGACAGGGAAGGTGGTTGTAGAGATGAAGCGGAAGAGAGGAGAAAGATGGATTAAAGCCTTGTTTCAATTGATACTAATTTGAATTAACTATTAATTAATGTACAATGTAACTTTTGAATTATCTGTTAATGTCAAGCTCTGATGAGTTTTCTATATGGATTTGAATATTCTATCTTATAGCAAACTGCCTACATATTTGGCATACTGTATGTGTATGTTAATTAGGCTGAAAAAAAGAGCAGCAGCACAGCACCGATTCTAATAACGATGACAATAAATGTGATTCTTCCATCACGGCATGTTAGCCCGCAGCGGATCATCTGTCAGACGCACAGACACGGGAGAGAGATTAACACTAATTACAGTTCAGCCGAGGCATCAATAGTTCACATCACTGACTGACGGAGTGCTTACAGAGTGCAGCTGGATGATTTTACTAGTAAATGTAGTTTCAGGAAATAAAAGCCAGTCGCCCAGAGAGTGATAATTTATTTGGATCTAAAGCTTTGGCAGTTTACTTCTCTTTATATAACTGAGAATGACTGCCATGCATGCTAATATAAAGTTTGTGGCATGTTTATGTTTGTTATTTTTGCATAGAGAGTGGACCTGCTTTGCTGTGTGGAAGAACATATCTGTAATATAGTCAAACCATTTAGCTGTTTTCGGTTTGCCGCTCTCGCTGGAGCTTCACCCTGATTTTTTTGTGTGTGTTCATGTGTATAATTGTGTTACCTATCACCAGTGCGAAAGCTCCGAGCACCATGACCAACAAAATGACCAAAGGAGCTATCAGCACCTTAGTGGCTGCAGAGAAAAACAGAGAAAGAGAAAGGGAAAGACAGAGAGAGAGCAGAATAATAATCATTCATAATAAATAAATAAATAAATAAATGTTCCTTTCAGATGGAATAGAAATTGCATGATTCAAAATGAATGTGTTGTTTTGTTTAAATTTTGTTTAAATTGTAATGAATCGCTGCAACAAAAAAAAAAAGGTAGATGTTTGGCCACAAGTGCAACAATCTAGCTGTGGAGGATGCTGAATGCTGAGCAGGTTTTAGGGAAAATTCTCCATCCACATTAAGGCGCCGCTTATTACGTGCAAAATCTGTGCCACTAACAATCCATGGCATGAAGACAGTGGCGAGAGCTGTAATGGCTAAGTGGTTCTTGTTAAGGGACAAATTAGCTCTCGGTTTAACAGGCACCCTGCTGATGTAAACTAGCTGTAGCTGTCATGGAGAGCAGAGTCAAACAAATCTATCAGAGTTCAGCATCTTGGAGGCTTGCTGCTGGTGCATACATTTGATAACTGGGAATGGATAATTATAACTAACATACTCTGATATTTGATGCTTTCACACTTCATCATAAAGCGTTCCTCATTGGTCTCTCGCAAGTACAGAGTTAAATATGGAAGTGTTCATTGCTGTTGTCACAAGGGGGAAATCATTGTCTGTCACAGAGAAGTTGGGCTGGCCGGCCATCATGCAAGGCAGCAACAATGCATTTTGACTTAAGGTTTTTATCCAGTGGATGACAAGAAAAAACTATTCCACTGCTATTTCCATTACTTTCTCTAATCTACGATGATAATCCACAGCTGAGTGCAACATGGTAGCTCTGATGTATTTTGGGTCATGGGCTTTCTGGGCAATGCAGGAATTCACTTACCAAAGTAGAATTACAGAAAATAAAGCAGGATAGGGGAATGTGGGTACATCAGAAAGTTTAACAGTTTATTGCCAAATAACTCCCAAATGAATGAATCCCAAATACCAAATTTGGCATTGGCAAATCAGTGCCTAATAACAGAAGACACAGTAGCTGTCAAACTGGGTACCTTCAAAGTGTGAATATGCAGCTGTATTAATGTAAAACTCAATATTCCTGACTGTATGCTTGGAAAAACAAGTGTATGGCCATGCTAGCATCTCTTTGAGGCTGTACTTAGGCACAGCGGTTCTTTAAGCTAAATGCTAACGTCAGCATGCTACCATGCTCACAGTGACAATGCTAACACGCTGACACACACACACACACACACACACACACACACACACACTTACCACAGACAGACCCTCTAATTAGCCGTCTCAGATGAGGTTTATCAGGTAGATAGCGAAACTTGCATCCAAACACGCTGAGGTTGGATGTATGGTCCCCGAAAAACCTGACGACAGGATGTTTAAGATTAAATCAGATAATAACATAGAAAAGGTGGAAAGGGCAGTCAGATAAAAATTTTTTTTTAAAAAGTCAAAGATTCCAACCTTAGATGTCGGTAGCGCTCTCCACAGCGGTAACAGAAGTTAGTGTTACACTGTGTACATGTCATATGGTCACATCCCTCTGTTCGCTGAATATGGATCTACAGAAGTAGATGAGGCAAGAGCAAGATGGGAGGGGGAAAAGGGAGAGATTTACAGTATGCTACATGCATTATCAGAAGTTTCACTCTTTCTGCTTGGGGCCCAATTTGAATACATCGTTACGTTGTCCTTTCAGACTCAAGATCAGCTCAGTTTATTGTAAAAAGGGTACAATTTCTCAGTCTTAGCAGCACTAAAATGCAACACTCTCAATTTAAAATGGAAACTAGAAGCATCTGTTTCAGCATCTATTGAACTGCACTGCAATATGCATGCAGCGGTAAACTTAATGGATCTTTGCTATTTGGCTGCTGTAGCAGTTAGCAGTCTTACTATAAACTGAGCATTAAGTCCAGCTGCTCTCAGCCTCTTTTCCAGCGAAACACAGCATGACACCAATTTGTTGGCGTCACAGTCTAACACGATCCTCTTTCCCTGCTTCCAGAGCAAAACTTCAGCATCAGTGCGATGAAAACAGATAGAAAGTGTTTGCTGCTGCGAGCAAACAGTTCCCACAAACCAGTAATTAGCTTAATCTATGTCTTGCTATAGTCATCTTCTGACAGTCAAATTAGATATTGTGTAGACTAGCTTGCTCGTAATGAGACCAGGCTTGTTTTATGACTGACAGAGATGCCAGTGAGTCTACCATATTTGGTTTTGTGCAGCAGAAAGACATCATTATTTTTTCAATATGTTCACTCTTTATGCATCTCTGTCCTGCTGTTCCACATGCACTTTAAATCGGAGTGTCCAGCTACTTCTCTACAGCTCCCCATCTGTCATCTGTTCTTGCGCTTAATGCTTCTAAGCCTTCACTGATTTATTCATCTACCTTGATTCCACCCTCCATCAGTCAACCCTCTTTCCATTAACCCACACCCAACAGCAGTCCTCTGGCCGTGTTGTTCTACAGCAAAACAATGGTATCATAATAACTTGTATCCTTACCTTACACTGTGGACATTTCTGGGCGTTTCTTTGCCCGTGCTCTATGACACTAGCCCAGCTTCGAAGCAGCTTGTCTCCTTTCCTGTATTCGCGACATCTGACCCCATTGTGCCATGGTGCGTGGCATTTAAAGCACCACACAAACTGGCAATTGCTACACTGGATCTACAGTAGGGACAGAAGACAGTAGACCCATTCTTACGTTACTTTTAAAACATATACATATACATATATATATATATATATATATAAGCTGTATATGGAATTTAATTTTCTCGACATTTCCTTATGTTTTGTGTTATACAGTATGCAGTTGGAGGTGTGTATTGGGACGGTCATCTTACCTTGTACTTGTGCTCGGAGTGGTTGGAGTTGTTCCCCTTCAGAGAGCTGAACTGACTGCACTGGGGGCAGGGTTTGGTGCTCGAGTCTAGCTGACTCAGCTCCAAAAAGTAACGGTATTTTGCTACGTCTTCATTGGCTAAATGGGAAATTACCACTCCCTCCTCCAGGAAGCCGCTGCACTCTGGGATTGGACAGCTGATGTAAGATTTGGCTACTCGCACCTGGGAAACATCACAGAAATCTGATTTCAAATGGATTCAAGCACATTGAAGACAAAGAATACATGTTCAAGTATGTGAAAGTAACACTAAAATGTTAATACTGAACATATCTTGTAACAGCACCTGCTCCACAATGTGGATCTGTCTATGGTGGGTTTCTCTGTTATTGTGCTGGACTATCAATACCAAATCTACATGTGGATGTATTCACACCACTGACGGGAAATGGTTAATAATTTACCCAGGGATAGAGGGACTAAAAGGTATATAAACGGAAGGCTGAAGGAGGCCGTGGAGAGAGTGGACGTTAATACGTATCAAAGGACACACAGACACACATTAGTTAGTCCAGACCAAGTGCTCGGCAGTCAGTTATACTGAGTGGAACTTTTCCATACGAGTTAGCCTATACAGTCTGGCCACTGAGTCAAACACTAACTAACCTTAACATCACAGACATTTACAGAGCCACAGGGGAAACAGACACCTTTAAAATTATTATATTATACACTACCGGTCAAAAGTTTGGGGTCACTTAGAAATTTCCATTCCACTCCATTAGAGACAGAATACCAGCTGAGACCAGTTGAATTGTTTTTTTTTTTTAAACAGGGCAGCAGTTTTCAGATTACATTATGTGCTTACATAATTGCAAAAGAGTTCTCGACTGTTGTAGAAAGAAGTGGCTGATCTTTAATGCAATATCTACATTGCCCATTATCAGCAACCATTCATCCAATGTTCCAAAGGCACATTCTGTTTACTAATCTGATATCATTTTAAAAGGCTAACTGAGAAAACATTGGAGAACCCTTTTGCAATTATGTAAGCACATAATGTAATCTGAAAACTGCTGCCCTGGTTAAAAAAAACAATGCAACTGATCTCAGCTGCTATTCTGTCTGGAATGGAGTGGAATGGAAATTTCTAAGTGAGCCCAAACTTTTGACCGGTAGTGTATATATAAAATTTAAACCTACTCATCCAAAAATGTTTCAAAGAAGTCAAAATAAACATAAAATGTAAAGTCTGACACAATAATTCACCCCCCTCAGGAACATTTTTTTTAATCTGCACACAGGATTGAAGTGATGCTCTTACTTTAGGGTGCACTATTTCATAATTGTACTACTCGGTTACAAAAGAACACACATTTTCCATCATTAAGCTTACACCTGTGTTCATACAAACACAAAGTGTGTGTGTGTTTAGATCTCATCTAATCTGACCATGGATACAGTAAGTATCATACTTATTTTTCACTATCTAGCTCTCTATTTTGTCTGGTTCCTTCTCTCTCTCTGTTCCTCATTTCATATTCAAGCTCTGTCCGTTTCTCCCCACATGTTCAGTCCATCACAGCCAGTGAGACCAGTTGTAGTGACACACGATACGGCATTTTGTGAGTGAGAGAGTGTGTGAAAGGACAGAAGACAGAAAGCAAAGAAAAGAAAAAAAAGCATCCAACATGTGTTGCACCCAACATCCCCTACACCACACACACACACACACACACAATCATAAATATGTATCTCTGAAGGGAATGAGAGCTGATGTGCGTGTGTAGTATTGTTGCCACAACGCCAACACTGTGGTGACCACTTCCAGACAGGATGGACAGGTTAAGACTGTTGCCACTCTGTCTCTCAGATACATGTCACTGTGTGTGGTGTTTTGAAATGTGGGGGAGAAACATAAACCAATATAAAGCATGCATGATCAAGTAAACTTACAGTGGGTATATGGACAGTGGTGACTGTAAGCTCAGTCAAAGCTAAAATTAGTACTATGTAGTGGCAGTATGCAGTGACAATATAGTTAGCCCTGTGTAAGGTTTGTGCACATTGTGGTGTTGAAACTCTTCAGCAGTGACTCCTAACTAGGAGTCTGTGTACCCTGAGGTGTCCATCCGCTAAACTCAGCTAAAAATAGAAACAATGACTTGATTTAAAATATATCGTCATATTTATGAAAAGGACAAAAAAGCAAGGATGATAAATCAATATGATGCAGGCTTTTACTACATAACCAGTAAGCTGCCCATCAACCCGAGTCAGTTGTAACACCTAAACACCACATGTTGCAACTGAGAGTGTTTTAACAGTTAGCAAGTGAGCAGAGTTGAAATAATTAGCTAAAAGGACTATACAAACAGCCTCTGTCACTCCAAATGCAAACTTATAAAATAAATAACATCCAGACGATATAATTCATGCATAAAACCATATTTGGAACATGAAGATGATGTAGAGAAGCTCATTTTCCCAGTGAATCTAAACACATGATGTGTTAAGGCACAACAAATTCTAGATTGTCAGCTACTATATTCCTGTTTATAACTTTTTTAAATAAGCCCAACACTATTGCCTTGATTTGAGGAGGCAAGTTAATAAATTACTGGTTTAATCCCTGGCACAACAACATGGTTAGTAGGGCCAATGCTTTTGTCCCTATTCAATTCTTTCACGATACATGGGTGCCGATTTGATAGTATTGCAATTTTCATTTATTGCGATTCTAGAAGTATTGAGATTTTCTTTTCCTTCTTTAACAAAAACAAAAGTTGAACACTACACTTTTAGAGACAATATATCATGAGACATTTCTGAAAACTAATTGTTTTCTAAGAAGAATGCACATGACATGTCAGTCTGACATGTATTTCCTTTGTAAAGAAGTACATAACATTTATTTTCTGCATTTTCTGCTTTCGGTCTGTATTGCTGAAAATTGATAGGATGTAGGACTTTGCCATCGGCTGTACCCTTTAAACAGAAAATATTTAGGTATATTGATTCTAGGGGAAAGAAATCCATTTTAAAAACTGACACACAAAAAAAAATCACAATACATACGATTTTCGATTTATTTATTTTTCTCCAGGCCAGATGCCTGCAATTCCTACCCAAAGGAGCAAGGTACCGACCCCCTTCCAAGGGTCATATCTTTGACCACATACTCAGCTGTCTCTGACATGATGCTTACTGTACCTACTGAGGGTTAACAGCAAGCATTGTTTGCTAAAAAAGGTTTGCAGTACATTAACGGAAATCAATTCCACCTACACAGGATAGTTTACATGACCCTTATCTCATTCTCAGTGTGCGTATCAGAGAGGCTGCTTGACTCTGTGTTTGTGTGATTACTCATGCCTTGTTATCAAAGCAAGATAATTGCAGTTAAAAAGTAGTCTAGATGACTGATAAAAACTGTTTTACCTAAACAGATAAAGGAGATTATAGTAACAGTAGCAAAAACCTAAGATTGTAACTTCTTCCCAACTCATAAAATTAGTAACAGGGACAGCGTATGTGAATATTAAAACTGGGATATGTTCAGAGGAGGGTACAAGTTAATGAACAAGGCACCTAAAGACAAATCCATTCCTGAAACACTTTAGCTCTGTTAGGGAGCAGCGATTGGCAATGTGCCTTTAATTGCTGAGTCCTTATTTCCATGGCAGCTACACTGAATTAAAAGGAAGTATCCATCTAATATTCAGTTCTTTGATTTATAAATGTAAATTGTCATAAGAATCATTGAACAGGAGCTCTTACTAAACGTGCATTGTAGCCACAAGATAATGTTGTGCCCCTATTGTGACCTATTTTGGCTGAGTTAAAGAATGACTTTATTATGATGCTTGCTCCTCTGTGTATACTAAAACACACTGCCGGGATGCTCAACATAGTTTCTGGCATCAACAAAAGGCATTTGGGATGTGAAGGAAATAATGTAGAAGAAAAATTAGATAAGTTGAAGGACACACGTGTGCTTTGTTCGAGTGTAACTAAAGTAATAATGCGCAACATAATATAAGTAGTGTATCTGATGGGGAAATCTTCCTTCAATAGGTGAGTATGAAAGAAGGAAATTCTGCAGAATAAGCCCAACGGCGCACAATGTAAGATTGTGTGTGCAAAATGTGTCAGTGACCCAGATTCACAAAACACAGTTGTTATCACAAAATGAGGAGACCTGCAAATGACCTGTGACCTTTTAGTCAACAATTTCATGAAATGTTCTTAATTTACAACAGAGAGCCCATTTAGGCCCTTAATCAAAACATGTGGGGACATAATGTTCAATGTCAGCTCCAGATATTTTCTTGGAGTAAATAAGATGCCAAACACATAAGAATTAAAAAGTGTGACAGGAATTATTGTGTGTGTGTGTGTGTGTGTGTGTGTGTGTGTGTGTGTGTGTGTGTGTGTGTGTTTGTGTGTGTGTGTGTGTGTGTGTTTTGACTGACCCAGCAATGCCTGGTTCTGGGACAGGCTCTGTGACACCCTGCTGCACTAAACATTTTTTTTCTTTTGCTCACCCTCCCTCCTACTAACCTGTGAGCTGACGTAGAGTTTCAGACACTCATCGCACACGGCCTTCCTGCAGCAGGGCAGGGGTGCGATGGTTTTCTCTTCCAGGCACACCCGGCAACTCTGCATCGTAGTCCCTGCACCGGCCTGTTCCACGGACAACGGGTGGGTCATGTCCCGGAAAGGATCCACCAGGTCGTCCAATGTGTACAGAGCCGGTTCGGGACTCGAGCCTGCTTCCTGTTCTGTCTCCAAGTCCATTTTTGGTGCGTCAGATGTGACCGTTTCATCGTCTGTGATTACAACGTCTTTTCTGTCGTTAGCGATGCAATACACAGTGCAGTAGACGTGTTCTTTAGTGTTTAAAGACTCATCTAAAGCGACTGTGTTGCTGTCACTGTCACGTTTATGATGGCACTGACCAGTAACGTTAACGGTTACAAATTCAACTCTTTGTACAACCGAAGTCAAGTCGTTCAAAGTTGGCTCGTTTATAGTCCCCGCTTCGCCCGTTTCACGCTCCGACTTTTTACATTCGCCACGTTCGGTTCCATAACCGTTAAAAACGTGGTTATTAACGTTTCCTTCGCGATGTTGTTCGTGCTCCGCGCTGCGCTGCATCCGGCTGTTTGTATTTAGACACAGAGAGGGAGATTTTGAAACCCCGAAATTCCTCCTCAAAATCTCGACAGCGCTCGCCCTCCTCCTCCTCTCTCCTCCTCCGCCGTTGCAGTTGTTGTTGTTGTTGCCCTTCGCATCCTTCTCCTCCTCGCTGCTCCTGTCCCCCGAGTCCCGCTCACCTCCGTCCAGGGATAACCGCGAGTTTGATCTGGTGACACGACGGCTCAAATCTCTGACCGAGTGCTCAACTTTGCTGTCCGTGAAGGAAGTTTCTTCCGGCAGGTTACGAGACAATTTCACCCTCTCCTCCTCAAAACCGCTGATAAAACTCGGCATTTTACAGGCGTCAGCTATCGGTCTGTCATCTTCCATCCCCGATATGTCTCTCCCCATTTAGTGAGCGGTTCTCTCCCGGACGGACCTCGGCCTGTCTACCTCTTATCCAACTCCACTACCAAAACAAAACAAAGCAGGCAGCTCGGTGCTTCCGGGTCTCGTCGTCAGCATGTAGGAGAGCAGCGATAGGCCGATGGGAAGCCTAGTGGTGAAGAGCAGCCCTGGCAGATGGGCAGATTGGCACAAGCAAATATCAGAGCACTGGCCAAAGTGGGCAATTACACCGGGCCACCAGAACTCCAGACCCAGAAGAGTTTTATTAAAAATATTTTTTTGGCAATATCGACTGAAAATGTAAAATGGATCATGCATTATTATCACCTAATCTTGAAGTCCTCGTGTTGAGAAGAGCCCCCTGTGTCAACATCTACTTTTAAGACCTGAATTGTTTCAGTTTTGTTTAAATATGTTGCATATCCCTACGTTAATGTGTTAATCATATTATCACAACCTGGTGAAGTATAACAGCATAGAAAACTGTGCAACCTGCCCTGAGAGTAAAGAACAGGGATTGATGGGGCCCAGCACCTCATTTTTGCCCATGTATAATTGCCTGGTCATGTTGGTAGCAAAATGGATGCAGTGGATGCAACTGTCTCATGTGAAACACAGAATATGTGTTATTGATGCTTATTATCTGTTATCATGGGTGAGATGTGTCCAAGGCTGTACAGTAGTAGTCTACTGTCTGCTGTTTGGAGCTCACTAGCCGTTTTACCACTTACCGTAAGAGCAGCTTTATACATTATTTCAATTACAGGTCCAGGTAGGTGTACTCAAATATTCAGAAGCAAGGACATGACTGGATCAAAATACAATCCAACTTTGGTTTAATTACTTACCTTTTATCTCTTTGGACAAACTAGTGCAGTGCCTGTTCAAAATGCTTGGCCTCCAGTATTGCTGCTTGTAGCTTTCTCCAGAACTATTGGAGAAAGCAGGAAACAGGAAGGCCCCCAATGCAACTCAGCTGTGTACCACTGACTTACTGTGTACTTCTACTTCATAAAAAAACATTGTACTACTACATTGACCTAACAATGAAATTTTACTGGTTACATTTGAAATTCAAATTTGACTCGCAAAATATCACAAATAAAATATGATACATTATTATTCATTAAACTATCTAGAATTATAATAAGAGTTAAAAGCTCCACCTTGAACAGACATTAAGTCAATTTAAGTACATTGTGCTGATATAATTTTATTTTGCAGGTTAAAAGTGTACAAATTTGTCAAAACACTAAGCCAACGTCCACTCACTAACAGTTATCATCGAGATTCCTCAGCTGTCATCACCTGACCTAACATGAATTGAGCCATGACATCTCTATGACAACAGAACAAACTTTATCTCCTGACGAAGACCGTGAGGATGTGGTTGAAAGCTGCAGAGAAAGCTAGAAGGTGGATTTTGATTAGGATTGTTTTGTCAAACTACTATTTCCGAGGTCAAGAGTGAACCTCCATGCTCAAGTAGAACATTTCACACACACACACACACACACACACACACACACACACACTTAACTTTAAAACAAAAAAACAAGTCGCAATTATAACACTCATCATCAAGTGTAGATGGTGCACATCTCATGTCTAGATATACAATTCTCAAATGTTGCTTCTTTTGCTGTTCTAGCCAAAATATTTTCTCACAGCAGATATTTTTTACTTGTCATAGCATGAAATGCACAGGTGAAACAAACTTCATTAACAATGGCTCAGTTCCATCATGTTTCCCAGTACGCCATGACAGTGAGTAGTGCCAGTTTTAGAACGGCAGCTCTGGTGTTGCAGCCAGGGCTTGATTGTGGCAGCTTCACATAAACAAAACTATCCTCGTTATTATGTTGTATATGGTGGTATACTTGACAGGAGCAAAACCTTTCAGTCAGTTTGAATGCACTTTATGTCTGTGCTGTGCACTTACATCTGTTACTGCACTATAGGTGTGTGTATTTTAATGTGGCAGCCTTTATGTCCAAGACAAATTTCCCTAGGGACAAATAAAGTAATCTTGAAGTTTCACTTGACATTATTAGTGGTAGCATGAATAATATGCTAGTTCAAGGCTACATATAGTTTTTTGAAAAGTTGTAGACCTATTACTTTTCATTGCACGCACACGCACACACACACACACACACACACACACACACACACACACACACACACACACACACACACACTTCTCATCTTCATTAAATTGCCCATAAATTATTTAATTTCAATTCCAACAGGGAAGGTGACACTCGAACACATAAGAATGAAAGTCATTTGGACAGACACATTTTTAGTTCAGCACTGTTGGCACAACTTTCAAATAAACCTAACTGGGGCACCTGTAAAATGGGTTGTTAGCTCCATAACAATGCCTCATTAATGCCATAGGGCGCAAGCCGCACGGTAATTAGTTTGCTTGTCCTGGCTGTACCCAATTGGTTTTAGTGGAGAATACCAACAGTGTTAAAAAGCCTTTACAAGTGTGAGTCATCCGCTGATTACATAAAGCCGGAAACCCAATTTTCTGAATGTGCTGTTCCATATTTAACAGGTCAAAAAGAGGGGATGCTCTGCAGAAGCTCTGGAGCATTAACTCCATCTTAAACTCAGCTCAATGCATCTAAATCCCTTTCACTTGAGAGGTTTTTATTCTTAATTGGGTAGATATTTCCTCATTTACTTTAACAACATTATTCTCAGGGATTTAAACACTGCATTTACCTTTGAGCGCCAGATGAGAATACCACCCACCATACCCCTCCTTCCTCGGCAAAGGAACAATAGGGCTTTCTGGCAATGACTGTGTTTGTTTGTTTGTGTGTGTGTGTGTGTGTGTGTGTGTGTGTGTGTGTGTGTGTGTGTGTGTGTGTGTGTGTGTGTGTGTGTGTGTGTGTGTGTGTGTGTGTGTGTGTGTGTGTGTGTGTGTAAAAAATAAGGAGATACAGATGTACTATATCATGACTGGTCAGGATGTGCGATGATGTTGCCCTCAGCTGTCTTTTTGGATCCTGTTACAACAGGTTTAGCTTTTCAGCCACTTTAGAACGTGTATTTTCTTTATTACTTCAGAACTTAGATGCTGGATTACACTTGGCAACAAAGACAAACCCAAAACCTAAAAAAAATAACTATGAATACGGTGTCATTCACATGCATAACGTAGCAAACGTAAATTAGTTCAGGTCACAGAAAGTACAAAGAAATGACTGAAAGGTGTCAAAGAAGACAGGACACAATAAACACTTTCCTTCTCCATTGTCTACTTTATTCCCAACTGTCTAGTTTATGTACAGTCAGTCACCTGTGTGAAAACTATCATAAAAGAGGAGTTAAACCAACATAGATGGTTCTAGTCAGTGGTGAACATAAACAAATCAACCCAGAGCCACAGAGAAGTTTGGATATTTCCACTGGCAGTTAGTGACATGTTCCTGCATTGACGTACTGACAGTGACTAGTTACTTAATTTATTATGATTGCTCCTCTAACATAATTGTTTCTGCTGCGACAGTCCAATGTCCCTTAATTTAATGTTAAAATTAAGGGAAATAAAAAAAGTTTTAGACAAATTGTAGGTATAAGACAAATTGTAGCAACAAAATACATTTTAGTTTATTCTCTATGATAAGCAGTTGTCTACTACTTATACAGAAGCTGATCTGATCTGTGGAGTACCTCAGGGTTCTGTCCTGGGTCCTACACTTTTCTCTTGCATGATATTCCTAACCCTTTACTTTTTTGCTCTTTACAGCTGTATTTCCTTATTAAACTAATTGTGCAAGCACCAATGACAATACTTGACGATGCAGAAAACGTATTTTCTCTATCAGCTCCTTAAATAAGTGATGGGATCCTAAATGAACACAAAATATTTTGCCAAAGATAGCACCGTTTTGTTTTTTTCAACTGAGAGATTTCTCTCTGTGCTGATTCCTGGGAAATAGATGTGGCTCAGAGGGTAAGAGGTAACGTCACATACTTCTGTGCACCAATCAGAATTTAGCGACATTTGAATCAAAGCATGATGACAGATAGGTTGGCTGCTTGTTTCCAGGCCACTAGCCATGTTTCCATTCAATTGTAAAGTGAATTTTAAGCAAACGTTTGAAATGTCGCAAAAAAGAAATGCGAATTAGGCATGTTTCCTTCAACTGGTGTGGAGCGAATAAACTAGTGTAGTTTCGTCAAAAGTTAAGCACTTAATAAATAATGGCTAAAGATATGTTTTTTTCTTTTCAAACCTTAACTTTGAATGTTGCTTATTTAGACACACATATTTAAGAATATAGAGAAATAATTAAATTTGAAACCAAGTTTTCAGGGGCTTTAAAATGGTGAACACTTCAACATATTTACCAAAATTAAACAAAGCTGAAATGCTGCATTTCGCTCATCAAATGAAAACTTTGCCAAAGACAGGATATATGTCTTTCCCTATTATTCATACATTTACTCAGCACCATACTAACAGTAATAACTATAACTGTTTACTCTTGCCACAACTTTAAATCTTCAAAATGGAGAAGTTACATTTAAGGAGAGCTTTGTAACTCTTAATACAGATTCAGAACTTTACAATAGCTTGACTGAATGTTTATTGATGCCATTTAACAAAGTAATAGCTCGCCTCCAGCTTCTTCTGCAAATGTTCAACTCTTTATGTACAGATCTTAGATCTACAGACAAAAAGCTCTATTGACTGTTCCAATGTTTACATATGATAAAGCAACTGTGAAGATAAATAACCAACTGTGTAGATTATGTTCATTATTATTTAAAAATATATTATTACTGTTCTTATTGCTGTTGATTATCAATTTGTGATGAGTTCTTCAATTTTCTTCAGTTTCATTTGTGTTGAAGTCATGGCTTTTCAGGTTCTGGGTTAAGTGTTGTTCAGTTCACCATGACACAGAAAAGTACAAAGTTTCACATGCAGACACACACACACACACACACACACAGGTCACATTATATATCTGAAATCCTCTCTTATATCTGCTAGGTTGGCGTTTAGGTTGGTATTGGTTCCACAGTGCCAGGTGATATTGACTTGATCTAATCCATTAAAGACAAACAAATTCATTAATTAATTCACTTTCAGTTCAAATTCAAAACTAATGACACAAGCAACTACCTTTTTCAATTAAGCTTCTAAATACTGGTTATGTGACCCTTTTAACAGCATTAGCTCCTGATTTGAATTTTGCAAAAAGACACTTCATCAACAGTCATTTCATTTATTAAAAAGCAATGGGTGGTGTTGGTTGACAATTCAAATATAAATTAATATTGTAAAGTTAATTATGTGCTGAAATGAAAGTGAATTTTCAGCCCTGACAGAATGGTTAATGACAGAATTACAGACTATTGTGCAACTAATTCCCTTTCCTCCATTTTCTCCTCTTACGCTCTCATTTCAAAATACACTGTACAGATAGAAGAAATAAAACATAGTAGTCCCACTTGTACACAACATAATACATTAGTAGTCAACTAGAAAAAACAGTAAACACGGCCACATGTGGTTAAAAAACGTCTAGAAGTTCAAAGTTACATTTCATCGTTTTACATTGTAGTAGCTATTTTATCTCCTTTACTCTGCAGACATTTCAGTGTTATTTATAGAAAAATCACAAAGTTCACATTTAAGACTCTTTGACGAGAGTTGAGGGGCATTCAACAGACCAAACGGTTCCCATTTTAAGTAGCTAGTTAGTCACACGCAGCATGAGAATAAATACGCAACAGTTTGGAAACACCTCATGCAAACACATAAACTGTTGTTTCTGTCCTCCAGTCGGTGGAGCCTCACGGGGCAGCGACTCTGAACGTAACCCACAGAGTTTTGTTACAAAACATGAATTGCTGAGCAGAGGGGGGTGGACTTTGTAGTTTGTAGTGGAATAGTCCATCCTTATGTCGATGTTTCCACCCAGAACTGTTCCTTGGTTGACAGAGAAGGCATCAAAGTTTTGGTCCAGTGATTGCAACACAAATGCAACATGTTTAGTTACACTTCCAGAAGGAATCAGTTGATTTTTCTCAGCAGAATAAAAGAGAAAACCTGCTAGCCGCATGGAATGCAAATGTGAAGTTTTTGATTTGTGATATCCTCGCTATTTCTTTTGACATGGGAACCCAAGAAAAGTGAACCTGAGACCCATTAGTTTTGGTCCCAGTCTGTGGCTTTCAGAAACCAGGCTCTACAGATGTCCATGTGGTGATACAGTTGGCACTTTCAACATTAAAATGTGAATGGTGAGGTGAAGAGAGGGAGCTGCTATGGCATCCCTCTGGTACAATTTTTTGTCCTCATTAGTCTGCAGGCGAGGATGAACGCGTGCAGTGTCTTCGGAGATTCAGCCTCTGTCGTTTCGTTTCTCCTCCTTTCACCAATCTTTGTCATCCACCAGTTAGTTTAGATATGCAATATATCAATCAAAACAATGAATAATTAATCAAATAATTTAACAGATGTGTCTCTGTTCCCACATGATGACGACAGAAATTTTTCAGCTTTTTGTGACATTGTTTATGACACAGGAGGTTTAGGCCACTCTGACTGTGATTGTCATTTCTGTAAAAGGTGTGTTTTCTTTTTATGTAAGCATTGCCTGTGGAAGATTTAGAACTATTTCTGGTATGAGGAAGAGGTGCTGCAGATTAGGCTGATTGGGCACTTAATTGAGCCACCAGCCTGTTTTTTTATTATTCAGAAAAAAAGGGGGAAAAAACTTGCCTGACAAAAGAGATGGGTGAGTGTCGACGGAGCTTGGCATTGAGAGCTACAAAAGGAATGAGGTGGAAGGGAAACTGTTGCCTGACCTCAATCCCTCTTCTAGGGTTGTTTGCTTTGTCATGTTTTGTCTATATCTACCTCTACCAGCCTGTCTTGGATGGAAGACAAAATATTTAGACAGCAAGAGACCAAAAGACACTTCTGGAACAACTGTCCCATCGGTATTACCGGTAATATGGCAGAAAAACCCCATGGCCTTTGGGATGCTGCAGCTATATGTAAGTCTCCTGTCTGTTTCCCAGTCTGCCTGTCTGAGTTTCTATTGTAAACATTAAGATTCACATTAGTAGTACAAACGTTAATACATCTGTTAGGTGTATGTGTGTGTGTGTGTATGTGTGTGCATGTGCTTGTGTGAATTTCACACATGCATTGCTTAATGCCTTTGTATGTGAATGTCTGTTTCCTATACACATGCACATATGGAATGGAAGTGTGTAAATCTACACATCACACTGTTATTTGACAGTGAAAATGTCAGAAGAAAATGTGCGGCATGTTATGGTGACTTGTATCAAGCTCCCATCTTTGCAGCAACAAGAAACCAAATGCACCAAAAAGTAACCTTAAAAAAAAAAAAAAAAAGTGTGTGACATTCCTATATCGGTAGTCTTGTTAGTAGATGCTTGGTCAGTCTGGTTGGAAGTCCATTGTCTGATGTGTCAGGCACAAAGAGCAAAAAGTTCCAGAGATGGTGAAACAGTTTCTATTGTATACATGGAGGATGTTTCTCTGGGTTTTTTTTCTTCAACTCTTTGGTCAGGCATATGTGCTCTTGTCTGCAGCAGCATGTTAACATCACTCTGACAGTAGAACACCATGAGTTCTCCTTGGAAGCCTGAAGAAACACGTCATTAATTCACCAATGGGCCTCTCTACATCCCTTTGGTTTCTTTCACAACACAGATACCCAACATCACAAGAGGATGCAAATCATTGGCTCTTGATCACATCCCTCAGAGACAAAACAAAAAATGCAGCTGCCTGTACTGGTGTTTTACATATGTCCTGCAGTTACCGTGTTCAACCACACAAGGCCAGTGTTTCATCAGGAACAGACCTAACTCCATTAGAAACAGCAGACAGGCAGACCAGGGAAGCAATCTGACCAAGGACTGGAAGGGGGAGGCGGCAGGGGGGTGGGGGGTGTGTGTGTGTGTGGAGTATTTGTAGGTTGAAACGCAGAATATCTTAGTGTCTTCTGTATCCTGTCTACTTGTCTTTGTCTTGGTTGTTGTTTATTAAAAGACAGTTGGAGTAGTAAAAGCAGGAGGTTAAGCAGTGGCGATTGGTAAGGCAGTGCTTCTCAAGTAGCTCCTGGGTTTACTTTGACCTGAATGAAGAGGAGGGGAGAGCAGAGGGTTACACAAAATAGTGACTGAATCCATTTCACTGTGTTGCTTAAGTATAGATTTAAAGGTAAATGTTTATGTGAACCTCTTAAACTGCAACTGTGTGAGGTTCAGTATAATTGGGGACAGTAAAGATTAAGAGGTTTCTGATTAAATGCTTATTGATGCATTTGTGTGGTATCGTTCCTGATAAAGTAATTCACTCTGGCAAATAAGCTGAACAACATAATGTTTAATGAGGACATCAAAAGCACTTTGTATTTTATAAAAGATAATACTGCCAAAGACAGCTTGAGCACACCCACATGGGTGTGCTGACTGATACTTTCCCCCAAACTATTACAGTAAGAATAAAAACTGGGAAAGCAAGAAAAAAATGCAGTTTGATTGCTTGCCAATGAAATCAATATAATTGTTGACACAATGTAAATAACAGTGCTTTAAAGTGAGACTATGTACCGTAACATTTAAGATAAGAAATAGCACATCTTCCTTTTTACAAATAAAATGTATGATTCATGAAACGCACCCTTGCTTAATTCGAACACTCAGGCGTTTTGCTGCTACAGCCGTATGACCAGTAGCTTCTGGTGGCTAATGTTAGCAAACTTTCGGGTAAATATTGATGGATAACAGACTTTATGACTCTTCTCTACTTGTGACACGGTTACAGTAACATAGCATTTTAGCGACACTGTGTTCCAAATTATTATGCAAATGCTATTTTACACTGATTTTCCTAAATGGTAAATGCAAATGACAGTCAGTGTAATTTTCAAGTCACCAACCGTTAGGGTATAAGTTGAATTTCACTGAACAAACCACCCACTGAAAACATTTTTTCAAAAATAAAAAACTCAAAATGCACTGTTACAAATTATTATGCACAACAGAGTTTCAAAACATTTTATAGGTTGTAAAGAACTGGAAATGGTCATTTGATGAATTTAGAATATAGAATATAGAATATAGGTTGGTGGATGGCCACCATGTCCCAATAAGGCTGCGACTTCAGCAAAGAGGTGGCGGAGTCATGTTTTGGGCCGGAATCATGGGGAGAGAGCTGGTGGGCCCCTTTAGGGTCCCTGAAGGTGTGAAAATGACCTCGGCAAAGTATTTCGAGTTTCTGACTGACCACTTTTTTGCTCATTTATACAACATTCTGGAGGCGGTGATTGTTGTCAAGTTATTTTGTGTGTGTGTGCGTGCGTGCGTCTGTGTGTGTGTGTGTGCGTGCGTGCGTGCGTGTGTGTGTGTGAGCTGATGCTTTTTTATTGGTCCTTCTGGCCAAGGCCAATAAACATCAAAGTGAAGGGACAACAGCTGGGGAACAATGATAGCATATTGATGATGTTTGTCCGAGTGTGTGTGAATATATGTGTGTGTGCATTAATGTACAAGCACAAGATGTATATCAGCACATTTACTGTGTGTCTAGATGCATTTTTTGTTTGTATCCAGTATTTGGGTTTGTGTGTGTGTGTTAGTACCTGCATCTGTGTGTGCACAGATATGTGTATTGATGGTCTAGCTCCTGTGCGGGAGTGTGTGTTTGTGTTTGCAGCCATTATCTTGGTGGTCGATGATTTATGATCTGTGTTATGACTTCCACAGGGGACATATAAAACTACAGAATGGCCCTTTATTGCCTTTCTTCTTTGTTTAGTCCTGCGTTTCATCCATCACTTTGTTTCTCTCCCCCCCCCCTTTTTCTCTCCATCTACTAGTCTCTCGCCAATCTTGATCACAATTTCTCCATCTCTCTCTCCCTTTCCGTCTGCATTTCCCTCTAATTTGCTCCTGCTCTTTTCTCTAATAAAAACAGTTATTGATCACCTGTCTGCTGCACATCAGTGGAATCACCGTTATTTCCTATTGTTGTTTTGTTGCAGGAGTGTAAGCTTTTGCTGTATTGCTTGGCACTTTCCACAGGACGAAGTGAGATAGCGAGATTGATGCAGGGCTGTCTAAGCCTGGACTCAGACTCATTTTGTGTTATCCTATTGGCTCTTCGGGGGCCTAAGAATAGCTGAAGATCTCAACGAAACAGGAATCTGTGGTTTGAGTCTCTGGAAATCACCATATAATCTAATGTAGCATGGTACGATACAAAATAAAAGCATCCAAAACAATATTTGAATCCATTTAATCACACAAAAATGCTACTCAGAAGGGTGCCCTTTTCAGTCAATGTGGGTAAAACAGCTAATTATGAAACACAGCTTCAGCAACAATGACTTCAAGACTTTCATCACATACCCCACATTTATTTGCTAAGTGTGAGGAGAGTGATAAAAGTGCTACGACAGTGACAACTGATGAGACCTTGGGCTGATAAATGATAAGCCCTTATGCTGATACAGCGAGAATGTGCTTATATCATCCTCACTGCAGAACTCTACATTTCAAACACAGATAATAAATGTGTCCCTAAACATTGTTTGCTGTTGATATTGGGTGGGATTTAAGTGTATGGAGAGTATTTGAGGATTGAAAACTGGATTTCTGGCCAACATTTCGCACAATATATGCAATCTTAGCCTCATCTTTAGAACTAATATTATGGGTATGTAATATATAAAAAAAAAACATCATCAAAGTATTTCAACAAGGCATTTGTAGAAATATGTGTATACATAGACGGAATATAACCATACTTACATGTACATGGGCTGTAGCTGAAGGTGGGAGGTCTTCTGAGGCCCCTGGTAACCGTACGAGTCAAACCCTCCTATAAAATCAACTGCACAAAAAACAAACACCAATTAGAGAAAGCGTATGCCTCTGTGATTATTAACTGGGAACATCCCACCACAGATGATTCATTGCATTAAGCCTTTCGACACCTACGGAGGTGTCAACAGAACATTTTGTACCAAAACCACCGCCTCTATCGCTGCTGCTCGGAGCGCTAATCAGGGTTGTAGGCATGAAACGGCTTCGAGCGAAAATCTGGCCTCAACTGCATGAGAATCATGATGCAAATCTAATTCTATTTTTAGGAGGAAGACTAATAAGACTTATGCAGCGATATATTTATGCCTCGAGAATACTCCTAACTCCTAAATTATCTAGGATGGCTCCACAGATTCCCAGGCCGAGGAGCTGCCAGCAGGTGGTTGCTTTCCTCAGACTGCAGCAGAGAGCCTGGACCTTTGAAGAGAAGCCATGATATTTCTTTTTACTTTGATGTTGTAGAGCTCATAAAAGGGTACTTCCTTGCCTTGATCAGCAGCGTACTTTCTTATTTATTGAGTGAGGTTTTTATAACATCAAGTACAATGTGGAATTTGGCTGTCACTGAAGAGATGAAAGTGGCTTTAAGTATACCTTAAGCCTGCATGAATCAGGGATGTAAGTCCAAACATGATGTGCGAGCCAAACACAGTCAGGCAATTACACTAATTAGTTTGCTTATGCCAACTAACCATAAATAACACATATATATATATATGTATGGGACTGTTGTCTATTTACTTCGCTACACCTCATGATGATAAGTATAGTCAATATAATGCTGTTACTCTCCTTTTAGAGGAATCGTTGGTCTGTACACATAACATAAATCTACAGCCTACCAGCTACCGGGTTAGCTTAGCATAAAGACTGGAAACAGGTGGAAACAGCAAGCCTGGCTCTATCCAAACATTACTGTATGTTTTTTTTATTGCCTACCTATACCTCTAAAGCTCACTGATTAAGTAACGGTTAATGCCCGACGAGGTGTCCATTTTCAGGTATTAGGCGAGGCCTGAACCGTCCCGGCGCACTTATACCATGGGCACTTGCCAAATATATATATATATTTTTAAACATTAATTCATATTTTAATACGTTTTACAATCGAAATCTAAAGTTTTTCCAAACAATAACTGTTTTCCTGGTTACGCCTGACGGTTTGACTAATACCTGGAACAATCACTCTCATCCCATAAGGTTCTTATGCAATGCAAACATTGGTCACTGCTCCAGGGAATAGAACGGACCTTAGATTCAACTTGCCACCCTTGTACAGAACTGAAATTTAGAGGCGCTAGTAGGCAAATTTTAACTTCAAACAGAGCCAGGCTAGCTGTTTTTCCCGTTTCCTGTCTTTATGCTAAGCTAACCAGCTGCTAGCTCAAGTGTCAATGTACAGAAATCAGAGAGGTATCTTCTCATCTAACTCTCTACATGAAAGCAAATGAGCATAATACCCAAAATGTTGATCTGTTCTCTAAACAAAATGCACAACTATGACTGTTATTGATTTCCAAAGAACCACTGGATTGAAGAAACATTTTATCAGTGTAATGTAGAAATTTAGCATTACAAGTATTTGTCTTCACAGTTCTGTGGTTCAATGTTTCTGTCCTCGCATACTTTTCTTGTTTCTTTTTAATTGTGTTGAAGTTGTGTAAAAATTCCTTATAAGCCACCTTGTCTTGGCTGTGAGTTTTAACACGTCTCCCTTAATCCTCTTACTCCATTCATGTGAAATTGTGATAACGCCACACGACAACAGATGATCTTCTTTGTCCATCAGCAGTTTTCCTGGACTGCTGCAATATTGTGATATTTTATGATCATCCGGCTCATTATGGTGGTTGAGTCAGACAATGTGGAGACACTGCCTGTGCTCTTGATGTGCTCCTTCTTTGTGTGGATCCTTTTGTGGAGGAATGGCCCGGTGTGAATGGTAAGGGTTTCCTGCTGATTCATGCTGCAGTCAAACCGTATCAGCAGAGTTTCTGCCATGCTCGACCCTTTGAACGCAAGAGGAAATGGAGCCTCTAACCTTGTCACTGCGCTGCCTATCACGCTGTAGCAGCTCAATTTAAAAATCCAGATATGTTAATTATAAGGCGCAGGCTTGTCCAATGAGCACGTAAGAACAATTCTCACCAGAAGACAGAAACTGCACTTTGATCTGTAAAAAAAAAAACAGATGTCCTGATTTTTTATGGTCAAATTATTTTAAACCATTGTGATATTTGTTTATTTCTTCCAGTTGTGAGTGTTGATTAAAAAAAGCTTCCGTTTAAACACAAAGACTGATCATACAAAGATTGCAGTGTTAGGATTTGTGTGTGCATCTGAACGTGTGTTGTCCATGTGTGTATGTTTGATAAAAATCTGTCTGACACATTCAAGGAGCTGTGAGACAGATAACATTCACTATGATGATTAATCTCCTACACACACCTAAACACACACACACACACACACACACACACACACACACGCCCAGCATAATTATCAGAGTAATTAGCTTTCTCAGCAAGTCAAACTCTTCATTGGTCCTCAGTGAGTATTAGCTTTTTCACCCAAGGGACATTTCCCTACAAAGCTCCCTGATTATTGTTTAGTCTCCCAGACTACGTTATTACACAGCGCTTTCCCACAGCCACATTCGGGACTTAAGGCTCTGCAACACGAAAATTACAATGAATTCCAAAATCCCTCTGGAGAAAATTATTTTCTTGTCACATGAAAATGATGCATGATGCTGCCATGATGCTGCCATTGCGTGCATATTTCATTAAGGCTTAAAAGTGGCCTGAAATCTCCAATTGAACTGATTCCTTCTGAGAACAGTTGTCCCTTGAGAAAAAAGTGTGAAAATTACTTACAGTATTATTGCCCATTTGTGTGCTGTTTGCATGCTTTCTCATCTCTCTGTGTGTCCTTCTACAGTCCAAAGATATACAATTTAGGTGAATTGGAAGCTCTAAATAGCCCGCAGGTGTGAATGTGTTTGTCTACATGTGTTAGCCCTGTGACAGACTGTGATAGACTGGCGACCTGTCCAGGGTGTACCCTGCCTCTTGCCCAATGCATGCTAGGCTCCAGCTCCCAAAACACTTTTAACAGCATCACAAGTGGCTGATAAAGTGGACGAACAGAGGAAGCGTATGATGCATGGGGCTGAAATCAGAAATTGTTGAAGCCCTGGCCCTAAACACTTTAAGTGTTTCTTTACAACATTTAATATTCATGACTAAATACGAAAGTTAAAGTTAATGGAAGAACATTCAGGGGTAGGCCTGTCGCAATTGATACATGATCACCTGATTGTGATCATTTCAGCTGACCAACGATCATTTTGCATAATCGTTGGATTCCACAATCGAGGGAATTGTTACAAATGTGGCAACTAATAGAAGGTAAATTAGGTGTGTTTCCATCCGCTGGGTAAATAAAGTGTCTACCTGGGCACAAGGTTTAAATGTCAGGAAAACAACATGGAAAAAGAGAGCTTTGCTGTCTCAATCTTACTGCTGTTGGGCAGGTTCTTCTGTTTCAGCTCATATGAGACCATATTTGTTGCTGATGGTGACTGAGAGGTGCCAAATCAGTTCTCTCTTACCGGGGAGCAGGGAGTCTCCTTTACGAGTGCAGCAGTGTGTTTGACAGCTCTGGTGAAAATAATGCTGGAGTGGCCGCTTCCATCCAGCTTGTCTAATTAGATAATTCACATAAAAATGTTTGGATGGAAACGTGGCTATTTGTAAAAAGTCCTTTCTGGAACCGCTCAGTGCGTAGTACGAGCTTAGCGTGTGTGGTCGAGCGAGAGAGAGAGTGAAGGTGGATGCGCTCAGAGCAGACAGGTGTTGCCAATGGGATTGATGTGGTTTGAGCAGATTTGTTCGAAAGTGCCTGCAACATGAGCAAACGACCACACAACTGTCATTATGCTTTTATTGAAATGTTGCTAAGCTCCGATTGGTGCATGGAAATACTGTACATTGTGACATCATATTTTCCAAACCGGTGAAAAACGCGAGGTCAAAAACATGAATGCCAGAATCTCTCATGTGAAATACCCACTAACTTTGGCACAAAAAAAAAAGTTTTTTGTCGGACTCATCGTGAGGAGCTTACTGGGAAAATAGGTTTTCACGGCCTTTAAACAAGAAACTAATTGATAAAGGTTCTACTTTGAAGCTTCTGCCTTTGAAGTCAATTGTTACAGAGAAGGTAAGAGTGATTTAACAAGCAGCATTTTACATGTCACTAAGCACATGAACTCTCACATGGATACACAGCATTCTCCTCAAGCTCTATCACATCTAAAATTGTTGTTTTGGTACAACAAGCTCGCTCTCAGGGTGCAAAACAAGCAGGGATGTGCCATCGAAGCATCGAGAGCCAGGGGCCAAAATACAACAGGCCAAATAATAACTGTTAGACATTAATTATTTAGAAATGGAACAAGTGGCATTTTAGGTTTCCCGTCATCACATTAAAATGCAGTGTTGAAAAATTCTCCTCTCAAAATAACCTCTGAAACTTAATTTATACCACATTAAACGTGGGATAAATGCAGTGTTACATCACTCTTAACTGTTTTTTTTTTAAGTCTAACAATGTGATGATTTATAATATTTATCTGTGACCTCATTGAACACATTGGCATTTTTGTCACATGAAGAGACGCGGGTCTTGTATGCAGCGCTGGGCCACAGTTTTATAACAAAAGGAAAATATTTAAATCTCCAATCTGCTTTGGACAAGAAGGAAAGCAGGACAACTTGTTTCCTGTCAGCACTTCAAACTTTTTCCACTGATCCAGTCAGTCCAGGCATTTATCACCTATCAATATTTATGTGTCCGCAAACACCACCCTGAATTCAGTGTTGAATAAGACATGCTTGCGTATTGATCCTCCCACAGAACGACTGCGTCTACTTTAATGGAATAACTAAACTGATAGCCTCAGGAAAATGGGCTCATTCATGGTAATGCTCACAGGCACACACTGCATTCAAAATACTACAATCGCAGAATTAACATTGATTAACACATGATTTGCCCCATTTCCTTCGTCTGTAACTGGTATTACACTTCAAATGCAATTCATTTCGACTGCCTAAATGGTAGTTAATGACACACTTCTCAATCAACATGGTTGTATTGAGGAACTGATGCATTTATAAAAAACTGAATGAAGATAAATGATGTATGAATGGATGGGTGAACATGTCTTGTTGGTCTGTTGCTTGGTGATGATGGTTGAAAGTGGTGAGTATGAGGGAGAGATGTATGAATGAAAGATAACTTTGATGGAGCATGAATCTACCTAGCACTCCTCATCCTTCACATTCTTTCTCTCTTGTCTCCTTCTCTGTAGGAGTGTGTCACTGTAAATGAATGAGCTTGGCTGCAAAAGCTGGAGGCTACAGGTTTCACTTTGAATTCTGTCTAAGTGTCAGTGAAGGCCCTCAGTCCAAGATGGCTTCATTCAAACCAAGATTGAACAAGAGGACACGCCAGGAAATAGCGATGAAGAGAAAACAGAGGAGCTGTTCGGATTTACTTCACGAGTTTGACTTGATTCTTGAACTCAGGAGCACCAGACACATAAACCTAAACCACCTGTACCTACTTTACCAAATATATTCCAAATTGACAGGTAGCTAAACCCCCTCCCCTGAACAGTGATTGTCCAATCATAGCTTAGCAACTGTAACTAAGCCCTGCAGGTCTGTCAAGCTTTGAATTTCTCCACATACTGAAGCAGGGTGTATGGGGCCGTTGAGCGATACTTGACATTTAAAGAGTTTGGAGGGTGGTGCATTTCTTTGACCTTTTAAACAGCGTGTTTGTCTGCTCTATGTGAGCTGCACACGTTAGCAAAAGACGCTAGCAAAGCAACACTGTACAAAAAATAAGCACAGCAGAAACGCCAGATAGGTCGGACCACTGTGTTTAACTATATATCTTTAAACGTTACAGTTAGGTCTACTGCTGAAAATGACAACCGAAACAAACAAGTTTGCCGATTTCACATATCTCTGCAAATCAAATCAACGGCCAGTTGTCTACCCGGAAGGGATTTTTGTGTAAGTGCAACATCACCGTGATTCGGTCTATAGCCTATCTAAGGGTTATGTTAGAACTTATAACCTTTTTAAACTTGCAGTACTAGCACTAGCTAACTCTACACATACAAGAACAATATTGTTTTTTTACTTCCATGTCTTCTGCATGGATCATCAACTGGTGAGGATGCTGGGACATGCAGCTTTTAAGCCTCGGCCTATTAGCACAATGTTATGTATGTAGCCACCGAGTGCATATTTAAGGAGTTCTCTTTTTAAAACGAGCTGGAAACATTACAAAAGTCAGGCGACGAGTTTTCAACCTACTCTTTGAGCTAATGTATAGCTTCATTAGTTAACTAGCTACAGCTGATAAAATCTGCTAGCAACAGTTGTCACAAAATCCACAGTTGCCTTGGAAATGGGACGCCAGCTTTTTTCTACCTCAGTCTAAAATTAAGGAGGCATTGTTTTTAAAAAAAAATACTAAGAATTTCGATGGTAAAGCTGCGTCCATTTAGCCTGACAAGCCAGGCCCACATCAAGATGTTGGGTCTGGGAACTCACCATTGGCAGGGCTCAATCCGAGGGGTGGGATAAACGGTTGTCTTTCAAATTGTCTCTGCACTCATAGCCAACCAGAGCAACGCTAGTTGATAGATTAAACTTTTGCCGTATCCGGTCGGCAAAACTCCGAACACATCTTCCTTTTTTAAGAATGACTTCAGTGCCGTTCTTTGTTCCTTTCTCAAAAAAAAGCTTAACTCCAAGTCTTCTAGAGTCGCGGCCAAAGCCGATTCCAAAGACCGCTGTTCGCCAGCAGCAGCAGCCATCTTCTTTGTTTTCAAGTAGCAGGGAATTCACGCAGAACCGTTGCAACCCTGCCGTCCTTATGTTAAGCCTGCCCACCGACTCTATACACGATGTGATTGGCCTGACCAGAATTTGGTTTTTCCATCTCGCAAGCCAACGGAGAGTTGCTAGACTGACCCTGGTTGCAAATTACATTTTCTGCCACTAGGCTGCGTCTAGATTTCTAGGCTAGCGTCCATTACCACTGTTAAACTGCAAATGTGCCTGGATAGAATGGTAAGCTTAATGTAACAGGCGTAGCAACAATGGCGCAGCTTAGCTGAAAACAGTCGAAAACAGTGACTTTTAACACAGGATGAATATACTGTAGACATCACTTTTATTAGGCTTTTGGGGTCTGCTGTAAAACGTGTGTGTACATGTGAGTGCATGTGTGAGAATGTGTACTTACAGCTATCCTCTTCTTCTGAAATGAGCTTGACAACATAGCAGGCGTAGATAAACCCCATCAACTAGAGACAAAGAGAGCAGCAGAAACAGAGGAGGGATTATTTGTTTGTGTCAGACAGACAGACAGACAGACAGTCAGATAGATAGATAGATAGATAGATAGATAGATAGATAGATGGATAGATAGATAGATAGATAGTAGGGGTGCATGATTCAGAAAATGACACGATTCAATATCGATTTTTAGGCTCAAGATTTGATTAAAAATCGATTTTCGATTCAAAAACGATTCTCGATTCAAAAAATGATTCACAGTATGTAAATGTAGTTACTTTTCCCATGTGATTGCAGTAGACATACAATTTAAAAGAAAAACATCAAATTAAATGTAGTTTGATATTACTTTATATGTCTTCATACAAAAATAAAAACTTCTGCAACTAAAAACTGCTTTGGCCAGCTTTCAAATACATTTAATTAATAAAACTGTTAAATAAAAAGAGCTTTTCGTTCAGAGTTCGGTGGGAGTTTAGAGCATTGAAAGAGAGTGCGTTGGTTGACTGGCAGGTTAGGTACTTTAGGTTGTTGTTCGTCCACGTCTTTAAATGTTAATCTCTGGGTGGTGGCGTACCATGTGAGTTCTCAAGTTTGTGGTGTTTCCAAAATACTTAACTTTCGCTTTGCAAAGCCTACATATAGCATGATTCCTATCAAGTTCCGTCTTCCCCTCGAGGTTATAAAAGCCGAAATGTGCCCAAACTCTCGCCTTCAATGAGGATGGAGCAGGTTGAATAATTCTTTCTGTGAGGTTTGCCATTGTTTGCGCCGACTAAACTACTTCTGCTGCACTTGTTCTTCTTTTGATTATGACAAGAGTGCCCAGGCGTCGCAGCGTCATCTATGGGAATGGCGAGCTAAACTCATTTCAGGACAACAGTATACACGCTATTACAAAATGAAAACAAAAAAAAAATAAAATAAAATAATCAATAGATTTTTGGAATTCTATGAATCGATTTTGAATCGGTAGAGCTTGAATTGCGATACGAATGTGACTCGTTTTTTTTGCACATCCTTAATAGATAGATAGATTAAGCATGGATATTAAACAAATTGTTGGAACAGACAGGGTAAACAGGTGTTGGTGTAAGTGGAGCAGAACAGCTCTGTGGTATATTGCTCCAAAATAGAGCACTTGACTCAATGGACAAACACACAAACACACAAACACACACACATTCTTGTATCTTCAATGACAACCTCAAGGTTAGCCTAAACTTTCATGGTTTCCCAGCTGTACAGTTTGCCTTCAAATATTTTTATTATTTCATTAAACAAATACACAAATGTGTACAGTGTCTGCATATCACAGAGAAGACACTTCGTTAAAACATACAACTATAAAAAAGAAGAAAAAAAAGATGTCACACAATGTCTCTATTATGGCGCTGTGTAAACACACAGATTGTGATCACTGAAATTGAATTTCCAGCTTCCTGTATTGCTTCGGTGTTATGATGTCAAGGTAGATAGTTACGTATTTGTTGCTATTGTCAAAATGAAAACCTCACCACCACCGTCCGCTCTGAGAGGGCTTTGTTGTGCCGGGCTTGTAACTAAATGCAGAGGCGTATCTCACATTGTTCTCTCTTATGGTCTCAACTCCGCTTGAAGCCGTTCATAAAACTGAAAACAATAACGGCTGCAAATTGAACAATAAAGGGCCTACAGTGCTGTGTGTGTGTGAGCGTGTGTGTGAGCATGTGTGTGTGTGTTTTGACAGTGATAAAGCAATCCACACCAGCAGAACACCTTTGCTCTCTGATCTGCTCTCCCATTGGCTGTCTGTTTCCAAGGCGACCTGTAGGAGGTGGCTGATTGGAGCGAAGATGCAGTAGGAAGGTACAGTCAATGTGAGGTTGGATTTCTAGTGACTTTTTTACCCCAGCGATGATAGAGGAGGAAAGAGAGATAGAAAGAAATGAGGAAAGAGAAGAAGATTTAGAACATATTAACTGGACTAAAGGGGCCTTTTTTGTTCAAAGGAGGATTTAAGTGTAACCAAAAATGACCTGGTTGGTATTACACGGACACACACAGCCATACACATACATGTAAATACACATTGAGCTGCAAATGTGAGCAACTACATTTGAGATTCAGAGTATATCTCAAGGTCCTGACCTCATTTAGTCTAAATAATGTTCAGCTTCCAAAGCACCTCTCTCCTCCCTCCTGTTCTCATACAGTCTCCCTCTCTTGCTATTTCCTTCTATCAGTTTCTTTATTTCTCCTCTCTCCCCCCTTTTTTCTCTGCCTGTCTCTGACAAATACATGAGTTATAGAAATATAGTGTTTTTCTCAGCGGGGGATGCATTTACTTAAAGCTGAGCCAAAGACTGGAAGTAGACAATGCTGCCAGTATCAGCATGGGGATCGACGGTGATGAGAAAATCTATTTGGATAACACAGGAGGCTTTATGTATAAGAAATGCCTCGGAAGAAATTACCACTGTTCAAAGACGCTGATAAACTTTACTGCCACTGACAGCAGTTTAGCGGAATATCTTTATTTTGAAAGATTAAGATGACCTCAGACTGCCTCTCCTGTCCATTGCTACTCCGGCTAGAATGATTCAGTATTAGTTTTCACTTAAAGTGCTCATATTATGCTCATTTTCAGGTTCATAATTGTATTTAAAGGTTGTACCTGAATAGGTTGGTTTAATAAAAAAAACACTATATTTTTGTTGTACTGCACATTGCTGCAGCTCCTCTTTTCACCCTGTGCGTTGAGCTTTCTGTTTTAGCTACTGAGTGAGGCATCGCACTTCTGTTCCATCTTTGTTGGGAGTCGCACGTGCGCAGTAACTAGGTCAGCACTGCAAGGTAGTCAGAAGCAGAGTATGAGGGCGCGCCACGCTAGCAGCTAGGCGAGCATTATAACGTATGTTACAAAGTGATGAGCGTTTGTCTCTGAAGTAAAGGCTGGACTACAACAGAGCTGTTTGGAGCAGTTTGTGAACAGTGTTTTCTCTGGAAGATGGTAAGTCTCTTTGGGGTGGACTTTGGGCTTTTTCACTTTGTAAGCCTATAACGTGCACAAAAAGATATTTAACACAATAAAGAAAAGGGAAAAGCCAAAAAGCATAATATGAGCACTTTATTATTTTTTTTTAAGATTTATTTTGGGCATTTCACACCTTTAATGGAAAGGACAGCTATATATGAAAGGGGAGAGAGAGAGAGGGGGAAGACATGCAGGAAGTCGGACTCGAAACCTGGACCTTCTGCGTCGAGGCATGCACCTCTATACATGTGCGCCTGCTCTACCAACTGAGCTAACCCAGCCACACATATGAGCACTTTAAAGGACACTTTTAATGTCACAAAGTCAAAATGTTTAAAAGACTTTCAAGAGTTTGGGGAGTTTTCCTGTCACAAGCAGTAAACGCTGAACCGGAGCCTGTTCTGTCTTCTGCAGGCTCATTGCCTCTTAAAATGACTTTTGGGTGCAGTTTTGTTAGTACCACTGAACAGAGTGCAGAGAGCCTTGCCGCCCTGCAATAGAGAACATTTGATCAGCTGTGACAGAGTGTGTTTCTCTGCACATCAATATCCTGTTCATATTCTGGACACTCACGTATTCCGTTTTGGTGTTGCTGCATGGAAACATAATATCCTGTTTACAATAAGCTTGATCTTTTCCCGATGTGAAGGAAGCCAAATAAAATAGCCGTCGGTGCACCAATATTAGCAATGTGGTTGTGACGTGTGTGCGCCTTATCTTGTTTATTGTTGGAGTTGTGGGTCTGAGTAGGTTTGGTGCCTGCAGCTATATTTGCACTACTCACTGTTTGTGAAGCCTGAACACTTAAGTATCTATCATTTTGAGTTTTGTGGTGCTAAAAAGTTCTCCATAAAATAATTTATATCATAACAAGATCTTCAACAACAAATGTTGATATGAACAAGATTATTAAAAACATCCAAACAACCATCTAGATCTCTTTGCCCACAGCGCTGTACACTGACCTTGAAGGTAACTTTATTTATGTATTTTTTTAATCTATAATATTTTTTCTCACAGTGACTCATGCATTGAAGCTTAAAGCATTCCGATTCTAATATTGTCACCACGTGAAATGAGAAAGTAACTATGGGGAACTGAAACTTCTACTAAGGGTTATGTTTAGGGGAAAAAAAATCTGTGGGAATGAAATGATAATTATATTGTTTAATATAACCACTTGGTATGGCAACCTAAACGTAAAAGACAAAAACAAGCTTTCCAAAATTGTTAAAATAGCAGGGAAGGTGATTGGCAGGCCACAAACGCAGCTTAATGATCTATTTGACAGTGCAGTACTCAGGAAGGCCAGACAGATATCTGTGGATGCCTCTCACCCACTAAACTCTGAGTTTGAGTTGCTCCCATCTGGCCGTCGATTCAGGGTCCTGAGGGCGAGCCGGAATATTTATAAGAGTTCCCCATGCCGTAGAGGCACTGAATGCAAAATGACTGCATTATAAAAGACAAGGTATTTTTAAATATGTTCTCTTGTAGGCTGTATCCTACCTCCTCTCCACCTGCTGTTGTTTCTGCCCATTGCACAGTTGTGGTTTTATGTTTAATGGTGTGTAGTATTAGTGTGCTGTATGTTTAATGTTGATAACATCCAATGTCATGGTTGTGTTTTAATGTTTTGGAGATGCCAAAGACATATTTCCACCAAGGTGGACTATAAAGTCTTATCTTACTGTATCTTATTTACTTATTATTATATATTATACATATTAAATATAATACCATACCATCAGTGTTAATTCATTCATTCCAATTGCTTTCGTTTTTTTTTTTTTATCTCTTATTGTTTAACTGAAAATTCATCCGCTTTCAGTGCTTACACTTCAGCTGACACCTCCAGCCAAAATGTATCACACTCACATATTTCAGTTCCTCTCAGTCCTTGAAATTCAAATGAATCCCTGAATCCTTTCAGCACTTAACTTAAAACACTTAAAATCAAATTAACACTTTAACTTTAGTCAGTGCTTATACGTGAACTATTTTTATTATGCAAAAAAAAAAGAACATTTCTAGTTCAAAAACTAAAGAGCTAAGGAATTAACAATTAATAATGGTGAGTGACCACAGTGTGTGTGTGTGTGTGTGTGTGTGTGTGTGTTAGAATAAACCAACAAGAAAAAATATTTTAGCTTCTCCC
Source organism: Sander vitreus (assembly GCF_031162955.1). Taxonomy (NCBI): domain Eukaryota; kingdom Metazoa; phylum Chordata; class Actinopteri; order Perciformes; family Percidae; genus Sander; species Sander vitreus. The sequence goes on from NC_135872.1 coordinate 16,959,271, forward strand.
CTGTACCTCTTTGTACATATTTCTTACCCTGGTTTGCAGCTTTTGTCAGCATTTGGATGGACCGAATTAAAGTGAGCTGTTCCCTCAGGTTTCTCAGACACTGAGGGAACACTGGTCACTGGTTCCCTTTTTCATTTTGTCTGTGGATTAGGGTTACCTAGTTACCGCGGCAATACTGAAGGGTGTTCGGTGCGACGAGTGAAAATAGAAATAGCACCACTTCAGCATGGACAGGATCACTGCCCCGATCAGCCTGACAAGCAAGAACTTGAACAAGTTCACCACTTCACCTCACAGAGCCATGTACCTCATTCAGAGCAGAAACCATTTTAATGGGCTTTTATGTGCACGGTGACACACACTATCCCAGAAGGCAGGAAGACCCATATCACATTTCTTTAAAAGACCGTGCAGCAGGGCAACTGGGAAGCTCACCTGGTAGAGCGTGCGCCCATATACAGAGGCTCAGTCCTCGACGCAGTGGCCGCAGGTTTGATTCCGACCTGCGACCCGTCTCTCTCCTCTTTCATGTATAAGCCATGATAAACACTGTAGTTAGTTAAGCAACAGTGAGTAAACCTAGAGGCACATACTTAAGGTGGGGAAGAGTAATGGTATGGGTGATAAACTGTCAAATATAAATGTTCTTGCCGCTCCGCAATAGTTGACGATAACATTTTTCCTTTCAGAGCTTGAACAGAATGTTCTGAACAAATGCTTGCGATGATAATGACTCCAAAGTGGGCTTCCTGCACTGCAGATGCACCCTCTAGTTTCACAATATCTTCACAATTCTTTTTTTACTATCTTGATTTAGCATGTAAGCATGCTAACATTTGCAGGTATTTTTGACCTGATGATGGCACTAAATTGAAAGTTAAACCATCACTAAAGACATTACAGAACATCCTGAGGGGGACATGAATGTGTGTACCAAATTGAATGGCAATCCATTCAACAGTTGTTGACACGTTTCACTCAAGTGTGAACCTCATGGTGGCGCTAGAACAGTTAGAGGTCGGGACCCGACGGTACCCAACGGGCTGGGCCGGGCCGGGTTCGGACAGATATTTAGAAATGATGTTCGGATTCGGGTCGGGCTCGGTCACATCAGAGCAATAAGGCATTGAACATTTTAAATTTAAAAAAGCTTATTATGTAGGTGCGCGCCTGTGTTAACGTGCGCTTGTTGCCCCGTGTGCGCTGATGCGCTCATCTGTTGACATTTCCGAATGCCTTCCTACAGTTGCTTAATAAAAGCGGGCTTTCCACACAAACAAACGTACATGTGTCATTAGGATGAGAAAAAAACTAGATTTTAACTGTGTCGGGCTCAGGTCGGGCTCAGACATAAATATCTTAATGCTTGTCGGACGCGGGCCTGGCTCGGACAGAAAAATGCGGCCCGATCCGCACTCTAATCTAGGGACCATGAATCTGCCCAATAACTGTTGAGATATTTCAGTCTGGACCAAAGTGTTAGACTCACCGGTCATCCACAGTTAGATATTGCTGTCCCTAGAGCCACACAACAATGTCCAAAATTGCACTTTTTGTAGATAACTGAATCCTTCAGGCACTGGAATGAGTCCTAATATACAGTACAATGGGTATTTGTACACATTTAATAGCGAATAAATCAATGTAATAATTACATTGGGATTTAAATTGGGCATTTCTGTTTTTTTTTCCCAGAGTAATGAAGTAGCATACAGTATCAAGATATCTGGACTGGGTTTATTACAGTGAATGCTTTATCATTAGTGCCCCGAAATGATCAAGAATCCCATAATAGTGTAGGACAAATTTGCCACATGAAGAAATGAAATGTTATTAAACTAAAAAAGATAACTGAATCATCATTCGCTCCTACAATTATCAAGTCCTAAATGCTCCCTTAGCAGAGATTCTAATAACACCTGGAAGTTTTGAAAGGAGCTCTGGGAGAAATTAGAATGTCAAACAGCTGGTGTTTGATAAGGAAGGGGAAACGTACAGTGTGAGTTCTGCAGAGACCATAAAAATTCAGGGGAAGCGTCATGGGAGGAGACCTTTTAAAAAAGCAAGGACAGATGCCATGGGGAAGGCAGTTAAAGGTGACGCAGTTTGTCCTCCACTAAGATGGAAGAGTAGGTTGCATTTTGCCAAAACGATCGCAATGGAAAGTGCTGACTCCACTGCATCATCCCCCTCAAGGTTTGTAAAAACTGAATCAGCTCACAGGTTGATGTACGACCAACATTTCAGAAGATCATGATGTCATTTAGATCCATAATTAATTTTTTCCCATTCCCTGCGTCTTTACACCCACAACCTTCACACTGTTTATGAGGAATCGTAACTGTAGAGTTGTTTGTCTGCCTGTGTGATAATCTCATTAAAGTTGGATGCATTACTCCATTAGGAAAATGTATTCATCGCCAAATAAGAGAATCCATTACAGCTGCATCATTTTACGCCAGCTAAATTGTGCAATGATGAAGGTATCACATTCATTGAATTCAATCTGTTATGTGCTGAAGATGCCCATTTACACTCAAACTAATGTTTTGCTCTCTGTGAATTATTTGTGAAGAAACTATTTTGTCAGCCAGTCAAAGCTGCACTGAAAAATCACTTGCTACAATCAATATTTACGTCCAATCACTTTCAACTTAATTTGTTTGAGCTGTTTAATGCTTGTGTAAAACTACACACAATTTACAGCAACAACAAGTTAATCAAATTAAGTAAAATCAAGTATCAACCTGGCTCACCCTCGAATTTTGCATCTGCCATATACAATCCCTTGTTGCAAGCTTTTCTTTAATTGATTCAGGAAGTTCTTACCTGTCCTAATCGGGAGAAAAAAAAACAAAAAATGGGAGGTTTAACATATTCAGCAAATATGGGATTAGTGCTGTAAGGCACAGCGGTTGCCTTGGTTGACTGACATTCAATTCTTATGCATTGTTCTTTCTCTTCCCTGATCTTTGAATAACAATAACTATGAAAAGCAATCTGGTCCCAGTGCTGCTTCCATGAATACAATTCGACCCTAAACCAACACTACATACTGTATGATACTGACTCAATTTATTCCCCCAATGATGAACAAGTAAACCCTGAAACCATTTCAGTTATTTTTGTCCTATATTACAATATTTCAATGACTGAATTAACAGAACCCGAAGTACAGTTTGTCCTCTGGCTATGGTCATTAAAAAACACAGCCATCTTACTGATCATTATGAGAGGACAGACCAAGGACTGTCTGCTGAATGTCTCTAAACTCTTGGGTGTCACCTTCTGGTGGTTTAATTGTCCTGTTTATTTTTTTACATTGTTACTTTTTGTAAGTATTATCTCGTACATCATTAAGTGTTAAACATTTCCATAGTTTTTAAGCCATGGCCACCGGATTGCTCTAGGGAGATATTCATAATTCCCAGATGATGCATCCTGATGACTTTGGTGATTCCCTGACAGTTCTTCTTGCGCTAAGTAGTAGGCAGGAGTCTCACATTGCCAGACCCATCTCCACAGCGCTGTGGAGTAAGGTCTAGCTACACCACAGATACATTCTAGGATAGGAGAAAAAAACGCTCGGGGTTGTTTGTATTTCTTTAAACCAATCACAATTGTCTTGGATGGCGCTAAGCTTCGGACGTAGTGACAGTGGTTCTGTAAAATGGTAAACTTGTTTTGGTGGATCATTTGCACCCCGCAAAAGAAAACACCACATACAATATTAAATGAAATGAACTGTTCAGACAATACAGTAATGTGAGCTATTTAAATTAGCTGGATACATGGTTAAATGTTATTTGCTCTTACCAGTGTATCGCCGTGTGCACTTCTTCTATAGCAATCCCGCCAATCGGTTCCAAATTGTCCCAGTTAGAGAGTAAATGCCGTAAACATATTCTTTGTAAATCTTTACAATCATTCCTAAGCAGGCCTGACTTATTGCACGATCCAAATCTTTCAAAACTGGCCATTTTCAGCATCTAGCTTACTCGCTCGAAGTTTGTTGTTGTTTCCCGAAGCGAACAGAGTTTGCGAATGGCAACACACAGAGAGCGGAAGGTGAGGGACATGGAAATAAACTTCCGTTGATCCAGACTATCTTTTAAGTGACCAAATAACAGCGTCCTGTGTCGGCAGTGCCACTTGTTTGTTCTCTGTTTGTATCGTGCATATATTTGGTGTACACAAAATAATCTTCAACTGAAAAGTTGACTTGGAAAGTGTCTGCATGGTGAGCAAAGGGTCATGACTGTCTTAAAAGTTTATATTGCCTGTTGGATATTAAGGTCCATTTTGACAGAACGATTTCAACATTTTGGATTTTACATCAGAAATATGTCAAGGACATGAAATAATTTGGAGCAAAACATACTTGACTGTGGGTGTTGATATTGTTCAGTATTTACTCTAAAGTGGTTGGAATTTGTGCACTTCCTCTCAGTTATCTGTTTCAGTGTTGCTATAAGGTGTAGACAAGCACGAACATTTTATTTACTTCAACCCATTACATTTCATAGTTAAGGCTATTCAACTGTGTGCAGCGAAGGGCAGAGTGTGTGGAGGTTTTCTTCCCAACCAAAAACAACAATAGGCGATTTCACTGATTAGTTCCTCCAGTCTGGTTGAAGTAATGCTAATCACTAAAATGACTTTCAAGCATGCACTCTAGACCACTGAGCCCGCAGGAAGCCTCAGCTATGTTTTTTTTTGTCGTGAAATGTCATTTCAACATCACTCTGCTATTAGCAGGTAAAATAAAGTTGAGAGGAAAAAAACAACTGTAATCACAGAAGTCATACGTATTCCCCTACTGTGCTGCAGTCAGGCAGTGATGGCGTCAACCTACATTTCACTGAGGACTCTGAATCTCCCTGGAGAAGCCCTTTGCACTGCTTCAGCTCAGAGCTTCATACTGTGCACCACATTGTAAAGACACACCTTTGTGTTTTGCAATTTGGAGAACTAATCAGTCGGTTAACTTTTCAAAAAAGAATACAGTCATTTGCTGTCAGGGAGCAAAACAATCCACCTGTTACAAAGCCTGAAGAAGCTGGGTGTGAAACATGTCATTTTCTTATGAGATAAACATTCTTATCTTATTTACAAATAAATAAAACCTTTACAAGATTTGGTGTGCGGTAAAACCAGAACTTCTACAATAGATGAACCTGTAACTGCAAACACGAGACAAAATCAGTGAGTCCATCACATACCCAACTGACCACCCAGACAAACAAAAACATGCTCTGTTGAAGACCTTGACAGCTGAATTGCCTCAGTGGCTTTTCTGACTTTTCCACACTGTCCTGACATATGTTCACTTCAGATTTTTTACCCTGTCCATCAAAAAGCGCCATGATTTCTGGAAAACATTGGCCTCACCAGGCACAATTACCAGCATCAGTGAACCAGCCAGCTTACCAGTAAACATGCAAACAACCAGTCAGCTTAGAATCTGACCCAACCCAACCATTTTCCCGCACTGAGTCAGCCAGTCGACTGGTTGAACGTATGCTATTAAGAGACCCTGACAGTGTTTCCACCAATTACAGTAAACCAGCCAGCCAGTCAGCCAGTGAACCAGTCAAACTGTTGAATGTGTGCTCATGGAGCATGACAGTGTTTCCGCACACCAATTACAGCAAGACAGTGGTACAGCTATGTGGTGGCTTGGCACTCAGCCATACTATAAGTAACACTATCGATTGACAGAGAGGGCACGAGGAGTGGGTGAGAGAGGGCGACAGTCATGATAAGTGAGGGAGGGATGCTCAGAATGAAAAAGATGCTGAAACTCCCAAAATCTTTCTCTCTTTCTGTTGGTGTAATGATGCATGCAGTCACATTGAAGTGTCGGTTTGTTTATTGCGTGTGTGTCTGTATTCATATGCGTGTGTGCGCTCCGAAAAAAAGTACACAGGAGACTTGTATAAAAAGTGACAGGCCTCCCTCATTCCCACTCTTTATTTCTCTCTCTGCTGATCCTGCTAATTATCGCAGTTTGACAGTACGATAGAGGAAGAATTACAGAGGGCGAGGGGAAGCGACAGGCAGAGGGAAAAAAGAGAGAAGGAAATCGTTTTTTCTGTAACAATGAAGTAAGACAGAGCGAGCAAGAAAGACCCATACAAAAAAACCTGAGATAGAGAGGGAGAGTCTCTAAAGCAGCTTATCCAGCCCATTCTATGTTAATGAGGGTATGAAGTTATTAACTTAATGGAGCCTGGATGCTTTATTTTACCACAAAGTTGCACAATCACCCCAAATGCCCTAACCCATTGCAACAGACAAAGAAGTTGGCATGGTTGTAAAACACTTTAATAATAAACATTAAATTAAATGTATCAGTGAGTGTAACTGTAGAGAACATCAATTGCATTATTTCAAAGCACTGCATCTCTGTCACACACACACACACACACACACACACACACACACACACACACACACACACACACACACAGAAAATATCCATATTATTCTCTATGGATAAAATCCCTCATGATATCAAACCCGATTATCACCCGATTTTGCAGTTTCCACCAGCTCTGCGGAGTGTTTTAGCATCTTCGAAACTCCACTAATCCACCAAACACCAAACGAGTCAATGGCAGAATAAGCTGTTTGGCATTGGCAGAGAAGACTTGGCAAATATTTCATGGGTGCAACCCACATACTCAGCGCTGCTGCTCATCCCACAAATGCATGTTCCTTACAAATGTGGCACCATTTGAAAGGGAACTAAACAGGCTTTCCAACGGTATAAGATTTATTGCCAAAAAGCATTGTTACCACAGAGAAATAATCTACCAAACACAAATTTCCTTACTTTTTGTGCTAAGTTTACCTCCCTGTTTTGGTTTTATGGACGCCAGCTTTTGGTTCAGTCTCACTGCTTTCACCAGCGCTGTTTCCAGTGGCAACAAGCAGCTGTTTTCTTAAACCTACAGTACGTGGCTGTACACTACTGTAGTAACAAATGCTCAAAACGGCACTCCTTTTGAATCCAGTCATCTTTCTCTAAATGCTAATTCGCTAATGCTCTTTACCTGTGCTCACCAACCACCACTGGACAAAGCCAAGCTAGCTGTTTCCTCCTGCTGTTTCCTCCTCCAATAGGGGCTAGCCAAGCTAGGGGCTAGTTGACTCCACTCAACATAAGCGACAGACATGAGGTTACTGTCTCATGTCATAAAGTATGCAAATAAAAAGTATGTAACAGCATGTATTCTTCATGCGGGTACTCGAGTTGGAAATTGCAGTGCATACTAGAAAGTACTTCTTTTAGCTCAAGTACTTACAGCCAGGAGTATCTGCAGTGAGGAGTGAGCCACCTCTATGAACTGGAAATCCATCAGACAGCCGGATATAGATATATATCGGTGGTCCTCGGGTGCCCAGGAGGGAGGAGGGGTGATGGGTGTCACCCTGCACCCTGGGCCGTTCTCCATCCACCAGGAGCGATGCATGGACAGGTTGAACGTCAGGACAAGGTCAGAGTCCTGGCAAGAAAGAGTCAGAAAGACACAGACACAACGAGTTGAATTACATCCTCAGACACGAGGTAGACCTGGAACAAGACAGCAGCAGGTTGAATGTCAGGCCAGGTTATAACCAAGTTTTAATTAAAACCAAACAGTTTGTCAAATCGAGATCTGAGAGAGAGAGAGAGAGAGAGAGAGAGAGAGAGAGAGAGAGAGAGAGAGAGAGAGAGAGAGAGAGAGAGTGCCAGCTAAAAATAGATGGTTTTGTTTTGGTGTTTCTTCATGCACCAAAAGCTCTTGTGTGATGATTTGATGATGAGGAGGAGAGAGACAGAGGAGATGCTTTGTGTTGTGGTGTCATGGGAGGGTCAGTAACTACAACTGTTAGGCAACAGAGTTATGTTTTGTTCTCTTGGTTTATTTCTTCTTAAGCAGGACAATCCATAAACTATGGACACTATTAAAAAATGAGAGGCATATTAATGTGAATCAAATATTACTGAGGGGGTTCATAGCCACAATAGCAACGTGGCTCCACTCTTTGGTCCAATGGATATATCGCAAGAAATACTGACTGGATTGCCATGAAACTTTGTAAATACGTTCAAGGTCCCCAGAGAATAAATCCTACTGACTTTGGTGATTTCCTGACTTTTGCTCTATCACCACCATGAGGCTGACATTTTTAATTTTTGTGTAAAACCGTGGTGGATTGCCATGAAATTGGTACAGATATTTATGGTGCCTAGCAGGATAAATTCTAACAACTTTGGTGATCACCCAACTTCTCATGTAGCGCCAGCAGCAGGTCAAAGGTTTCAACTATCCTGTGAAATATGTCAAAATCTAAAAGATGGACTGGCACAAAATAAAATGTTACATACAATTATGGTCCCCAGAAAATGATTTCCAATGAATTTAATCTTCTGATTTTTCCTCTAGCACCGCCATGATTGATTTAATTTATGACAAAAGACATCCCAAACGAATGATAATACCATAATACTCCGCCGTAATTTGTGTTTAGTGCTCATTAGCAAATGTTAGCATGCTAACTGGCCAAACTAAGATTGAGACATGGTAAGCATAAGCAGCTAAATAAAAGCATGTTAACAATTTCATTATCAGCCTGTTAGCATGCTTCCATTAGTATTTAGCTCATGCCCTGTTGTGTCTGAGTAAAGCCTCGCAGAGCCGCTAGCATAGCTGTATACTGTAAAAGATTGTCTTCTCTTTGTTTGTTTAGCTTGTCCACCACAGCGTGAGCAGTCCCATCACTGGCAGAGATAACTTAAAACAACAGCCACAAGCTGCAAAGAACAGCACAATAAACAAGCATTTTCGGTCCCTGGTTGTTTCGGTTCTACTTCACAGCAGCAGAGAAAGACCACATAGCAGTGGCCCCTGCAGTTGGAATGCAGGGTAACGTTATCTGCTTTGGCTCCTCTACAAATCCTTTTAATTCTAAAAGCCTGAAAGATGCACAATAAATCAGTTATGATAGTTGTCGTGGTTTAAATAATGCAAATATTAACGACTCCACTTTGCAAGGAGAGACATAGATCATTCCACAGATGGCCATGCAAACTGCACTGACACACACAAACTACTACTGTAATACACGCACTCACATCAAATGCTTTACACACACACACACACACACACACACACACACACACACACACACATTTTTTCTCTTGCACTACTTTGCCTTTAGTCCAATGAAAAGCCTTAATGTTCTTTAAAAGCACGCTGAAAGCGAAAATGACTTTCATTTCATTTGCCAATTTTCTCTATGGTGATCTTTTTACCAAGATATAAAAAAAGATTATAAAACATTGATTTTCCTGTAGTCTATTGAAATCCAGTTACTCACTACTAAAGCATCCATCCATCTTCATCCGCTTATCCGGGGTCGGGTCGCGGGGGTAGCAGCTCCAGCAGGGGACCCCAAACTTCCCTTTCCCGGGCCACATTAACCAGCTCCGACTGGGGGATCCCGAGGCGTTCCCAGGCCAGGTTAGAGATATAATCCCTCCACCTAGTCCTGGGTCTCCCCCGAGGCCTCCTCCCAGCTGGACGTGCCTGGAACACCTCCCTAGGGAGGCGCCCAGGGGGCATCCTTACCAGATGCCCGAACCACCTCAACTGGCTCCTTTCGACGCAAAGGAGCAGCGGCTCTACTCCGAGCTCCTCACGGATAACTGAGCTTCTCACCCTATCTCTAAGGGAGACGCCAGCTACCCTCCTGAGGAAACCCATTTCGGCCGCTTGTACCCTGGATCTTGTTCTTTCGGTCATGACCCAGCCTTCATGACCATAGGTGAGGGTAGGAACAAAAACTGACCGGTAGATTGAGAGCTTTGCCTTCTGGCTCAGCTCTCTTTTCGTCACAACGGTGCGATAAATTGAATGTAATACCGCACCTGCTGTGCCGATTCTCCGACCAATCTCCCCGCTCCATTGTCCCCTCACTCGCGAACAAGACCCCCAAGGTACTTGAACTCCTTCACTTGGGGGTAAGGACTCATTCCCTACCTGGAGAAGGCACTCCATCGGTTTCCTGCTGAGAACCATGGCCTCCGATTTAGAGGTGCTGATCCTCATCCCAGCCGCTTCACACTCGGGCTGCGAACCGATCCAGTGAGTGCTGAAGGTCACAGGCCGATGATGCCATCAGGACCACATCATCTGCAAAAAGCAGCGATGAGATCCCCAGCCCACCGAACTGCAACCCCCTCTCCACCCCGACTACGCCTCGATATCCTGTCCATAAATACTACAAACAGGATTGGTGACAAAGCGCTAGCCCTGGCGGAGGCCAACTCTCACCTGAAACGAGTCCGACTTACTGCCGAGAACCCGGACACAGCTTCGCTTTGGTCGTACAGAGATTGGATGGCCCTGAGAAGGGACCCCCTCACCCCGTACTCCCGCAGCACCTCCCACAGTATCTCCCGGGGCACCCGGTCATACGCCTTCTCCAGATCCACAAAACACATGTAGACTGGTTGGGCATACTCCCAGGCTCCCTCCAGGATCCTTGCGAGAGTAAAGATCTGGTCCGTTGTTCCACGACCAGGACGGAATCCGCATTGTTCCTCTTCAACCTGAGATTCGACTATCGACCGAACCCTCCTTTCCAGCACCTTGGAGTAGACTTTACCGGGGAGGCTGAGAAGTGTGATACCCCTGTAATTGGCACACACCCTCTGGTCCCCCTTTTTAAAAAGGGGAACCACCACCCCGGTCTGCCACTCCTTAGGCACCGTCCCAGACTTCCACGCAATGTTGAAGAGGCGTGTCAACCAAGACAACCCCTCCACACCCAGAGCTTTAAGCATTTCTGGACGGATCTCATCAATTCCTGGGGCTTTGCCACTGTGGAGTTGTTTAACTACCTCAGCAACCTCCACCAGGGAAATTGATGCCAATCCCCCCTCATCCTCCAGCTCTGCCTCTACCATAGAGGGTGTATTAGTCACTACTAAAGCATCACAGAATATTGAATAATCTCCCTGATGAGCCAAAAACCCACTCAAAGTACATTTTCACTTGGGACTATCATGTTTAACAACTGCAATATAGTGGAGTGAAGGGCTGATCAGTCCCATAAAGGTAGGAAAGAATGGAAGGGCCATAAAGGAAAGCTCACACTTTTTCACCATTAGGATTCCATGTGACTTATTCTAGTAAAGACCACAAATGGATTCACTTCTTACATCAATATTATCTGTTTCTACACTGTAGACTCCACTTTGTCTTTATCGTAACCTGTCCCACTTATCCCCCCCACCACATCTATACTTGACTCTGTCACCTCCCTCCATATTGTTCTTTTTCTTACTTAATTTGTTCCCGTTCTCTCTATTACACTACAGTTAGTCACGCCGTGGTCTCTCTTTCCTCTCTCTCCCCCCTCCCGCTTTTTCTTCCTTGGCCCCTCTCTATTTCAGCATAATGAGTAAAATGCCTCATTAGCACAGAGCTCTGATTAATGCCACCTCCCCTTGTTGTGCTCCTCTTTTTAATGAGTAAAATCTCTCCCTCTCTGCCATCACTCTCCCTCCTTTTGTCCCATACTGTCACTGCCTTGCTCCAAATCTTATATTTCTTCACCTCTTTTCTTTCTTGCTCCCCTCTTTCTCTCTCTCTCTCTCTCTCTCTCTCTCTCTCTCTCTCTCTCTCTCTCTCTCTCTCTCTCTCTCTCTCTGTTAAATGGGGTTTGGAGGGGAGCACCAATTATTTCGGTACAGTCTCTATCAGTGCTTTTCTAATGAGTCTCTCGAACAAACACACACAAACAAAAAAGTAATTATCAGTGAAAAGCTAAATTTGGCAAAATGTCACCACGGCTAAGCCGGATGCTTTGCTACTTATTCTGCAGAATTCTCTCATGCTGTGAAGTCAATGAAAAGGGGCATAACGTGAAGGACGCGGCCGTTATTTAGTTGTAGTTAAGTTAGTTGCGCTAGCCACTTGCTGAATATGGGAACAAAATAATCTACAACTTCAATCAACTTGAGAAAAGACAAAGCAGCATTAATTAATTCATAAGTTTAACTTTGTTGGAACACAGAGAGCCGTTTTAAAAAAGCTTATATTATAATAAATATACCAATAAAATATGCGTGCAAAAAAAATCGCACTAATAAAAAACCCATTTAGGTGGTGAGAGCCATAGTAACAAGAAAAGGTAAGATTGTGTAGAAATTGTTAATCTACTTCAAATCCCACTATTTAGATTTGATATGCCTACTTTAAAGAAATCATTTGGCATTTTAGAAAATGTGCTTTCTTTCCGACAGTGAGAGAAGATTGACACCACTCTAATGTTTATCTGTTAAATATGAAGCTGTAGCCAGGAAACACTCAGTTTAGTTTAGCATAAAGACTGTAAGCAGGGGGAAACAGCTACCCTGGCTTTCGCCAAATGTAACAAAATCTGCCTACAGCACTTCTAAAGCACAACACTTTATATCTCGTTTGTTAAATCTGTACATAAACCAAACGATTCTCCTGGATATAGCTTCATATTTACTATACAAACACGAGAGTGGTATCAGTCGACTCATCTAATAACTCTCGGCAAGAAGGCAAATAAGCTTATTTCCCAAAATGTCTATTGCTTTAAGTTCCATTGTACCTGTACTGAAGCTATGTCAATGTGATGTCATGTTGTCTATATGGTTTCATTTATCAATATGAAACGAACCACATCTAACAACTAAAGACACCTAGAAAGGCGAGGTATACACTGGTTTTCCTTTTCCATTTAGCTGTGTCTGAGGATCATGAATTCATAGAGGTTACAGGGTATGTAATAAAGCTTGGAACCAGACTGGTACTAAGAATAAAAAATGTGCGTTATCTCCTTTCTATTCATCCAGTGAGCCGCGACAACAAACCTCTACCACCACAGATGGAGAAAAAAAACGTAATATTAAAAAACACATTCAAAATGAAGCCCATTTTCCCTGAGTAAATAGTACCAGTGTTTGAAGATAGTGCTTTTTTTAATAACAAGTTTTTCAAATATTAACAGGTTTAGTGTTCACAACCTGCACAAAGGATTTGGAGGCTAAACTCAAATTATCCCACAACCTCCAGTGAAATACAAAACAATTCAATTGCAGCTGTGTGCTGGCATTGATGTATTGATTTTATATGGTGGAACTGATTTAGCGTCGCAGAATTTAACCCACCGTAATGATGAAACCATAGCTCCAAAATATTAATCTGTCTGGTGATGAATGGGCTTGTTTGGCGTGCAACTTCAAACAAAACATATTGACTAGACTTGTATATCTGTGTGTGTGTGTGTGTGTGTGTGTGTGTGTGTGTGTGCCTTAGCTCCTTACTAAGAGTAATTTCTGACTGTTTGTAATATTTCCTCCCCACTTTCCGGTTGTCTGACCGGAAAGTGGGGAGTCTCTCTCTCTCTCTCGCTCTCTCTCTCTCACACACACACACACACACACACACACACACACACACACACACACACAGAGTCTATAATTTCCAGTGTGCTAGTTGAGGATCATGCACTCATGCCCTCAGGTCTTTGTCTCTGACTGTGGGCTAGTGCCGCTTCAATGAACCACATCTGTTTTTCCTCTGCCTCCCTCTGCCACCTCTTTCTCTCTTCGCCCTACTCTCTCTCTCTCTCTCTCTCTCTCTCTCTCTCTCTCTCTCTCAATTTCCCCTCAATTTCCCACTTCTCTCTCACGTTTTCCTTTGTCTTCCTCTCCCAAGAGATGGAGGGATGGAGGGGGAAAAGGCCAGTGAAAATGGTATTTCCCCTGATGCCATGTTAATGCTACCTGAAGCTACATTTGAGAGCAGTTTAACACTTAAAATAAAAAGAGAAAATCTGGCAAAAAATGTGTGTATCCAACAAAATAAATTAAGCTCTAAACCTTGGCAGATGTCACAAACAAAATTTGTTTTTATAATCTATTACGTAATGCTGTTTTTCAGGATATGCAAATGTTCAGTTCACAGTTCACACTGTCTGGACAGGCTATTACCAAATGTCTCAATTCAGTGGTTCTAATAAAACGAACACAGACCTTTTTAAAGGACTGAGATAATTGCATTTTTTACTCTCCAGACCTACATATACATTCTTGATGGATGGACAAAAGGCATAAGGGAGTGAGTGCCAGTTTTTCCCTGCGAGTGCTTCAGCATCTGCTCCTTGGACACAAACACGCACCTTTTAACACAAATTCACTCGCACATAATCTAACACCTTTTCACATGCTCCAAACATACAATACCAGCTCCAGCAGTCATATAGTGAAGCAGACAGACAGACAGTAAATAGAAAAGTCAGTTCAGACTAGGGTTGGCTATCGTTTTTTTCCCCCCAATATTGGTGCTAAAACGATTCTTTTAAAACGGTGCCTGAACCGGTGCCTAAACGGTGCCTGAACCAAATTATATATAATATATTTATAATGTATATAATATAAAAAAAGGAGCACAAAACGACAGTTCGCGACATTAAATAACGGCTTGTTTATTGCTTAGGCCATATGGTCAAAATTAAATGATTGATTAATAATGTAATAACAAAAACTTATAACTGTTCTGCAGGTATTCCACACAAAGTTAGAAGTGCGCCCTCATTTAGAAGAAGTCTCCCGGCTAATCCTGCTTGTACAGGCCGAAGTTGTAGATACAACTAGCTAGCTCATGCAATCCTTACCTAGCTACTGTGCATGTGCGACTGACAACAAAGATCTTACAGAAGTTGAGAGGTTTCACTCTGTAGCTAAAACAGAGACCTGACACAGGGTGAAAAGAAGATCTAAAAATATGGTGTTTTTTGAAAGTTAAACCATGTAAACCTATTAAGATACAATCTCAAATTACAATTATGAACCTGAAAATGAGCATAATATGGCCACTTTAAAATGCACCACAAGGCTGGCAAGTTTCAAGTAAACGCACCGTCTATGTTGTTTTTCCACCAACGGCAGCTGCAGCCAGACTGTTGTGTCCCGGTGTTGGAATCCTCTACAGGGAAATACAGTCACACTTTACACCGCTTAACGTTAGCTGTCAGCATTTTAACCATTGTGTTTAATCCAGCTACTAGCTAATGGTAACGTAGCGTCCCATGCAGCGATGCTTCTGAAAAAAAAAAGTCAGGCACCGAAATAGGCACCGAATTTTCGTTCTTATTCGTTCTCGTTACTACCCTTTACGTCGGAACCGGTGCCCTATTGTCACCGCGTTTCGGTACACAATCCTAGTTCAGACAGACGACAACAGTCAGTCAGACGTTCAGTCGGTCCAGCAGGCAGCCAGAAAGATCAGCAGATCATCAAACTAA
Source organism: Sander vitreus (assembly GCF_031162955.1). NCBI lineage: Eukaryota > Metazoa > Chordata > Actinopteri > Perciformes > Percidae > Sander > Sander vitreus. The sequence continues at coordinate 16,974,607 of NC_135872.1, forward strand.
AGGGCAGAAAATCAGTGAGTGGGCGGTATTAGCTTTATTCTCTCTCAAGTCAATTTTTCACTCTATTTAACTGAACCTCTATCTATTTCTGTGGCTCTATCCCCTTTTCTATCATCTCTCTCTCTCTCTCTCTCTCTGTCTGTGTTATTTCAGACCAATATCATCAGTCACGGTGCATCTCCCTACGTTGTTTTGCTGTGATTTCCCATGGGTGTTAGATGAGGCCTTAACCCGTAATGCCTAAAGCACTTCTCTCCTATCAGATTGGTTGGGGGTGTTAGGGAATTGTGTGTGTGTGTGTGTGTGTGTGTGTGTGTGTGTGTGTGTGTGCATGCTTATGGGCTGGGGGGTGGTGGGTAGAGATGAAGTCTGTTCCAGATACTAACACTGACCTTAACCACTCCAAACTCATTACAATCTCTAAGCAAATGCCTTAACATAACCATTTTAACCCCTTCCATCTCTCAGATTTGTGGGGCCAATTATAGCTCTGCTACCCGTACACCAGGTGGGATCCATAATTGCATAAAGGAGGGGGGTTGCTAATTCAAGCTTTCAATGGGTTCATTTATTTATTTTTTTAAACCACTAGCCACACCGTAAGCAATAAGTCAGATGTATATTGAAAAAGGAATGAAAAAAAGAAAAATGTCAGCAGCTGCTGTAATCAATATTTTATATTAACAATAGATCAAAAGACATGTTATGATTATTATACACCCAACTATGCAGTCCGCTCACATTGTCTTGATTTTTCGGCCTGCAACCTCACTGTTTTGGTTCACTCCAGGCAGCTATTTCCAGCCCAAATGCTCTGTACGCTACCTGCCTAGCACCAAAAAGCAGACACAGTTAGCGACTATACCTGGTGAACACATTGGAGCATTTAGCAGCTCAAGAGCCAGATATTTTACTTTGGAGTTGGTGGACACCAAAGCAGAGCTAATAAGAAAGTACATAAAGTTGTTTGCTGACCAGGAACACAGCTCCAAATCCCAAATGTTGCTTTGTGTCTTTCGTTCACAACATTAACTTTATAAGGTGATAACACGTCAATATACTGTAGTGCACAGATTGCCGAGCTTCCCAAAACTTCCATTAGCAGCTTTAAAGAAACGTCCTAGAAGGACACAAAGAAAATGTTTCACGAGACCAAGTTAACGAGGTACAACAAGATAATTCTGGTTTATTACAACTGGCCCAAGTTGTAATACACCGGAACGTTCCTTTATTGTTTCAATCGAAAGACATTCCTCAGGTTATACTCAGTTCAGTGGAAGCTCATTTTACCAAACCTTCAAGAAATATACAATACAGTAAAGGGGTTTTAGAAGCTTAGAGCTTCTTTGAAAGGCTCTATCACAACATTCCTAAGGGCGTGGAACCCTTTCCTAGCTCGTTGACTCCCTCAGCTTATCTCCTGAGCTCTTTCTTGACTGCTCTACCTGACGCCAGCTGATCTCCCCCCTCCCCCCTCTTCTTTTTTCCCCCCGTTTCATCTCCTCTCTTCCTGTATCTCTTTTAATTTGTCTAACTTTTCTCACTTTTATCTTTTGATGTTGTGTGCCCTTATTGGTGTGTGTTTGTCAGCGTGGATTGGTCTGTGTTGTGTGTCCCCGTTTGTTTTGGACCTGAACTGGGTTGGTTTGTGGGTGGGTAGGGGAATTGAAGGGACATGACACACTGTTTTCACTATGCTTTGTTCACCACTGACTGTGCTGTATGTCACGTACTGTAAAAATTAAAAATTTAAATAAAAAGAGTTGAAAAAAAAAAAAGTACAGGCAGTTTAGCAGTTTCCTCGAGCATGTATTACTACTTACACAGCCAGGCTAAATCCATTACAATCAAGGCTCAAAATCAACACCAAACACTTAAACCCTGGAACAAGTTTGACTGTGGCAGGCAAGTCAATCAGATCCATTATCTACTGCGGCATACAGCCAATCTATGTTTAATCAGCTGGCTCTATTTTAACAAGTAAAAAACAACTCTTGCCGTTGCACATGAAACTATACAGTAACAATGAATAATCAAATCAAATCACCAGCAATAATAGCTCAGGGCTCAAAATGATAAGATTGGCTAGGTAGCAATGTCCCACTATAGGCGTGTTGATGAAAGGAAAAAGGCAATTTCATGCCATGATCTCAACAAATGCATCCATTGATCAAACACAGTCAGGGTTGATGCATTTACTCAGTGAATCAGGGTGGATGTTTTAACTACAACATCTATGATTAAATGTGTGGGATCCTCTGATTCACTGTCTCAATCGACACTGCAGAATGAATAGAGGGGGGAGTGAAATTAAGTGACTATTAGCATTCAAACTGGCCCCGCAAATCTTTTTTTTTTCTTACCTTGCAAGATGAATTGGGTGGTTTGCAATTTGATTTACTGTCATATTTCTTCTACAATCTATCCTGCTGTAACAAGCTCGCCCCGCACTGACAACAGCAGCTATTGATGTTCATATGTAATTGATATGAAAGAGATGTATTTGAGTTTTTTTCTGTGTGCTCCTATCTTTCCTTGATGTTTTGTTGCTCCAACTTTTTCACCTGTCCCCTCTTGTCTCTCTTTCCTGTCTTGAAAGGGACAATGATTTGCATGTAGCTTGGTCCCAAAACACGTCATCTTTTATAGCTTCTATCATACCTTCGCATGTCTAAACCTCTCCGTCTCTCTGTCCGCCCGTGATGCCTGCCTTCTTTACCCCCAATCTTTCACTCTTCTTTTCTCTTCCCTCCATCTTTCATTGTTATCTCTCAACCTACCACTTTCCATGCAATTATTCCTCTCTCTATGTCTGTCTCCGTTGTGTAATTGCGGACTGGAATCTGATGCCTGGACAGATATGAGATTCAAAATGGCAATGTTTCTGAGTTTGGATTTGTGTGGGTCCCTCATGTTTTCTCCTGACTGATAAAACGAATGACAGGTTCTCCAACTACTGGCAGAGCAAACAGACACATACATTTTGGCACATGCAGTATGCAAAAAGACATGCAGAGATAACCTTCCCACACAGCCCCCAACACAGCCCCCCACCCCTTAAGTAAATGATTGACTGCTAAGCGTGGTGTATGTGTGCATCTATGTCCGTGCATCATCTGACGCCCAGAGGGTGGCTGCATCTTTTATATGACACAGCACTACTGACAGTTAGCTGTCTTAGAGAGTGTGTGTGTGTGTGTGTGTGAGAGAGAGAGAGAGAGAGAGAGAGAGAGAGAGAGAGAGAGAGAGAGAGAGAGAGAGAGAGAGAGAGAGAGAGAGAGAGAGAGAGAGAGAGAGAGAGAGAGAGTGAGAAAGTTGATGTGAATATGTGAATATGTGTTTGCAACATGGTGACAGTTCCCTCTCTAAAGGCTCCTCTCCAAATCTGTCAGGGAAGCCACATCAGAAATCTTTTTAAAGATGAATTCTATGCCATTGCTGTTATTTGAGATAGTGCAGTGGTGAGAGGCAGGAAGGATGGGAGTGTGACAGACTGATATATGGTATGAATCTCAGGCTTAAACACATATTACTGTCAGGACAGGATACACCTTATCTTGCCTCTGGGGCTCTATGGGGCCTTATGGGAGGCAAAGATACACATTAGATAGAAAGTTCCATCAAACGCAAACAGTTGAGAAGGCAAACATGTAGTAACAAGACTGGTGATAAAGAAGTTTATCATTCAGTTGTTTATTAACGTATCTATTTACATATGCTACTCTATTTCCAAACATGCTGCTTTTTGTTTTTTGGTTGATGATCAGACCAAATATGCGGTTCTAAAAGCCAAGGAATTCTGATTTGGAAACTGGTTTGTGTGACGTGTAGTCCAAACATGTCCAGGCAAAAGTGTTTATAGCTGCTCAGAACGGTCTCACTAAGGTGGAGGAGAAAGCCTGCCAAAATAGAGAGGGGCGAGACGCGACACTCATATAAAATGGGAATAATGGGACACACTTTTCTGAAAGGCATTCAATGTGTTGCACTTGCTTGTACGCCAGAAACGTGAAGGAAGTAGTTGTGTGAAAAATGAAAACACACACCTGGCCAATCACTGTGTGAAGTGGGCATGATTTTTTGGATTGTGGGTTTCAGAAAATCCCAAAAACTGTCTGAGGGAGCCATGTCAGAAAGCTGTGGGGGGTTACAGATGCAGATGCTGTTTGACCATCCAACAAGCACTAGTGCAGACAAGCAGTTGTTATGTGAGCAATTTGATTGGCAAAAGTAAGTGGACATTGAGTTGAGACTGTTTTTTTTCAACTGCTGTTTCCAATATGAAGCTCAATAATTGATGAATAAAAAAAGTGTGTCACATCCAACTTTGAGTTTCAGCCCTGCTGTCTGTGTGGGACCATGTCAGTGACGTATGACATGATGTCTCATCGAAGCCACTATTATCTCAACCATGATGATCGGTTTGTTCCTCCAGCGTCCGTCCATCTGGCCGTCCGACTTCAGGACTTCAAACTGAGCTGACAAACTCACGCATTTCCCCTCCTCGTTGTCTCTCCCACCTTTCCACTCGCTGTTTGGAGTTTACTTTCCTTGCCCTAATCTGTCTGACTTTGCCGCACTATAACACCGGGAATATTTGCAGTTCACCTGCTGAACATCAAATAGTCTGAATGTTATGCACACTTCAACTGGCACCTTGCACCGCAAACATGTCTGTCACTAATAAAGGACTTGAATTGATGTCTTTGTCTGCAATATGTTTTTTAATACAACATCCGAATGTATGAAAATGTGACGTCATTCATTTAGAATGGGAATCGCAGCCTTTAAGTATTTACCTCCCTGACAGTCTGATCAGTGCTCTAATAAACATATACTGCTGGCACTGGGGATGCACAATCTGGATATCAGTTCTAATCATGGATAAAACAGAGTGTTGGCACCAAAAAAGTTACATCAAAATACAGTATGAATCCAAGAGTCACTGATAACATGGCATTAATCAAAGCGGCTGATTCTCTGCTTCTTTTATTCACAGAAAGATGTCAGATCTCTGTAATGAAGAAAAATGGAGTCTGTCGCAACCACTTTTGTCCTGCGACCCCAAAGTGATGGCCTGAGTCTGTAAAGTAATGTATTAAATTGGCACTCGGTACTGGCCAATACATAAAGCCCCGCACTATGAATCGCTATTGACCATAAATTGCTGTGCCTTCTTGGCGCCGATACATTTCCTCAAGTCATGACATTGGAAATATAGAGGAAGAGAGTAAATAAAAAAGGAGGCGAGAAGGCGAGGCGGAAGAGGAGCGCGGGGACAGATTCACATGGCACTTTGCAAAACAACATGAAAAAGACTTGATTATAGGTTTAGCAGAGGGAGGAGGAGGGATGAATTACATGGAGATGAAGAGAGCGAGGCACAGGAGGGAGAGAGAAAAAGAAAGTAATAGAAAGTAATAGAGAGGGAGATTAAGAGATTCTCATATCTATCACAGTATTCTTGGAACACAGATGCCCCATCATTACCCTTATCAAATACAAACGGGTGATTCTGATCCAGTTCGCTCACTGACTTAAAACTATGTATACTCATCTTGCTCTCTTATTTCTATTTAAACATGTATTTTTTTTGAATCTTTTGTGGGCTGTCATAATGTTAGATTTTTAACTATTTGGCCACCTCTGCTGTTAATAGTACAATCAGTGTTCATTTTGTCACCTGATTTAGATGAAAATGTATATTAGTTTTAGTCATATTTTAGTCATTTAGTTTTCGTCAAGTAATAATCAATAAGACATTTAAATATTGCTTGTTTTTCAAGTATTTAAAAAAAAAAAATTCTTTCTTCAAAAAGATTTAGCAAATTGGGAGGCTTGGTGTATCTTAGATGTGGGAAGTTACCGAGGTTACAGGTGTTGTTCTTGTCTACTGCAGTGGTTTAATATTCACTAAAATACTGTTCACTGTCTGGGTTTTGCTCGAGAGTAGCTAAAATGTTGGATAGTTAGCTTATGTTACTTTTAAAATAAATGTTAGCATGCTGGCCTGCCTGTTTTCAGGTTTTTTCCCTCTTGTTTTTTGTCGCTTCTTGTCGTATTTTTAGAGGGACTGACTAAATGCATGCTGTTCTGTTACATTTTTCTTTCAGGAACCGGTAACGTGACCTAACGTGACTGATACAAGCTGCTTATTAACACAACAGGTAAGCAGCTAATCAACCTTTGAAAAAGGACTCTTATAGGTAAATCGTTGAATACAACACTTGCATATAAACAGTAAAGCCTTTTACGTACAATGTTTAATATTATTTTTTAAATTTCATATATTTCTCATCGATGAATGATCCGTTTTTGTTGACACAATTACCCTGCAATAATAAAACGATGCTCTTTGTTTTAGCAGCTTTTTTTCTTTTTTTTTGGTTTAACATTGTGCACTCATCTCAGCAGATTATACTGTAACTCTGGTTTCATCACATTCTGGGCAGATTCTATGTTCTGAACTGAGTGGCAACAATCACAGACATAGCCATACTTGTTTTACATATGGTCCATTGTAATAATAGCCCTCAGGTCAGTAAACAAGCTCTGGAACGGTAGGTGATGGATTCGTATCTCATACAACAGCTGGTGAATGGGGGCGGTGGGGGGGAAAGCTCCCCCCGTCCCTCAGCAACTGGATCAAGGTTGATGTGCCTTTGAGCGAGGCGCACGCAAACTGTTCTGGTCATAACAACAAGCTGTTCAGCATCTGGTCTGAGTGTGCCTCTCTCTGATTGGTCAGCAGGTAATTGATAAAGGTGTCCCTAATTAACTGGCGGCTTCACCCTCGTTGGAAACCAGATGTGATGATTTTGGTCTGAAGGGCTTTTTTCTAATAAAATGAAGAGAAATATTAGACTTGTATAATTTCATGATAGAATATAAATGATACATTTGGTGACATTGTTCATTTAATCCTATTCAATTAATCTTTGAACCCTTAGTATGCAGCTTCTCCAGATGTTTCTGAGTGGCTCTCTAGCCTTTCAACATGACGGACATGGCTTGTATTTTCAGTGTGATAAAAACAAAACAAACAGCAGTGTAAACAGCAAATCCCTGTCCTCACAGCTGTAGTGGTTGTTAAACTAGGCCTCGGTGAGAGGTGTAAAATATAATTGAAATCAGAGATCAATGAAGCTGCAGGTTTGCAGGTTTCTAGACAGAGGGTGCGAGGAGTGGGGGTGGGGGGGTATACAACTGTAAAACACTTCTGGCCCTAGTTTGGATGGCAACAAAAATAAACAAGGCTCCCATTGTGTGTGTGTGTGTGTGTGTGTGTGTGTGTGTGTGTGTGTGTGTGTGTGTGAGGAGCAGAGTGAGTACCATAGGGAACAGGAAAACTAGCAGAAGAATATGCAGCAAATGCGCTTCAGTCCACACTAACAGTAATTATGAACGACAAGCTGGAAATACCAATACTACGAGGATTCAGATTGATAATATGTGGTGCTATAAGTGCAATTAGTAGCTTAAAGCAAATTGGAAATGATGAATAATTGAAAAACTACAATCTTTTTCAACATCACACTGCAGAGTGTAATCAGCCACAATCAGCACTCGCGTCAACTGATTTCTTCTGTTTATGGAAGCGCTGATTGGCTCTAATTAATTGTGCAAATTTATAATCTGTATTCGAAATCGACTCATTTTACTGCAGAAGGTAAACTTTTGATAGTGAATCTATCGGTGTGTGCTCGCAATGCAAAGAACTGACATGCTTTCATAACACAAACATCGTCACGAATCAGTTGGTGAGAACTATACCGTTTAGACTAAGCCACCTGCGACTTCACATTCCAGCGAGATGTTAAAAAGGTGTAAATTAATCAAATCTCCCTAAGCTGCATACCTGATCTTTACTCCTCTCAAGTGTAACAGTGTCAGTAAGCAGTCTGTGGAAGTGGCCACTGACAGGGTCTTGCCCCTGTGATTATGGCAGCTAAAGTTACAATTCAAAAATTACACTGAAATTATATGACCCCTCCTGTCAGAAGACACAGCCGTTTCAGCAATTCCTGCGCTTGCAGTTAAAGTAGGGACATCCTTCCACACAAACACACCTTCCACTGGCGACAGCAGAGTGATGCTACAGAGCGGCACTTCTTTTACTTCACAAATGATCATTTGCCGAGTACAGACACTGGCTCGCAGGGAGTATATAACAAAGACAGCAGTCTAGTTTCAGAGAGCAGTGATCTGTGTAGGTAAGAGAGCGGTGTGAGTGAGTGAAGACAAAACTTTTGTACTGCTTATGGTTCTGTCAGGGGACTCATGCATGAGTTTGTACTAGTTTATGCATAGTTATTTTCTTCTTGTGGCATTGTTTAAGTTAACAAGCAGCCTCGAGTGCATTACCACCCTCCTCTTGACTGGTCTTCAAGATTTGCATCATGCAAGGAAGGACCTTAACAGATGCAATACGATTTGTGATCTGGCTAAGGAAGATAATTTGTGGCTAAATCTAAATCAAATTGTAACTTATTGTAAACTTTTTTTTTTTACTTGCCTGCTTGTGGCTCTCATCCCGAAGTTGTTGGTTCTTACTGAAAATGTAAATCTTAAAAAACACAGGTCACAAAAATATATTTTTATAAAGTTTTTAACAAACTGTACTCAAACAGGAGTAAAATCATTTTTGGGGGACTATTTTCAGCTGCAGATTCAATACACGCTAGTGAGTATTAATGGAAGCAGGATGGTGTGGTACTGAGTCAAAACAAACTACAGTGCCCGTGTTGTTTGTAATAAAGTAACATGTCCACCCAGTGGAAAGGTGGTATGGGTTAAGTGGACAAAAATAAAGCTCTATGGTCCAAAAGAATAGGTTAAAACAGACAAAACACTTAATACTGCCAGCCTTATTCTTGCATCTCAATTTTGATATGAGACACTTGAAATGCAAGTGTAAATGGGACCTGAGAGACCCATGCTAACTTCCGAATCCTGCATGCAACAATACTGTCGTTGTTGTTAGTCTGGACATGTACAGAAGAATACTTGACACAAGGATGCAGAAATAAATCCAAAGAAATTATTTCTTACTCTGGACAGATCTCCAACCTCCAGGTAGAAACAAATGATGAAAACATTCCAGGTCATCCAGACGACCAGCCAGGCTGCGTACTGCAGAGAAAACATGGAGAGGGATAAGAAAGTGAGAGGCAGACAAGATATGACAAGCCTTTGTTGGAAAATTAAAAAAACAAAACATGTTCATGTCGCGTGTGTGTGTGTGTGTGTGTGTGTGTGTGTGTGTGTGAAGGTCTTTGAGAGTTGTCAGTGTGGTGTATGTGATGTGTGGAGATCCTTGCAGCCACTGTGAGAACTTCTGAAAGCTTTCTGACACATGAATTATTTTATTGACAGCTGCCAGAGACAAAAAAGAGAAAAACATATTTCCACTTAGGTTATTCCATTTCCCACTCCACATCACTGTTACAAACTTTTATGCACTATATAAATAATATTTTGTCAAATCCACATTGTCTTCCTTCAGTCTTGGATCCACCGATAGGAATTCATTTAAATAATTAATCAAGACTGGGTCATATTTCTTGTTATATTTATGCAGCTTTGCTATTTTTCAGTGCATTCTAAAGGTATGACCACATGAGAGAGGATACACTTTTAAAGTGCTCATATTATGCTCATTTTCAGGTTCATAATTGTATTTAGAGGTTGTACCAGAATAGGTTTATGTGGTTTAATTTTCAGAAAACACCATATTTTTGTTGTACTGCACATTGCTGCAGCTCCTCTTTTCACCCTGTGTGTTGAGCTCTCTGTTTTAGCTACAGAGTGAGACTTCTGTACCAGCCTTGTTGGGAGTCGCACGTGTGCAGTAAGTACTGCTAGCTTGTCAGTTGCAGAGCATGAGGGAGTGCCATGCTAGCAGCTAGGCAAGCATTATAACGTGTGTTACAAAGTGACGAGCGTTTGTCACGGAAGTAAAGGCTGGACTACAACAGAGCTGTTTGGAGCAGTTTGTGAACAATGTTTTCTCTGGAAGATGGTAAGTCTCTTTGGGGTGGACTTTGGGCTTTTTCACTTTGTAAGCCTATAACGTGCACAAAAAGATATTTAACACAATAAAGGAAATGGAAAAAGCCAAAAAGCATAATATGAGCACTTTAAACGTTATAATTACCATTGTTCTTTTCACACAGTGCAGTTCATGACTATAGCCCTATTCGCATGGGCCTAGTATAACCATCGGACCTCATGTGATGTAGTTACCCCCCAACGGCTATGTTTCATGTGGCGCATTCGCACGGGATAAACGAAGTCTGTATTTTACTTGAATTTCCTGACATTATCCTCCACATATGATGTCAAGGCACTGTCAAAGCTTTCATTTATAATTGGCAACGTAGCCAACACGACCCACAAATCACAGAGATGCCGATTCGCACAGGACTAATATTATCCCATGATCTCTGTGTGGCAAAATATGGTAGGTAATTTGCGGTGGAATTTTTACTTGACAAATTACAATCATGGCAGATTCGCACGGGATTAAGATCCCAGACGACCACTGCAATTATTACAAATTACTAGAGGTCCCCAGGAAATACTAGTCCTGTGCAAATAGGGCTCAATTTTCATGACACGTACAAATTATTTCCATTGAGACAGAAAATAAAACCTATAAACTGTCACTCCATTCCAACATTATTCAGCCCTCGTTAGCTGATGTAGAGAGCTGAGTATGAGCTAATGAGAGGCTGTTGCTAAATCTAGGGCAAAGGAAATGTAAAATGGCTGTTTCAAATGTGTGGGTGTAAGTGTGTAAAACCCACCCCAGTGACATATCTCGGCCTGAACTGGATCGTGCCAAACAGGCCCAGGATGACGACGACGATGTGGAGGAAGTTGGTCAGGATGGGAGCCCACTGGTAGCCCAGGAAATCTATCACCTGACGCTCCAACACACTGACCTGAGAGGAGGAGGAGGAGGAGGAGGAGGAGGAGGAGGAGGAGGAGGAGATTAGTGGTGAGAAACAACAACAGTTGTGGCTTGTGACAGCAACAAATCCAGTATAAATTGTTATCAGTTATCTATGCATTACTGTTAGGCTCCCAGGACTGTGTGTGTGTGTGTGTGTGTGTGTGTGTGTGTGTGTGTGTACTGTAGGTGTATTATTATTCAGTCAATGGAACCTCATGCTGAGATAGTTAATGAAGTCAGCACAGCATATGATATGGCACTGCTAAATATATACACACACACACACACACACACACACAGGGAAACAGAGAGAGAGAAAGACATGAGGGGGAAGAGGAAGCAGGAGACAAAGGAGGTGGTGCATTAAGAAGAAAGAAAGAAAGAAGACATACCATTATTAGCTTCATTTAGCCCTAAAAGAGATATTTACTGTTCTACGCTATCAACTAGAAGTGTTTAAATACCAACAGCTTACATATAACAAGGCCTTTATTTTTTGTTATTTTCACACACACACACACACACACACACACACACACACACACACACACACACACACACACACACACAAACACACTCTTCTGGATGGCTGAGTTTTGAAAGCCCTAATGGGAGACCATATGGCAACACTACAGCCTTTCACAGCCAAATAGCAGGTATACACACACAGACACACACTGCATAACATAGACATTGCGTAAACTGTAAACTACACCTACTGTATCAGACAGTAGCTTTAACTACGACAAAATGTATTGGTTGTGAAAGTTACAAGAAGAGGTGTATGAATGAGTGTGTGGTGTGCTGACATATATATGTGCATCTGCCCATGCCATGTGTGTGTGTGTGTGTGTGTGTTTCCATGTCAGGGCAGCTCTGCTGTGCTTGCACTTGACAGCACCTGCTGTTATTGGACACACTGGGCTCAGCTGGCACCACAATGTGTAAGTGTGTGAGTGTGAGTGAGAGAGAGAGAGAGACATTGTCTCTTTGTGTCCCTGCCTTTATGTGCGGGACAGGCTCCATCTCTCTCTCTCTGTGTATCGGCTTCATTTTATTATGTAAAAGTGTGTCCTCCCATTGACAATTATAAAGTGCTGTAATTGTGCCCCTCTCACTCACACACACACACACACACACACACACACACACACACACACACACACACACACACACACACACACACACACACACACAGAGGACATTTTAAGAAGTCACAGGCCTCCCAGCCCATTACTGAGGCCCCTGGGGGCCCCTCTTTCATCACCAATGATATAAACAGTCACTCCAGCTGGGACGCACACTCGCACAAAAAACACCCAATAAATCACATACAAACACAAGTGGCGGAGGGATGTTTCACAGGAGGAATAAAAAATTTGTTTGTACACTATAGGCAACAACCGTATCGATTTCTCCTGGTTATTACTACACACATCCTTAATGGACAGTCAGCAAAAACTAATCTTTTTTTGCTGGTGTTTATTACTCTAACCTGGGTAATAAAGAGCAATATTTAAACAAGACCATCTGTTTATTTGCACCACACTCATCTTTTGATGTGAAATTCTCATTACATGGCTCATCTGCAAAACAACATACTGCAGCTGCCTCGGTACATCACTCTTTTGTAATTCAGTCACTGAGTTCTCCTGACAGACAAAAGACAATGCATGCACACAGCCTCCCTCTGCCGTAATCCCAGTATCCATTGCATGTGTCAAATGACAGAAGCTTCAGGTAAGGTGTGAAGTCACACAGCCCTTTCAACAACCATGAGTGAGAGAGAGAGAGAGAGAGAGAGAGCTGCAGAGAGCATAGCCGCTAGCAGCAGCTATGTTAGCAGATACGTCAGTTTTGGGATATGTGCAGCTGATGAAAGCTTTGGCGCCTGTACAGGTGGAGCTTCGAGCTGACTAGCCGAGTCCTTTGGGATGTGCTGCGACAGGCTTTGATGCTGCCGACAGAGATGTTCCTTTCAGTTGTGCTACTTAAAGCACGAGGGCATGGGCACGTTCACATTCAGATTGTTTATCTACACTGTGCATCCACCTGTGGACACAGCACATTAGTCTTAATATGTGTTGAATTTGCAGAGACAGTTACCTGGAGTTTTGTTGAGATTTTGTTTTCGTTGATAACTTAAACATAAGCTATAGAGCTAAATAAACACTGGCAATATACAGTATTTAATGTGTCTATGAATACATAGATAACAGTATATTTGTGTGTGTGTGTGTGTGTGTGTGTGTATGTATGCTTCACAAAACACAGGAAAAGGGAAGAAGAAGTTGATGCAGCCGCCGTCTGTCAATCTGTTTAATGCCGTCACAAAATCCCTCAGGGACCAAGAATGTTTATTCCACCTACTGTTTTGTTAGCACTGACTGATGCTCGTGCTCTAGCAAGATGTTAGCATGAGTTTTCCAAAATGCAGTAGTTAGCTGAGAGCCTGACTACAGAGCTAAAGTGCATCCATCACTGTCCTGTTGTCCATACTCACTGTATACAGTCTCCTGCCTATGTAATAAGGCTGAATTCGTTTAATTCTGTAGCGGTGCTGAAAGAAATTTAAGAAAAAGTAACCCCAATGCACACAGGCTGAGGATATGTCGCTGAAGTGATCGAGAAAGACACTCACACTTAACACTTAGGGAATAGACTGGCAGCAGAAAGACGTGGGTGATGAAAGGGACAGCAGAGAGAAGCAGGGGAGGCAACAGGGAGAAAGAGCCTTCAGTGAGTTTGGGAAAAAGTTTGGTCTATTTGATAATGAATGATAGAATGATCTCAAAGAATGTATTACTGTTCCAGACAGGGAGACAGCTGCACTGTGTGACCATCATGAAACTGCAGCAGAGGGATGAAAGTGTCTTTTATATTAAACAGAAGAAGAGAAGAGAGAGAGTAAGACGGTGAGGGACAGAGAGACAGGCCAAGAGATCTGGTGAGAGGGCCTCAAGAGATGGCGAGGTGATTAACATCCGACAGTTACTGAGGATAGAAGGAGAGATGAGTGTCTCATATTCTCGGCTTTCCTCAATTCCGCCATCCTTACCTTCATCCCTCTCCTGCCCACTCTTTCTTATCTCTGCTAATCTTTTCATTTCCTCCTTTTTTCCTGTTCTCCTTATCACCCCCTGCACTCTTTCCTACATATTTAATATGCATTCATCTGTTACCAGATCTGTTGTGTCATAAAACAGCAAATTACCTCACCTCCCTCTTTTCCCTCCATTACTGCGCTGCCTTCCTGTCTCTCTGTTCCTCTAACCTTCTTCCCTGTCTCCATCATCTCCATATCCAGCTCCAGTCTTCTCCTCATGCAGCATTTCCTTCTCTATAGCTCTCCCTCCTTCCCCTCCCTACATCCTCCACTCTGCCAGCCTGTTATCTCTCCCTCTCGCTTGCCTCCTCCCTTCCTCAGTTTCGTCCTTCCCTCACTTGTTCCCTCAGCGCTTTTGGCTGAGAGTTTTTGCTTGGTTCTGTGACCTTTAAAAAACTGCTGATCAAATTCTGCTGCTCTTCCCATTATATACGACATAGATGGGGGAAGGGGGAGAGGGATGGAGAGGAGGTCAGACGAGGTAGGACGTCATAGAGAGCGAGAAGATGAACCTGGAGAAAGACGGGAGGAGGTATGGAAAGTAGCAGGGACGGAGTGGAGAGAAAAACAGGTAGAGGGAGGGAGAAAATGTCCAACAAACAAACACTCTATGAGTCACACAAGGAACATCATGACGAGGAAAATATATGTTGTTGTTCTGTTTCCTTCTCATTCATTCTGAAACCAGGATGTATTTCCTGCCTCTGTATTCCTCGTAAACTTTATTCTCCTAATACAACTCCGAAGCGATCGTGGTTTATTGTTAACTTAATTAAGGCCGCCTGCCTGTGCCGTATCCCACTGTGTACAGCAAAAGCAATCTCCTATCGATTCGGTTCACACAACGATCAATTAATCTCCATTGGAGGCTATTAGGGACCATTTGTGGCTACTTAGGGCTTGGAGAGAGAGGAAAAGATGGCAGGGAAGATGGGGCGAGCAAAGAGAGAGAGGGAAAATATATAAAAGGATGTAGAGGATAGAAAAAAGCAAGGGAAGAGCAAATGGTGGGGAAGGAAAGAGATATAGAAGACGGCCGGAGATGGAAAAAGACAACGATGATCATAGGTGAAAACCTTTCCATTACATATCCAATTTCCCTACTCAGGCCCACTCATTGCCATCACAACTGCTCAATCATATGTGTAATAGCCATAAAGTCCTTACTCACTCAGCTATATATAGACTGCACACAACTCCTACTAAGAGTCCCACTTAAATCAAGCTTACGGACAGTGGTAACTGTTACCATAGTTGATACTAACATACCTGTGACTCATCTATCTAATAAAGCGGGACGCCTCTGTGTGTGTGTGTCTATGTATGTATGTCTCTGCGTCTCTGGGTCTGTCTTTGAAATCTACTTGACACTTGCTTTCCTGGGTACCCAATGAAATTGGGTTTTGGATTTTGGAGCAATTTGGACAGCATTGGATATTGGACATTAAAAATAAAACTAAACAGCCGAACAATAAACTGCTGGTGCAGCACGCAGCATCTGGTTGACACGCTCTGGACAGCAGAGTCCAGAGTGGGTGGGGGAGCTTTACGGGCTTGGGCTGCGGTTCACTTTTTGCAGCTTCTACCGTAACATGATTGCTGGATATACCAAGCAAACTTTTCTTCACGTTCCGGGAGCACGAGCGGATAGCTGACAGGAACAAAAAAGACGCTACTTAACGTTGGCTTTTCCATGTCTATTAGGCTATTTTCGCTAAGAGGAAACACAATGAAAAGAAATTTGCCAACACTAAATATCAAACAAAAGCCAGACACTATATCGTATTAAGTTGCTGTGAGCTGTACATTCACCACTTCTAAACAGAGGCAGAACAAACCCATTCTTGGAGCTTATTTCTGAGCTTATTTCTGATCGAGCAAAGACAGCAGTTTTCATCAGACTCCCTGGGTCCGGTTAATTAAGTGTACTGCTAACTTATAGTACTAATAACATTACCATCGGCAAAATACCCCCGCGAATTAAATCCATACTTCAACATTAACAGTCAAGCCACAAGGGTTACCTTCATTTAACGATAATAGAAGACCAGACAACACCGCCGCCATTTTAAACACTGACTGTGGTGATAACAACATGCAATATCGTTGACGAAAAAGACAACACTAAAACTTGTCAGGTAACTATAGTAGTACAATGTCTTTCTCTGATGTAGATGTAGCCTACACTGTAAATAAAGCTTAGTAGCAGGCTATACAGTGGAGTTGCATATTAAGTGATTTGGGGTCCTTCTGTAAGTAATTTTGGGGTACAATTTGGTTTTGGAGACTTCTACAAGCAGCAATACCACAGGCCAAGCAATCGGCCCATTCCAAACAGGCACATTTTGAATGGGCACTGTACTGGTACAGCTGATGTGTTACCTGTGCATGAGTTAGAAGAACTTTCCAGAGCGTTGTGTTAAGCTCTGTCTGAGCCCTGAGGTGCACCTTTCAAATGTCCTGATCTCATAGGCTTTCTGGGCCAGTGAAGGAGATTATCAAGATACTTTGGGAGATATGGCTTAATATTTAGGTCTGTGCGAGAAATTTCATCACATGGCTTTACGTGCTGAAGTGAGGGTGGGAAAACACACCAGGGTTTAAATAATATGGGAAAGAAGTACCAGTGTTTCTAAGCTGGAACTAAACTTTATGTCAGAATAAATTTTACCATTTCCATACCCACCGAAAAATCAGGAATTCAAGACTTAAAGATCTATTAAAGGAATAGTTAGACAAGATCGATACCACTCTTGTATCTGTCTGTTAAACATGTGAGACATGTTTTAGTGATCTTTAGAGGTGCTAGTAGGCAGACATTTTGTACAGTGACTGTTGGACAGAGACAGGCTAGCTGTTTCCTCCTGTTTCCAGCATTTGTGCTAAGCTAACCTAATAGGCTGCTGGCTATAGCCTTTTATTAAAAGGACAGATATGAGATTGGTATTGATCTTCTCATCTAACTCTCCACCAGAAAGGGAATAAGCGAATTCCCCAAAATGTCCAAAGGAAGAGAGTTCCAAAGTTTAAGACCCTGATCAGAGGATCTTAGCAAGCTACAGGTGATATAAGGCTGCACTATAGCCAGGTGCCTGACCATGCAGAGCTCTAAAAATTATCACAATAGTCTTAAATTGGGTTCTGAATTTGATGGGGAGTCAAAGTGATGTGATCAAGATCTGAGTTGCATGAGATCTTTAAGAGGCCCAGGTCAAAAGCTCTGCAGCAGCATTTAAGACAACTTGTAAATCAATCAGAAATGTCTTGCTAAGAAAAAAATGAGTTACAGTAGTCTTGGCATGACACAAAGTTTAGCAATACTGGTCAAAACTGACACCTAAAAAGCTAAAACGTGTTGTTATGGTGCATCATTGTCTGGTCATCAGAAAGTTTCTATTGATGACTTAAGCTTTAATGAACTTCTCTGGTGGTGTGAGACTGGAAGTGGCCTTCATCTAAATAGATCAAAGAAAGGCTACTAATAACAGAAGGAGTGATCACTTTGTATATTGTAATGTGATGTGGGGAATGGTTGCTATGATGAGCGTACGGTTTAGGTATATTTGATCAGTTCATGGTAGCTCATAAAACTAAAAAAATAACTAAATAACTGAACTGATTGGCTCAAAAAGTCGTTTTTGAAGTTGCATAACATGTCAAAATGTGAGGAGAGTAGAAACCAAAAGCACCTCTGTCCATTGGAAGAGGTTCAAGACCAATGACTTGAGGCGTTTTCTGCACCAAAGGACGAATGGCATTGTTCTGACCAACCCAAAAAAACAAATGTAGTGTACCTGCCCCATTGAAGATAAAGTAAAGCTCAGTGTGAATGTACCCAAATACACCAATGAAATTCAGACTTATGAAATAATTTTACACTAGATGAGTATGCTTAAGCCATATTATCATTTGAATGGTACAACACGCATTATTGCCTTTACATTAAGTAGGCCTAATGTAGAAACATGTAATTTAACAATACATAAAATGAATAAGATGTGAAAGAATATAAAAGTCCTTCCTTTCTTCTGTTGCAGCAAAACATCTGTCATAATTACAGCACACTGCATATTGGCCAAACAAATCAGTCAGACCCAACACTTGTCACAGCTCAAACAGTAGCTCCTGGTCCAGATGATACGCATTTGGTTCATCTGTTTTGCACTTTTGTTAGCCCGTCATAATGTCAGCTTTTATATATCTTGCTGCCACGGCTGTCAACAGATGGAAAGAAAGGATGGAAGCAGTGTTAGCCAGTTAGCAACACCCTGTAAGTACCCAGAAGTGTCATGTGGAACAACCAAAATGGATCAAGATGGCAGTTTGTTAATGAAAGCTGTGCTGTAGAGGAGCACTCACAGGCTGTCATTATGGTCACTCATCTCTATGCTAGAGCTCTAGACAGGCTACTTAGAACTGTGATGAGCAACTGCTGGCCCACAGGCAAGATCTAGTTTCTCGCCTAATTTGCAATAATAAGCCCGGGCACCTGAACAAATTGTAACTGCAATTTTAGTCCCACGGACGTCCGACATACTTAAATGGAATGTCATCGGAAAGACAGACTGATAGACCTTACAAAAATCTTTCTGCTGCTGGAATTACTTTTTTTCTGTCACTGTGTCTGCTTCTCTTCTTCTTGTTCTTTTGTCGTTTTTATTCTCAGCTTGGAATGTCACTGACAAAGTGCTTCAATGCTGCAATACATTCAGCTTCTCGCACACTTGAAACAAGTATCAGAGCACCACATGTTGAGAAGTTGTTTCAGCCCAGCAATCGAGATAAAGATGTTTCGAAGTAGACAACGTGATTTCACCTATTAACTAAATGGGCTGTGCCGTGTTCGGACCATTGACTTAAAATATGACGTTGCCAGAGGTTCCATTTTACACAGAAACAACCTACTGTACGCTGACAACGTTTGCATTCCTTGTACTTTATACGGTACGTTGGATAAAAGCTATTTTACTAGATGGTATTTTTTGTTGGTCCCATCTTGTTTGTTGAACACCACTGGGTTTTGAAGGTCATCAAAATACCTGTGTCTTTGTCTGATAATAAAGAAGGGTAATTTTGAATAGAATATTGTACATTGCCTTTAATACTAATAATGCACCATTCGGCCAATGTTCCCTCTGTACTTGTCCCTCTTCCTTCTGCCCCTTTGTCCCGCCACAAGCACCAGGGATCCATTCCACATCTCTTTGTGAATTAACTGGAGTGATTAATATTCTTAGGAAATATTTCCTTATGTAAACGTGGCATTTAAATGTCAGAAACACCGGCTAATCAGTTTGGTATTTCAACAGATCTTCCCTCTCTGTCTGTGACTGTCCGCCCCTCTGTCTCTATCTATTTCTGCCGTTGCTCTTTTGTTTTCTGTCAGCTGGGCGCTGCTGTCTCTTTGCCTGGAAACGACAATGAAAAAAGGTCTGACTTGAAATGCTGGTATTATTATTTGAAAATTTGCTTTTTCTTTTCTTTCTTTAACTGGCCAGAAGTTGCTTTTGATTTTGATTGACATGGGATAAGTTTTTAGAAGTATAATTGATAACTGATAAGTAATGATTTAGACTTTTTCCATTTTTTGAAAGAGGATAAAATAGTTGGAGCTTGTCACAGCAGATCCAGGTATAATCTTAAACCGTCAGGTACAATTGATGGCTTGTCCCCAACCCAAAATACAGACAGAGGGAGGGTTATTTATAGCATCTGAATGGTGCACACACAACAATACACCCACATGCATTCAAGTCCCCACAAATCCAAATACACGCAACTAAGCACACACACAAAACAAAAGCCAGACACCATGGATAGGCTACATAGATCCACACACACACACACACACACACACACACACACACACACACAGGGCTGGAGGACATTCTCTCTCGGCAGACTATCAATCAGATATCATTAGACTGCCTCAGACAAGAACATGTGTGTATGTGTGTGTGCGTGTGCGCGTGTGTGTGTGTGTGTGTGTGTATGTGTTGGACTGTGTCTGCCCTGGGCTGATACTGAGCTGAATGTATCATTAGTAATAATTGCTGGTTGCAGCAGAAGCTCTTTACAGTTATTTCCCGTGATTGACCGACTGACTATAATTAATATCATACATATTACTGGAAAAAAATGCTTTTTCTATTTCTTTGTCCCCCTTGCCTGGTCTCTATCTCTGCCTTATTAAACAAACTATGTAGTAGCAAATATACTTTACTTTATACTTTGATGTCTTTGTCTTCCCCACTGCTTTCTTTTAAAAACCTTCTCTTCCTCTATCCGTCTGTCGGATTGCTTTTTTCCGTCTGATTCGGCCTGACCAAAGAAACGCTGACATTATCAGAGGCAAGCAGAACGTATGAAAGGCTTGCATTTGTCTCAATATCTTTTATCTGCTCTGCCGCTTTGATCTTAACTGGACTGATTTTGACGAAAGCACATAAGAGACGAAAAGACAACCAAGCTGGACAGCTATCATTTGGATTAGATCACTTGTTCAATGATAGAGGAGAGGGGGGTTCTTTAAATTTCAAATTATAGTTCTGATACATTATTCAGAACTCTGTGATGGATTTTTGAGCTGTAAAAAGCTTGTTATGCCCCATGGTTGAACATTCAAAAATTTGCAGTGAACTGGACTGTAAAGCTGCAGTGCTTTCAAACACATGTCGGGAGTTATACAATTTGTGCAAACGCTTTTTGGCTCCTTCATGGTTTGGCTATTGCCTTTTCCAGCCTTCTTTATCTTTCAACCCTCCCAGGCTCTCCTTTTGTCTCTTCTCAATTTTTTTCTTTCCTTTATGAAAAGTCCCTCTCCTCTGTCTTGCTTTTTGCTTATCAGTTTTTCTTTACCCTTCTTTTCTCTCTTTCAACTTAATCATTTCCTTTTCTATTTCTATCAGCCTCTCTCTCTCTTTCCTTCTTGCCTCCGCTTCCATTATCTCTCCTTCCTCGTCTATCCTCCTCTCACCCCACGCCTCCGTTCTTCACTCCCTCTCCTAATCAGCTTCTGTGTTACTATTCACCCCCCTCCACACACACACACACACACACACACACTAGCAGCATCCCTCAGTCAGTTTATAAATGAATTATCAGCCCACCAGTGGTTTTCCTTTCGTACACTCTTATATCTTAATGGCCGATCTATGCAGGCAATGCTTTTATGAGGATAAAATGTTTGTGTGTGTGTGTGTGTGTGTGTGTGTGTGTGTGTGTGCTGGTTAGAACGAGGGGGGTTCAACTGCTGCATGATGAATAGGAAGTATAAGGAAGACCTCTATAGCACCCAGGGGCTCTCATTTTGTGTGTGTGTGTGTGTGTGTGTGTGTGTGTGTGTGTGTGTGTGTGTGTATTCATTAATGTCTGCATGCAAACCCACAGATGGACGCCCAGCAGGCTAAGAAACATTAGGGCTGCATTAACACATCAAAACACACACACACACACACACACACACACACACACACACACACACACACACACACACACACACACAGAGAGAATGGTAAGTAGATATTCTCTCTGAATAACCTCATGGGAGCCAAATTAAATCAACCACATCATTTTGTGGTTGTGTGTGTGCATGTAACACGTGCACAAGAGAAGAATACAAGTGAGTGTGTGTTGTATAATTTTTGGTAACGACGATTACTTTTAGTCAATATATATTACAAAACCTGAAAGGGTGTGAGTTGCATGTTAGTTTATTGTATTCCAGAACTGACTGCAGCTTGAAAACAGCCAGGTAGACTTTTACAACACAAACTATTCCCTAAAATGTTTCATCTCCTTCAGTAAGTCAGGAGACAATAGCATCAGTGTGGTTTATTGTGTTTTGGTCGTGGGCCAAGACTAAATTAACTCTGTGTCCCGGGCTGAATGGGTGACATGAAAAGCACCTGTGGTGTCCCAGCTGACAATGAACTGCCTGCCAACTTTGTCACCTTATTTAAATGAGCTTCATTGTCCTCACAGCGCTCATAGCATCAATGGGCGCCGGGTGCTTTATGTCCTCTTGCTCACTGTTATGAAGCAGAAAATGTGGCCATATTTCCATAATATTACTCTGGGTGCTATCACCGAGGCCACACTGCTGATCGCCTAGTCGCTGTCAGTGGAGCACATCCAGCCGGCACTTGGTCCTGGTGTGTGTGGACATGAAGCCTTGTCTGTGTGTTTATTGTACAAAAACGCCCACAAGCAGATTGCACTTATGCCATTTATGGTGCTGTAAATCTGGAAGCCTCTGCAGCTACCTGCTACTACAGACAGTGTTTCCCATTAGGCCAAACGTGTTTTCAGTTCAGGACTGAATTGGGCGAGCCTGGTCTCTGCTTTCCTGGCACACTTGGCCTGGTTTCCAAACTGGGTTGTCCATGAATCCTTCAATTACCTGTGATTTGTTTTCTACGTTGTTTCTGGCATAGCTTCAGAGAAACTGATTCATTTGTAGGACAAACTAGGGCTGCAGGTGCTTGCTGAATCATAACAAGATGAAATCAGAGCACTAATTAATTCACAGGGAACTTTGATACATAAACTGATACCTTATTTAGGCTGTAACTAGTGATTATTTTTTAATTGTTAATTGTTTGATTAACTAAAAAGTTGTTTTGTTGTTACTTGTTTTGGTTGACCAACAGTTCAGAGATTTACGTCCTTTAAAAAATATAAAACTGAGAAAAGTAGCGAATCCTTTGATTTGAGACCGTAGAACAGTACATTTTCTTGATAAATTACTTGAACGAATAAACACTTATCAATACCTTTGTTACGATTACTAATTGTTTCAGCTGTATTTTATATTAAACCCAGCAAATAAGTTACTGTGTTTGATGCCAGAGATGCTGCCTAAAGTACTTTTTGCGTGGTCCTCTAAATGCTCGTCTGTAATGTGATTTATCAACCACTTCAATCTATCAAATGGATGTGTGTGTGTGTGTGTGTGTGTGTGTGTGTGTGTGTGTGTGTGTTTCAGATATTAAAGATATTACTCTTTAGCCTCCAAAAACATTCCTAGCTGTGCTAAACAAGAGCTCTTAGTATAAGTATCTAAGTATCTACTGATTTTTATTTTTTTTGTCTACACAGACAAAGAGGAAGAGGTAAAGTGTTTGCATGTTTGTTTTTTCATTAACCTAAGGGCACACACACAGGGAGTACGCACTTTGTTTTAGTGGCCATTTGGGATGAGAATTGTTGGAATGTTGTGCTGGGAACCTTTACTGATTTAAAATGAATGTAATCATCATAATTACTAATGGCATTTATGTTTCAGTTTAGAATCTTTAGTTTTTTTGGGGGGTCTTTGGCATCATCTTTGGTGCTCACTTCTCACTGCTGTCCACGCTACTACGTTTTCATTTTTAAACCGCGTTTTGAAACAAAAAAAAACAATCTCCGTCCATACAAGCGCTTAGGCTCCGTAGCCAAACTAATCTCCATCCTTATGAACACGTCTGACAACGCATATCACGTGACCATTCGCATACACTGGGCATGCTGGTGTAAACAGAAAGCAGATTGTCTAATGTTACTCTTTGGTTGAAAATCATGGATGTATAATTTGAAAATAAAGAAAATTCTCTGGAGAAAGAACAACAATGGCTGATTTACTTGGACCGACGACGAGGTGGAATTTGTTACTAAAAGGTATGTAAGCCTACCTAACCGATGTGACTGACGTACATCGCCGTTTCCAAAGGTCTTCGTGTGTGCCCGTCCACACCAAACCCTGGAGTTTTCAAACCAAAATAGGGTCTGCAGCGTTTTTGGTTTTAGGGGCTTGGAAACCCCGTAGTAATGTAGATACAAGGCATAAACGTAGCAAAAGATTTTTTAAACAAAAAAGTAGTAGTGTGAATGTAGCCTTCGCCATCATATTGATCACTGCGGCTGCTAGCTGCTCAGTTTCCTCTCTTAATAATCACAAGGAAATTGAATCACTATTGTGTTATACTTCTCAGCAATAGAAGGACGTTTATTAAATGAAAATGTCATTAAGACTAAATGTTATGAGTATAGAACATGGATCTGAGAGTTATAATGAGCCTAGAGGAAATATTTAAGTTCTCCAGCAGGTTTTATTTCCCTTTCTGTAAGAAATAAAACTACTGCCAACTTACAAACACATTCACTCACATAAGCTTCTAGTAGTGCTCAGTTGCAGGGACTGCACTCGATGGATGCAGTGATGACGGGTGGATTTTGTCCTGTTAAGCTGTATGTTAAACTGTGGCCTCTCACCAGATCTTCTTGTCAGATAGCCACTGCAGTGCAATGCTGAAATGGTCTCAGAATCACTCATGAACCATGTTTGAAACATAACTGCACAGAAAACTGTAGCAAAATTCATTTGGTATTGATTTTTAATTCAAAGATGCAGTGTGGGGCTCTTCTTATGTGTTCGGAAAGTTTCAAAGACGTAATTTCTTTCACTGAAAATAGGGTGCTAAAAACTGGGGAAGTCAATTCTGTGGAGCTGCTGGAGCCCTGTCACACTGATGCTGTTATAATAAGTAGAGCAAATAATAAAAGAAGGAGCAGACTGTAAATTGTTTCTCCTTCTCCCACATACATGCTGTGCTTACAGTATGGCTGGACTTCCAAACTACTAGCAGCATTACTTACAATATAAAGAATTATGAAGGAGTTTGACCTAAAATCACCTACTTAATATGCTCGATCTGTTGATGATGATATCCAAGTAACAACAGCACACCTTTTCCCCATTTCAGTTCATTCCAATAGAGCAGCCAACTTCAACTGGCGGCCCGCGGGCCACATCCGGCCCGCCAAAGCGTTCAGTCTGGCCCGCAGAATAATCATGAATTCAGAAAATGCGAAGAGGAAAAAATGCGTTCTGTTATTTAGCATGTCAAGCATTTACAGCAGGTAACATTACACAGGTAGAGCACAAACCCAGCACCTGTATTTGCATCTCTAGTCACATGCCGGGATTCTGTACAGCGATGCCTGCGCTCCACACACACAGCTGAGCCGAGATGTGTGTGCGTTAAAACACGCGGTACCTGACTGGCAACGATACAAAGAGGATTACCAATGGCCGCTGGGGCAGATCAACTCACGCTAGTCTCGTTACTGTAAGTAGGCTACAATAAAACCTTTGTGAGTAAAAAGTCAATACTTATCAATGCACTCACCTGTATAGACAGGCATAAACATGTAGAAAGCGATATTTCAATCTGCTCCGTCTGCTCAGTCCACTCTTGTCCACCGCGCTGTTTTACACCAAACACAGCTCTACTCTGCAAATAGCACATTTTTACAAACAAGCTAAAACAAAAGCTGTTTGTAGTCTAACTGTTTATCTTAGTTTGCTGGGAATCTTGAAATTTTGACAAATTCTTATAAATGTAACTACTGGCTGAACGAGCCATCCTCTCCGCTGGAGCGGTAAACCTATGGATGTATTATAAGACCAAAACAGATGCATGTGGCTACTTAATATGCACGTGAATGATGCGATCGTTATGTTCGCGTTCTTCATTGTTGATGATGATGCTGGTTGTATTATTTTGCAACAGCATTGTTTCATTGCAAATGGGGCATACATGACGAATGCATAGCCTGCTTATCAGTCCATTCATTATTCACCATTACCTGACAACAGCCATTTCTTTCTGCAAGTATTTTCCACCAATCAGGACGCTGCATACTACAACCATGTTTCCCTAATCACAGACTTTAACCATCTCTCCTCAGTGAACTGCCTCCTGGTCTGAGATCTTTTTCTAGTTAAAGAGCTAGTTATCATTATGGAGTTTCCATGTTTTTTAGGAGTTTGCTCACACTAATACATGTAAAAAAGATTAAATATAGCATTATTTCAGTAAGAAAGTGAACATTTCAAACAACAATAGGCGTATTAGGTATAAATTAATTTTATTTTCTTTATTTGTAAGTCCGGCCCCCGGAGTGTCTGCTTAGAAACATTCTGGCCCTTGGAAAAATATAGTTGATGACCCCTGCAATAGAGTCACCACGGCTCGTGGATTTTCATTAATCGCAATGTAACTTTGGTTAACTTTGATCCCCAGAGGGGACGGAGAGTTGGAGAGTCCAAAAATGGAGGATGCTAATGAGACCTGTCATGTTTAAAAGAATGAACTTTGGTTGAGCCACATTACAACTTTTCTTTCTTTGTTCTTGTGGGAAACTAATCAAGTAGTCAGTGCCCAGTCTGTGCATACATGATTTACAATTTACTGTGTGTTTCCTAAGGAATAAGTGTTTAAGCATCTGACAGTTCTTCACAACCTTTCTGTGATAGGAAAGGTTTTTTGTTGTTTAACTAAATGCTGTAGGTATAAATGGAGGTTTTAATGTGATAACAATCACTGAGTTTTGGAACGGATTAATGAAAACTGAGCTGTAAGTAAAAGTGGAGGGTTCACTCTTGGCCTTGGAAACGCAGCTTGACCAAAAAAATTAGCAACACATGCTTCCTTTAACTCATGGCCTTCCTCAGCAGATGGAGTTTGCACAGTTGTCATGGAGATATACAGTAGTTATTACGTAAAATTATGGTTACATTTTGGTTAGGTTAAGACACAAAAACAACTTGGTTAAGGAAAAATGTTGGTTTGGGTTACTTCTTCAGTAAGGTTAGAGGGACCTTAATCGTCACAGTTACAATAACAACAACCAATTGGTTATGGTTAGGGAATGATAGCGATGGTTAAAAGAAACTATTGTAGACTGTCGGTAGGAAACGAACAGCTCACTCAAATATTAAAGTCTGAAGTTTTGTTTTGCACTCCAACCTCCTCCCTCTGCCGACTTTGTGGTACTATAACAACATCACACTACTTCCTCCTTTGCTTTGCTCACAATGCACAATAGTCCAATTCTGCTGGCTGCTAGAGGGCTTTGTCACTTGAATATGCAGACTGATCTCATGAAGTGGCGTACGTATGACCCGCCAATTCGTATGCCATTATTGCCGTGTTATCAAGACGCATACTCGCTTTTTAGCGTGTATATCAACGTCGTTTGGCCTCCATTGACTAACATTACCTTGCGATTGCGTGTGAATTTACGCCGTAGCGAGTAGTATTAAAGGGCAAAAATCCGTGTAGGGAGATTGTTCGGGGTGATTGATGGGTAAAACACAGTGCTTTCATCCAGGAGACCGGGGATCGCGTCCTGCGTGTGACGTTTCTTTGTCCCGCGTATGACTTTTCCTAAACTCAACTGTAGCTTTTCTTCTCGCGATAACACATTCTCGCGATAACACGTTTTTCTCACGATAATACGCCAAGTGGCGTGTATGTCTACGCCCGCTCTATACAGTGTAGACATACACGCGGATAGCTCAAAAAGCGTACAGATAACACGGCACTTGGCTTAAGAAAGTTGGCGTGTATATTTACGCGAAGTCATGATGCCATGTTGGAATTTGACTTAATTTTTCGGCATTTGCTGAGGTGACTGTTGAATCTCAGTAACAGGGCTAAGCCCCACACAAACCACTTGCAGTAAACACATCACTAAAGCTTCCCACCCATCAGCACATTTCCCCTCCTCCCCTTCCTTTCTCCATCTCACCTGTTTATTCCCTTTTGTTACACCTTTATGTGTCCTTCACTCCTCTCTTTTTCCTTCCTCCTCCCTCTTTTCCTCCATCCCCTCTGTGACCCATCTTCCTATATCTCTGCTCGGACATTACTCCCTCTCTGCAGGTATAGGTTCCTATACCTGCATCCATTTACCTCTTCCCTTCCTTCCTTTTTTCCTACATCTCTCTCTGTGCTTATCAGTCATTTCCTCTCCTTCATACCACCTTGTCTCCCTGTCTCCATCTCCTGCAACTTTATTTAACCATCCATCCATCCTCCACACCTTCCGTTTGTTCCTCGGACCTGCTGGTGCATGTTTATTTGTCTCATCCTTCCTATGCATCCCTGAATCCCAGACTTATTCCTCCCTACATCTATCCCTTTCTGCTACATCCTCACTGGTCTTTCACTGCCTCTCTCCCTTCTTTAGTCCCAAATTATCACCACTGGCGCTCCAAAGCAGCACACAAAATCACACTTGGACAGACTGCACCATCACCTTTAGACACACACACACACACACACACACACACACACGGACAAATACATGCAAACAGGCAGACACTCAACACCGTAATCAACCCGCCACATGCAGAGTCACACACATCACTGCTACATTCCTCTTGTTCCCAGGTCTCTAATACACACTAACTCCACACACACGCAAGCACACACACACTCTCAGATGTAATCACTGTGAGTGCTGAGAGTGCATTGCAGAGGAGTGAGACTTCTAAATGCTACTGCCTGCCATCAATCATAAAATCCTTTCTGGGGATTGGACAGCTGACACTGTCTGCATTACGCATTGTCTCCCTTTATTTCAATCAATCATGTCCTCCGCACTGCAAAAGGCCCACAGATTACCGAATGATATTGGCTTGCTTTCATCTGACTCAGTGAATGATTATGTCGGATTCAGAGGAGAGATTTCCTTTATTTGTTTTGTTGTTTGTTCAGGTTATATGTTTTTTTGTTTTTCAGTGAACGTTTTAAATGTGCTGCCTCTGTTAGACGTGGGCAGGATAGTAACTACTGCACGCTGGTAGAGATGCCTCATGATATGATATGAATTTGGCTACACAGGATGTAGCAGTATAGAATTGATTCTTTAATGTCTGTTGCATGACGGCCAATGGTGTTACCCACTGAGCTACCCGGGGGCGTGGCTAGGGCGGAGTTCCAAACCCGCTCTGGGTCTGGCTAACAGTGGGTCCTTCGAATTCCGGCCGGGGTATGGCTAAGACGTGGTTAGGGCGGGGTTTGAATCCCTACTCAGAACGTGGCTAACATCGAATCCAGTGTGGGTACTTTGGCAAGACCCTTGTAGAGTATGAGATTTGACACTAGGGTGGAGAATATGGAACTACTGGAATACTACACAAATGACCCCAGGGAAAGGGGTTACATGTAGAGAATGTGGGACCAATGGTTACTTCGAAACCCAACATCTAAGCTAACCAAGAAACAACTACTAGCTCAGTGTTCCAATATCCGCAGTCGCAGACTGATATCACAATTAGAGATTGAAGACGTACAACAAAGATGCTACGGCAAGGGGGAGCCAGGACGCAATGTCAGCGGGGCGATGTCATCACCCCCCTGCAATCCAAGGTTGGGTACCAAGCCCCAAGAACAGACAGGCTTAACAGTGAAAGAGAGCACTAATCATGGCAGCACAAGAACAAGTTTAATAGAGGCCGGGGTCTACCATACCAGACAGGACCCCAGGTACAGGCTGTGCAAATATGCCCCAGAGACAGTCCAGCACATAACAGCTGGGTGTAAAATGCAGGCTGGAACGCGAGTATGGGCCGTCTGTGCCGAGTATGGGCTAGAAGCTTCAAGGTCAACGTGCGAGGCATCTCCAAAGGTGGCAGAAAATGACAGAGCTAAGATCCTGTGGGACTTCCCAATCCAGACTGATAAAATGGTTACGGCTAACCAACCGGACATCATGGTGGTCGACAAACAGCAGAAGAAGGCAGTTAAATAGATGTAGCAATCCCAAGCGACAGCAACATCAAGAAGAAGGAACATGAGAAGCTTGAAAAATACCAAAGGCTTAGAGAGGAGCTAGAGAAGATGTGCAAAGCAAAGGCAACACTGGTTCCACTGGTAATCAGAGCACTCGGGGCTGTAACCCCCAAACTGGGACAGTGGCTCCAGCAAATTCCAGGAACATCTGAGATCTCTGTCCAGAAGAGCACAGTCATAGGAACAGCTAAGATACTGCCCAGAACCCTCATGTTCCCAAAGGACCTGAGCTTGAAGGAAGAGGACCACCCAGGATAGGGCGAGCAGGGAATTTTAATATATATATATATATATTTTAGGGCTGTCAAAATAACGCTTTAATTTCGATTAATCAATCTGAGAAAAAATAACGCGTTAAAAAAAATAACACAGAATAATCCATTCCATATTGACGTTTGACCCTGAGCCGTTCTAGCCACCATTGGACTGTAAAATGAAGGAGGGAGAAGAGAATGTGCTGCCTGGATCATTAATTGGAACATTTACTTGTAAAAATCTTCTTCCTGCCAACCCTGGCTACCGAAATCTGGTGCCACTGACACATTGACATTGACACAGGAGAAGCGGATTCTCAGAATTACAAGACATCAGAGCATAGAACAGCAACACTAAACTTTCAGTGTCTGTGTGTGTACACGCTTGGCAGTGCATGGATATGAATTTGTGCATTTGCATGGCAGTGCATGTTCATTTGTGTGTGTAAGAGAACAAAGACCCAAGTAATATATTTATAGATCAAAATAATGGCAGCTCTTGGAGGAGCAACTTTGGCAGGCGACAGTGAAAGTGACCCAACGCAGACAAGAAAGCTGCTGTCAAAACACGCTTTTGTACCGTTATTTTTTTCATGCTACCAAACCGAAGAGGCTAACAAGTATCAGGTCTGCAAAATGTGTGTGTTAATGGCATACTACTGTCTGGGGCACAGCATTGCTACAAGACTATGTATGGACTCCTCCACACACACACACACACACACACACACACACACACACACACACACACACACACACACACAGAGAACACCACTGCCACCACCATGTCTCCTACATCCAAAACAATACTGTGCTTCTATTTTGGTGAGACGTGACTACAGTTGGCTGATATGTTGATACGGAGCTGGGCTGAAAGCTGAGACTGTATCCGTATCTCACTTTAGCTGCCGTATTCAAAAATACAAGAGATTGCCGGATCTGATTACTGTGTCTGTGTTTGTATGTGTGAGTATGACAGAGGGAGCAGAAAAAAAATAGAAGGCAGTAGTTGGTATGTGTGTCTATGTGAGAGAGAGAGAGAGAGAGAGATAAGAGTGGAGCCAAACCAGAGGGCAGGTGTGTAAGGTAATAAGACAAAATCAATTCATACTGAGAGGGAGGAGGAGAGAGGGCATGAGAGAGATAATGATTACAGGTAATGTTGAGCACTTTCTGCTCTCACACATCACCCAACATCTTCTATAGTCCTTAAAGGGATTCAAAACTGAAACAAAACTCTTCTTCATTGGTGCCCTCAGGGACCAAGTGAGGAGAAGCGGATTCTCAGAATTCATATTGCAAGACATCAGAGCATAGAACAACAACACTAAACTCTCAGTGTCTGTGTGTGTACACGGTTGGCAGTGCATGGATATGAATTTGTGCATTTGCATGGCAGTGCATGCTCATTTGTGTGTGTAAGAGAACAAAGACCCAAGTAATATATTTATAGATCAAAATAATGTCAGCTCTTGGAGGAGCGACAGAAGACTTTGGCAGGCGACAGTGAAAGTGACCCAACGCAGATAAGAAAGCTGCTGTCAAAACACGCTTTTGTACCGTTATTTTTTTCATGCTACCAAACCGAAGAGGCTAACAAGTATTAGGTCTGCAAAATGATCTGCTTAATCTTTGTGCTTTGAAAACACAAATGCACTTGGAAGCGATATTTACGCCTTTTACAAATTCATGAAGCACAAGGAACTGGAAGCAAGACTCTTCACTGAGTCATGTATATTTGGTGTGTTAGTTGAATAAAGGACAAGATATGTGCTATATAGTTGATTAATCAGTAAGGTAAGTAGCATAAAACTAATTGACAGCAAATTGTTTAATTGTTAGGTCAATGCAAATCTGGCAACCACATGAAACACATCTTAAAGAAAAGGTTTGACATTTTTAGAAGTACCTTTATGTGCTTTCTTGCCGAGAGTTAGATCAGAAGATCGATGACACCCTCATGTCTGTCCGTTAAATATGAAGCTACAGGAGACGGTTAGCTTAGCATAAAGACTTGTAACAGCTAGTCTGGGCCTGTCAAGTTCAAGAATAGGCCTCCAGGAAGTCAATGCGCATCGCTGCTACACTTAAAGCTTAAAGATACGAAAGTGCTATTGCTCTAAGGCAATTTAACATATTTTCAAACATGTCAAACAATTTTTTTAACTGTTAAAGCTATGGCTAATTATCTTGTGTTGCATGATACAAGGTATTACACGGCACAGGGGAAGGTCTAGTACACCGAAGAGAGGAGAAATAGGCCCCCCAGCCGGGCCCTCGTCGAAAAAAGACACTTGCCACCAGCCCTAATAACTTTTCTGGAGAAAACCCTGAATAGCATTTTATAATTTATTCTTTAGTCCCACTTGAGGGTCTTTTTAGCCTAATAATTAAGTTCAGTTAAGCATATTGGGGCCACATGTACTGACGCTTTGGCTACACTGCACGCGTAATGTATGCGGACTGTGGAATGTATCTTTTAACTGGCTACACCTGCTGCGCACACGCGGCGTACGACTGTGTGAGTCACAGGCGAGACGGTGAGATTTTGCTTTGGAATTGTTGTTGTTGCTTCAGTTTTTGGAGTTTTTAATTTAAAAGAAATATAGACACTTTATGGTCCATTTCTGTGTAAAAAATATAAATAGAAGAAGACTGACTATGTTTATGCTTGTAGAGCAGGGGTCCGTTCCAGGAAGGAGGTTTAACAAACTCTGAGTCTAAACCTGAACTCTGAGTTGATTTACCCTGAGATGGAAACTCTGAGTTTTTGGTTCCAGAACAGCTGATTTGAGTTGGTTCAATCTACTCGGAGTAAGTTCACTCAGAGTAAAGTGTGTGCACCACCACAATAAAAAGGCAGCATGAATGGAGCCATGATACTACGATTCACCATGGTAACAACCACTAACAAACGGGTCGGCGGAAATACTCATGCGCACAAACAGCGCGTTTGAACATGTATTGCGTTAATAAAGCAACACAGTGGCTGCTGCAAAAGAGAGAGCATTTGCATGGGAGAAAATTGCTGCTAGAGTAAATGATTATATTCCAATATAGTGTATATCATATTTAATCATAAGTATAGCCTAATATTACTGGTGAAATGGTATTGAACCTATAATCTATTTCATTTAGGTGCAATCCTGCGGGCGAAAAAATACTAGGCCTACTAATCCCATTCTGAGGCTGCAGCACCATCATTAACAGAATTATAATTCATAATCTTTTATTTCAAAGGGTTTACATAATTCACCTGCAATACTGTGGGGCTCCTTTTTAATGGCTCTGACTGGTTTGTGTCTAGGGAACACTACAAAAACGTTTAAAACACGTTTCAGAGGGAGTCACATTCTTCTGACGGCGCTTTGCTATACAGTGGCTTCACTAAAATGCTCCGCATCACCAATGTTGTAAAGAAAACTGCCGTTTGCAAAAAAAATTTTATGTGACACAAAGTATCTGCTGGGATGTAGAGCATGTCCACGATGGGGGACGTTACTGATATGAGGACAGATAAGGTTATGTAGGCTACATATCTGATAGACTAGGGAGAAAAATGATACCGCTCAAATAGGTAGTTATCTGGAAATGAAAATGCGTCGGAGCCTCAATATCATCTCCCGACGTATGTTTAACACCCTGCAAAGTGATACAGCTTCTTCATCAACGGGATCGTCGACAAAAGGAAATGTCATGTTCGGAACAAAAAAGTTTTATAGTCTGCCTAACATGGTTAATAAACCAGACACTGTTTTTTTATTCATGCCGATAACAAACTGCGCTAAAATGCGCCTGATACAGACTGAATGAATGAATGAGGAAATGAAAGAGGGCTGTGTCAGAGGGAGGAGACTGAGACAAACTCGAGGTTTCTTGAAGAAAACCTGCTCCCGACCAGGTTAGGTTCACAGGCTCAGTTACCATAGTAACTGACTCTGAGGTTAAGTTACTTCTCTTTCTGAAACAGAAAACCCAGAGTTTCCCTCATCTCAGGGTTAACAAACTCAGAGTTTTCACTAAACCTGCTTTCTGAAACGGACCCCAGATCTTTGCGGGCCAAACGCACCACTTACGCACTGCTCTAATGCCCGGTGTTTAGTAGTTTCTCTGATTATAGTGAAAGCCTATTGTTGGAGCATCTGCTACGTTACGCGTGCAATGTAGCTGGCCCATGAGTCTTTAGCAACTGCTTAAACATTCTGTCCCAGAATGACTAAGATATCAAACAAGCTGGAAAAAACCATTTGAAGGTGCAAGTTAGTATCATGCCAATCAATTGGCAAAAATGTGGTGAATAAGTTAATTATTATTCATTATAAATATACTAAAGCTCACACTCCGTTGCAAGTGTCCACTGATTGTGTAATGATCTGCAGCTGTCGCTAATATATTGTCACAGTTTTCAGTTGCAATACAAAGCAAAATGAATTGTTCAGTACATCTGTTTCTCTTTATCTATTACTATTACTAACTATCCTGCCAAATATTACAGAAGTCATGAATGAATCAGGATGTAACTTTTTAAGCATAAATGTAAAAACATTTACAAAAAAATTAAGAAGTGCAAAGAGACAATGTGCGGGGTATCATCATATTATTGTAGACATGCTGTACCATCTGTAATATTGCTGCACTGAAGTCCAGAGTGTCAAAAAAAACTTAAACTTAAACTAGAATCAATACCTGAACCAAGAATTTGAGTCCGCCTCCGGGATTTTTATATATTGTTATTAGATAATACTAGGGCTGTCAAAATAACGCGTTAAATTAATCTGAGAAAAAATAACGCCCTAAAAAAATTAACGCAGATTAATCCATTCCATATTGACGTTTGCATACAGACGAAAATCTGGTGCCACTGATATGTCTGCGCTTCTCTCTGATGCTCTGAAACAGACGTTACAGGAAACACAAACACCGCTGCACGTGACGCTAGTTAACACAATACTCAACAGCAGCTAATGTTAGCCTACCGCTAGCTAGTAGCTGGATTAAACCAAGGGGGTAAGCTTCTCCTCGGACCGCGAACCTCCTATGGCGCCATTTTGATGCTAATAAGCCATCACCTCCCGTTAGCATTCCTTTGACTGCCATTCATTTTGGCGGCACTTTGACAGCGAATAACTTTACATCTGAAGCGTTTAAAGACTCTATTTGTCCATTGTTTATTTCTAAAGAAACACGACAATGTATAAAAGGCTCCATTACCTTGACCTCACGTTATGGCTTCGTAACGGACGTTTTTGTAAAAATAGGCTAACGATTGTGTCATAACCACGCGACTTACTGTCGCATAGTAGAGGAATTACCGTATAGTACAGGAGAAGCTCTCAGGCAGTTTCGTCTCACATTAGCTGTTTAAGTTTAATTACTAATGTTAACTAGCATTTCAGTTAGCAATAATTAGACTGTGTCCATGTTATCTCCTTACATATACCTACGCTCTCCGTCTCTGCAAGATTGGGAATGATTGAGATTTCTCTTGGCACAGCTACCAGAAGTCTTACAACTTTCAGACAGGTTGCTCACGGCACATTTACGTCGTCTCTCTCAGTTGGAGGCTGCGCAGTAACGCTCAGCCATCACCGGAAAAGTGCTTCTAATGGCCTTCACTGGTCTCCGTCCAGAGCAACGGGATCTGTTGGTCCATTCTTATATACTGTCTATAGATTAAACACACACTGTCTATGGATTAAAACACACAGCTAACAGCTAACGCTAAACGGTGTAAAGTTTGACTGTGTTTTACTGTAGAGGATTCAACACCGGTATGTAACAATTTCAGCTGCCGTCGGAGAAACAACACAGCCGTTGCGTTCAATGAAACTGGCAAACTACAGCTTCGTGGTGCATTTGAAGTTATTGTAAATGTCCTTTTCCTATCTGGTTGTTGTTTTTGTCGTTTAACAGCAATTGTTATTGTTATACATTATTATTAAATCATTTAATTTTACCATATGGCCTTAGCAATAAACAAGCCGTTCTTTAATGTCACCAACTGTTGTTTAGTACCCTTTTTTTTTCTTTTCTTTTTTTACTTTCTTAAAAAGTAATCGGTTCAGTTAATTATATATGCGATTAATTTCGATTAATTAATCACAGAGTATGTAATTAATTAGATTAAATTTTTTAATCGATTGACAGCCCTAGATAATACAATGTTTAAGAATCCTGAAATTTTACAGACAAGCAAATGCCATTTAAAGTCACTGATAAGAAGAAAATGTAAGAAAGAGATATGATTTTATTGTGTAAAAATGCATTGCTTATTCATTCTCTCAATGAATGTGAAGTGATATCCTATTTCTTGGTATGATAATGGCCTAAAGCTTCCCTGCTGCTTCCCAAGGCAACCACCTCCTTATCACTTTGGTACTTAGCACTAGATGCACTCAGTGGCAGGAGTATTGTTAAAGTCATATGAGATTTGTTCCTGAAATCATAAATACTTAATTTGCACAAGAACAGAAAGATTTGATTCACTACAGAGTCTGCTTTTTCGTGGCTGCCAGAACCGAAAACTCAGGCTGGATGCAGTTTCTTCTTGTTTCAACAGCCATGAATGGATGAAGTCAGGGTTAAAAATGTGATCTTTAGTCCCTGTGTGGATCGAACCTCTGAACCCGAGGAAGAGTCTGTATTGACCAAGTGACAGTAAATCTTAAGTAGAAATATCAATAAAGGTCACACACCATATTGGCCAGTAACTGTACAATAACCTTTGCTTTTGGCCTGTTCTCAAACGTCGTCACTTTTTGGCCATTGTCCACTCTCTCCGACTGTGAGCCAATCGCATCAAAGCAAAAGAAAGGCTGAATATCAAAAGCCATGTGATGGTGGTGCATGCAGATGCGGCGGCCAGTAGCTCCCATGAACTTTGTTACATTTTTGTTTTAATTTGTTGTCTTTTCTCCTTTGTTGCTGGAGCACGCATGGCCTATGACAGAAATACACTCATCAACATCGGGGAAGGAAGCTTGAGGATTGGATAATGTGTGGCGGTCTTTGAGACGATCACTGCCCACGTCACTGCCCAGGAGAGCTGGGATAAGAGACTGGCTTAACTTGGACCTAGGGCTGTTCAACTACCCAGCCTGCTCCTGGCTGATGTCCAGATGCAGGAAAGTGGAATGGATGAAATAGGACTCGAGCTGGCCCAGCAATGGGAGATCAGAGACTGTTGTGCCCATATCTTGCAGAGACCTGGGTCCATCGTGGCATCCCGTTCCACGCCAACAGAGCGCAAGACTCCGGTGGGACGAGGGAAGGCAGACTCTGTATTTAAATGATACTTGGTGCTCAAACGTAGTCAAAGTTGATGGACAATGTTTCCCTGATGTCAAATTTTTTATGTTAAGATGCCGGCCATATAATGATATCATCCTGATGCAAATTCAATAAATGCACTACAGGAATGCACTACTGTTTTTGTTTAGTTTTTTCTTGCGTAGCATTAAGGGACTACAACTGCATGTCGTTGTGCAACCCTGTGTTGTACAATGACAATAAATGAACCTTGAACAAAGCAGAAATTGACACAAGACCTGCAATAAATATGCTAGCAGATTAGCTTGCTGATCTGCTTTTTAGATTCCCGCTCTTATTTAGCTTATTGGACAGTCAGCCAAAAGGATAATTTAGGCCATAAAGTACCACTGTCTGCTGAAAGACTGCAGCACGTACACATTATTTACTTCACTGTCACAAAGTCAACACCCAACATATTTGTCTCTCAACACCCAACATATTTGTCTCTCTCCACTGCCTGCCATCTATGGTCATTACTGATAATGTTGCAGTGTTAAACGACCCATTCATCCATTAATCATCTGTTCATCCATACATCTTGGGTATCTATCCATCATCGATCCATCCTCTCTTGTTATCGTCCGCTTTCCCCTGCTACCCCAACTCAAATCCCCCTGCCCTCTCTTCATCCATTCATTCATCCAAATCTCAATCCCTCCATCCCAATATTGATCCGCACACACATTCATCTGTCCTCTATGAATATATCTATCCAAGCATCCATTTTTCCCTCCTTCCTTACTCCTTCCTCCCTTGGCTCCTCATCCCAGTCGAAGGGCTTCTACAGCAAGATTTAACACGCTCCACCGCCTCCGCTGTCCCTGCACGTGAACGAACACACACACACTCTCTCTCTCTCTCTCTCTCTCTCTCTCTCTCTACAGGATGCAGACGCAAAAACACACGGACATCGTTTTCACAGCTCCCTGAGCAACTCAAATGGCCCCGGAGAGAGCGTGTGTGCAAAGCAGCGAAAGAGAGAATAAAAGAGCGAGAGAGAGCCTGGGAGAAAGATTTAGAGACGCAGGGAGAAACATTACAAGGCAACAAGGGCAACAATGGTGAAAAAAAAGAAAATATGGTGGCAAAAAATAAGAAACCAAAATTAGGAAGATGGTAAATAGAATAAAATGAAACAGAAGAGCAATTTACAAGTTTCTTACCATGTTTATGTTACAGTAGAGTCGAGACAATATTATAAACTTTATTGACTGTCTAAGATGTTTTATCAAGTTTACTGCTGATGGCGGGATGGTTGAATCTTTAGTAGAAATAGAGTTTACCTCTGTAGCAATGACAAACAGCAAAATTACATTTTGTAACTGCTCCCACCTGAAAACCTTGTAACCTTCCTTGCTTTTTTCCATCTAAATATTAAGTGTTGATACCTTCATGCACCTTTCTGTGTTAAGCAACTTCCCCAGCCTCCCCAAAATCTGTTACAAAATATTAGTGTCATTCTGAAAATATGGTTGTTTTCCCTTCACATAGGAGGTGTTCCTCTGACACCAGTCATATCGCCATCTCATAATTATGTGTAATGAAGCTTGAGGCATTGCGTTGCAGTCGCTCGCCATTATAAAATCAAGCACTCCTTTGATGTAACAAGATCAAAACAACTGTGTAGGCGGAATATCAAGATTCACGGCAACAACAACAATAGCAACAACTACATCAACAGGATATGAGTTCTCAGAGAACAATGGGGGAGTGTTTCACCTTGAGGGGTAAATAGCAGTACAGGAGCAGCAAGCACCACAGCAGTTTGAAGTGTATTAAAATAAAACAGAAAGAAAAGTAAGTATCTGTGTGTGTGCGCCCTTCATGTCAAGCAGTCTGTCTGCTGCCCGTCTGCCGGTGTGTAAATATTGAGGCAGCAGTATTCGACGAAACATCAGCTCATCCATCAGTGGTGGTCACGCACAAGGTCAGCTTCCAGCACCGTCGATACACATCTTAGCACCTCAGCAGGCACACAAGCCTGTGGTATCGCTCGCTCAAATCCAGTACATGACCTTTATTGCATGTCGTCGCCTCACTCTCCACTGCCGGGAGTCAGGAGTGTGATGGTGGAAGATTGAAATTGGCCACCAGATTACTCTACAGAAACTAGCAATCCAATGTAACTGGCTGCAGTGGCTTTGGCAGGGCCCTTCACAGCTGCAGTTTAAGGTGCAATGGTTTTGAAATGTTTTGGGGGCATGATGTGAGGATTATTTTGAGATGTATGGAAGGATTCAAAACATTGTGATGTGCCATTTTTAAATGTACGGTTGTTTGTTTTCCCTCATACTCTGCAGGAAGACACCAATGTTCAATACGTTGTATTATCGTCTGATACACTGTCTCTTTGAAGTACAAAATCAACGGAGTCGTTTGGACTTTGGAATTTGGGAGGCGGTATTTCGGCCGATTCATTTACTCTATTGACAATAAAAGATGACAGGTGGAGCGCTTGCTTGGATGGGCAAGAAACTCTCCTGGTTGAATCATCAGTAAAAAAAAAAAAAAAAAAAAAAGATGACGTGAACTGCAAATATTTTGTTTTAAAACAAAAAAAAAAAAAAAACATAATGAGAGATATTAACTCCCAAGCTAAGACACATCCAATTGCCAAGCTTCAAATTCTGCCACTTGTGCTGCTAAAGGTGGACGGAAGCTAAAGAAGATAGACGTTTATTCACAGGTGACATTTTGACTTATTATAGCAGGAAAAGCACAGTTGTTACTTATAACATTACCAGTGGCTCAGTTCTATTCATGTGTCCCAGTCAGCCATGACAGTGTGACAGTGAACCAGCATTGAAACGGTATCAGCTGAATAGAATTCAGCCTTTAGTCATTGTATTATTTACACCTGCGCTTTTCCTACTGTGACATGTCAAAATGTCTTAAATGAAAAGGGCCTTTACTTTGTTGAGAAAACAGATTTTGACAAACTGCAGCTTAACTGAATTCATTGCCACATGGGTCAATTGCAGATGAATTCAGCAACTATGGTGCCATGTTTTGTTCATCACTACAATGAGGAAGATTTCAAAATTCTCTGATTTAGGCCTCCGACTACCTTGCTCTCCATGGCATAGATGGCCGAGGTTCATGGGTACTGTAGTATTTAGAGCCATCTGCAATACCAAACCAAGGAAAAATACATGCTTTTTTTTAAAAAGAAGTTGAGGACAAAGTCACAAATTAAATGCTAACCAAAACATTGTTTGTCTAAAGTATTGCACTTAACATTGTTTGTGTTATATAACATTGTGTGCTACAGTACGGTGTATAGTGTATATAGAGGCACAACAGTTGTCTTTACAGTGGATGTGATTTCACACTATGTGTGTCAGTATCACTGAGACTATTGAACAAATAATCCAGCTGTGTAGGGGTTCAATTTAAAGCCTCCACTGAGCTGTGGAAGAATATAGATTGAGTCAGCTTTTCCAACTCAAACTAAAAGATTTTCAGTTTTTACTGATTCCACTCTTCCACAATTCCGCGGACTGTTTTATGATGACAGCATGAGTTGATACAGCATCATAGTTTTGCACCCTTTCTGTGGGACTCCAAATGCGTTTACACGACACAATCTGAACTGGGAGAAGTGCTCATGCTGTTTTTACAATAAAAAAAACATCTAGGGTGGAAAATTGCAGTTTATGAAAAAGCTTTACAAAGAAAAGAAAAAAGCAGTGGTCTTGCAATGAGCCTGGTGCTGGTAAAGGCGGTCTTTTTGGAAATAGATTACAGGTATGAATTTAGCTTAGAATATATGGACACACATTTAGGAACATGTTTGAATGTAAGAAAATCTCTGTATGAGAAAACACATTGAATTAAAGATGCTAATGAGGCACAGCTATAGGTAAGACAGGAAGAGGGTCTACAACTCTCTATAACACAAGCGACTCATTGACTTAAATATGATACCAGGAGCTAAGAGTAGGGCTCAAATACCGAGACAACTACACACTTCCGTTACTCTATCTAAGCTATCAGAGATCAATGGTGAAGAGAGAGGCTCTGTCACCTCCAGATGTGTTGTGAAAGACCTTGTCATCAGCAGCAGCACTCTAACATCCAGGCTGGGAGGCTCTAACAGCCTCCTGCTCGGTCCTTGGACACATTCCAGCGTAAAATACACCTTACTGCACATTTTCCATTGCAAAACTTGGTATTTTTCCAAACCTTAATGTATTGACTGAACCTGAAGACTGCAGGTTGTGGAGAATTATGTGCCGTTTGCTGACAGCTTGTTGATGGACTGCTTTGTATTTTCTTTTTCAGCACAGCAAATATAGTGCCACATTTACAACCTTACGTACCTAAAGTACAACAGGCACAATTTCCCCCTTAAAGAGTATTATTTATCACAACATTCCATATGTTAAAACTTTTTCAACAGCTTCAGTCAAATTAGATGTGATGCAGGAAGAACATCTGGGAAGGGCCTGTAGTAAGTGTTGAATCATTTTATCCATGATTTTATTCACTTGAGTGGAACATAGAATCCAGCTACCACAAAGAAACTTTTGATTGTGCAGAGTTTTCAGACCCTACACCTATAGATGACAACTCTGTGGTAGTCCCCACCCGGACTGCTAGAAACCTGGGTGAGACACTTGACGACCAACTAACCTTCAATGCCAACATCGCTGCAACTACCCGATCGTGTAGATACATGCTGCATAACATCAGAAGGATACGTCCCCTTCTAACGCAGAAGGCGGCTCAGGTTCTGGTTCAGGCTCTAGTCATCTCACGTCTAGACTACTGCAACTCCCTGCTGATTGGCCTGTCTGCATTAACCATCCGGCCCCTGCAGCTCATTCAGAACGCAGCAGCTCGACTTGTCTTCAACCTCCCCAGTTCTCTCACACTACACCACTCCTCCGCTCTCTTCACTGGTTACCAGTTGCTTCCCGCATCCGCTTGATTGATTGATATCTTTTATTTTGAACATGCAAATAAAATCATCAGAAAACAATAGTAATACAAAAAAAGTTAAAAAATAAAACACCATAATTTCCAGTACTTAAAGACCTCTATTTACACATGCAAAAAGGAGTAGGAAGAAGTAAAACGTATGTACTCCTACCTTTTGTACCCTTTGTACCCTTTCTATCATAATAAATGAGTTAGCTACAAAATAATAAGTCTATAGAGATAATAAATCTGTAATCAATGAAAGTATATTTTCAGAAGTTCTATTCACATTCATATACTTACCCATACACAACAATATTTATACACATACCACAAATTGTTCAATAAAGCCCAGGTGTTTCTCTGTACCTCTTCTTTAAACATCTTTTTGAATTTGAATATGTTTAGACATTGTTTTAATTCATTATTTAGTTTATTCCACAATTTAGTGCCACTGACAGATAAACCCCCGTGACCCGATACCGGATAAGCGGACGAAGATGGATGGATGACAGATAAACAGAAACTTTTCCTTGTAGTTCGAAAAACTGGGAGTCTTAAAATTTGACTTTCTCCTTAATTCGTAGCCCCCCTCTCTTTCAGAAAATCTTTTCTGTATATTGCCAGGCTTCAAGACACTAGTACTTGCATACAGGGCCACGAACGGATCAGCCCCAGCATACATCCAGGACATGGTCAAACCCTATACCCCAACCTGCCCACTCCGCTCTGCATCAGCCAACCTGCTTGCTGCCCCCTCACAGCGAGGGAGAACTAATCACTCAACGAAATCTCGACTGTTTGCTGTCCTGGCTCCTAAATGGTGGAATGAGCTCCCTATTGACATCAGGACGGCCGAAAACCTGTGCATCTTCCGCCGAAGGCTAAAACACATCTCTTCCGACTACACCTCGGATAAAGAATGGGGGAGGGAAAAAAAATAAAAAATTATATATATATATATATATATATATATATATATATATATATATATATATATATTAGGGCTGTCAAAATAACGCGTTCATTTCGATAAATTAATATGAGAAAAAATAACGCGTTAAAAAAAATAACAAAGATTAATCCATTCCATATTGAGGTTTGACCCGGAGCCGTTCTAGCCACCATTGGACTGTAAAATGAAGGAGGGAGACGAGAATGTGCTGCCTGGATCATTAATTGGAACATTTACTTGTAAAAATCTTCTTCCTGCCAACCCTGGCTACCGGAATCTGGTGCCACTGATATGTCTGCACTTCTCTCTGATGCTCTGAAACAGACGTTACAGGTAACACAAACATTGCTGCACGTGATGCTAGTTAACACTATACTCGACAGCAGCTAACGTTAGCCTACCGCTAGCTAGTAGCTGGATTAAACACGGTTACAATGCTGACAGCTAACGCTAAACGGTGTAAAGTTTGACTGTGTTTTACTGTAGAGGATTCAACACCGGGATGTAACAATCTGCAGCTGCCGTCGGAGAAACAACACAGATGGTGCGTTCAATGAAACTGGTAAACTACAGCCTCGTGGTGCATTTGAAGTTATTGTAAATGTCCATTTCCCATCTGGTGGTTGATTTTGTCATTCAACAGCAATTTACTAGTGAAATAAGTTATTGTTATACATTATTATTAAATCATTTAATTTTGACCATATGGCTTTAGCAATAAACAAGCCGTTCTTTAATGTCACCGACTGTTGTTTAGTACCCTTTTTATTTCTTTTCTTTTTTTACTTTCTTAAAAAGTATCGGTTCAGGCACCGTTAATTATGTATGCGATTAATTTCGATTAATTAATCACAGAGTATGTAATTAATTAGATTACATTTGACAGCCCTAATATATATATACATATATATTTCTTGATGCTGCACTTTGATATGGCTCTTTGTAGCATTACCTATTTAAAGCTAATGTACTTGCACTGGAGTTTGCACCTTCAAGGTTGAACGCACTTAATTGTAAGTCGCTTTGGATAAAAGCGTCAGCATGAAATGTAATGTAATGTAATGTGATGGTTACCATGACAACAGACAATGTCTGATTATTAGAGATGTAACAATACCTGAAATTTGGTAGTCGAAACCAGTACCAGTGAAATTCCACAATTCTCAATACCCAATTTGATACTACGGTAAAAAACTAAAACAAAACAATAAATCCCATGTCGTCCTTTAAAAGGTGTATTAGAGCCCGACCGATAAAGGCCGATAATGATACAAATATTTAGTGATTTAAAAATCCGATGTTCTGATATATCGGCCGATATATATATTTTTAGAAAATCCAGAAACACGTAACAAAACATAAACAGATTTCCCTAACATTAGTTATTTGTAGTTATTTATGAGTCCTCACTAAAATAATATGATAATGCAGTTTAAAAATGTTTTAGTTTGTTTTATTGTCACAACAGAACAGAGGAACATCAAAATATATCAAAGTTCTGATGAATAAAATGTATAACAATACAAACTTAAGATATGAAACTTAAAGTCCTTTGAACAAAAACACAATAAATTTTTAATTTTTAAATATTCATTTATTGGCATCTACTTGGTACCAAAGT
The DNA here is from genome assembly GCF_031162955.1 of Sander vitreus. NCBI lineage: Eukaryota > Metazoa > Chordata > Actinopteri > Perciformes > Percidae > Sander > Sander vitreus. The sequence continues at coordinate 17,019,360 of NC_135872.1, forward strand.
ATCGGTTCTTGTGACATCCCTACTGATTATGCATGCAGTGTATTGATGTCAACAGCACAGCAGTGGGCTTGCCCTCTTACTTAGCCTACACTTTTTAGTGCAGGCAGTATTTGGTGTGTAAAACATATAACCGTATTCATTCAGCATTTGAGGATATGAGAATTTTAAAGAAAGTTAATATTCAAAAGACTGGAGCAAAAGATGAAAAGCAATGCTGAGGACTATGAAAGGGAGAACTACTTTCCTTCTGTGTTAGTGTCCTAGAGGAAGCAGAGGTTTCCGACAGAGTAATTAAAAATATCTGTTAGCTTGAAAAGAGCTGATCCATATGTCTGACCTACGATAATGTGTATCACAGCACCACAGCACATTGCCCTGAAATAACATCTCCGAGTGAAGTTGACTGTCAATAGCACTGTAATTGTTTTGGGAGAGTTCAGCCACTGCAGATATTTCCTGCAGCAGAAATATTACTTCTGCACCATTGCAAAAAATGGTTTTACAATGTAACTACAGTTTCCTGGTACACGTTGATTGGCCTGTTGTTTTTCTGCCTGTACATAACAGGCATCTATAAATAAAGTGAACTAGCAAGGCTTGTAAAGGCTATTAAGAATATGGTGGTTAGTGTGTTGGACTGCACTGCACAACTACATTCACACAAAAACTGCAAGTGACCATATTGATTTTCCAATCATAGACTAGCAATTGTTAGCATGTCCAGTTAACTAGCTTACCAGGTACAGCAGTATATAGCGTTATTTCCAAAGGGAAAGGGAAATGTCATTAACTAACTATATTATGTGGGGTTACAGGTTGCCTTAGAAAAATACCTGTTCAGGACTGAAACATCCACTGTGTGAGAGCCAAGGTGCTGTATAGGAAAGTTTAGCGTAATAATACCAAAAGAATGAAGCGGAAAAGTTTAAAATAATGTTGCTTGTCCATAGTATGTTTTTTTTCTATATTACTCAAAGCATCCAAACCATGCAAGGGTTGTGTGAAAACGAATACAATTTACAATATACACTTTTTTATAAATAATACTGTACAATAATACAAGGGCTAGCTAGGTCTACCATGAAATACACAATGTTGTTTTTTTGTTTCCATGTGTTTTACAGATCAGCTGTTGCATGTGTGCCATGTGAGAATGGAAATCTTGACAGGTGTAGCAACATTAACTAAAGGGGTTGCGAACAACATTACCTCAAGAAAACAGAGGGAGTAAAAAATGTAAAAATACATGCCCTCAACACAAAATGTCATCAACAGTTGCTCCCACAAGGCCTATTCACCGTTTTTAGTGCCCACTGCCTCTAAATCACCTTTCCTGCATTCACCAGCAATTTCTCCAAAAGCCAGCACTTTTCAAGACATTGTATTTTATTGACAGCTGAAAGCCAGAAAAGTATAATACCCTTTTATCACAGGAAACAACCTGAACAATAGGAATGCAACTTGGACTGATCTACAAGGTTCGAGGTCTAATGTGGGATTGATTTGGGACAATGGAAGTACCTCAGCAGGACCCGTGGGTGAAAGCTTGTTTTGTGCACAGACTCTATTGAAACACGTCGAATGGATTGCCAGTCAAGTCAGTGGCCAAGGTGTGTCGCTGCATTCCTCCAGGCAGATACAGAGAAAGAGAGAGAAAGGAGGTAGAGACGGATAAAAAACAAAAAAAAACAATGAAAAGGGCAAGAGAGACACACACAGAGAGAGTGGGCATGTATAAAAAGACGGAGAACTGGGGGAAGAGAGACTGACAAATTAGAGACTGCGAAAAAGAAAAAGCGACAGAAAATCTATAAACTCAGAGCTGAGATTGCGTGTGGCCCTTGTTGAAAGCGGAGTTGTACATAAAGGATAGCAAAGTCTTTTTATCTCACTGAGTCATGGCGATGAAGAAGGAGGTCTGAAGAGTGTTTGTTGCAAGAGTGCAGGAGCTCCGTTCGCTTTCAACTCAAAGCACTCTCAAAGTGCATTTGCTTCAAAATGCTGAAAACCCAACAGCATGATGCACATCCAGCATATAGCAAAATAACTGTGACTGAATATCATAAAACTATATGGGAGTTGAACTAGAATCAGACTGAGTGGGAAAACCTTTTTTGTAAAACTCCAATATCTGAATTTAACATATGAATATGAAGTGCTCATTCTAAGCCAACAAAAGCACAATGATTAGTTTCAGGTGATAATACACTAATGAAAACTTAAGTATGACTATTAGCCTATATTCCATTTCTGCCAATAGAGTCTCCTAAATCCCACACACTAGTCCTTTGAACCAAAGTCACCAATAAATGTTTTCTATTTCATTTCAAGTTGAGGAAATTAATGTTTGCCTATAATTCCAAAGTCAAAATATCTTTTAACTGTTTCTGGAAAGTCCAACATGTCGACATTGATTTATCTGTGTTTTCTTTCCCACTGAAATGCATCTGAGAGGAGTATTGATTTCTGGGTTTGAACGATGGCACACAACTGTTTTGCAATCAGGTAACACACACGGCACACATGCAGAGATACCATTTCTGCATTAACATCGCAGCTTCCAATTGGTAATTATTCATTGTGTCCCTCAATGGTGGAAATGTCACAGGAATGTACTGCCGCAGACAGGCAAACACTGTGTCTCAGATCAAAAATTACATTGCGAAAATTAGCAAAATGTTGTTTGCACTGCCAGCTAAAACAAGTATCTGTGGATCCTATTCTTTGGTGTGTTTTTGAAAGATCAATTCCATATCAATTCCATTTGTATCTATTGGATCATGAATTATTATCTCAACATAGTTACTAGGGCTGGGTATTGGAACTCAATCGTTTTGCCAAAATAACCCAGTAGTAAGTAATATTGAAACTTCTCCAGTCAGACGATGCCCGAATTTAATCCTTTTTGTACCCAGATCTAGAAAAAATGACGTAAAGAATGTGTAACCCCCAATTTCCACCAACTGCGGAACGGCTGTGGATCCGCTCCGGAACGGCGGCGGAGTCAATAGGTTTCCATTAAAGTCAATGTGTGTATTTTCACTGACTGCGGAACGGCTGCGTTCTGACTCCGTCCCCCGATCCGCAGCCCTCCGGAGCAGAAATGCAGAGCTTCTATTTTTCCCCGGATGCCGGAGAGCTCCGCAGGAATTCAGCACAGGGCAGATTGTGCGGGACAGGAAGTAGAGCACAGAAACAAAATAAAACATCTGCTTAATTTTCAAAATAAAATACACCGTGATCATATTTCCCTGCACTACACCTTGAAAACGTCATAATGAGCGGAGACAGGACTGAATCAGCACAGAGTTGTTTCCCCTCTACTCCTCTGGATGGAAACAAACCGTTGTTGGTTTTGTGGTTCTGTTTATAGAAACTACATCCTGTTATATCGCGCGGTCATACGTGAATTCGAGAGCTCGTGGGTCCTCGTGACTTCAGCTGTCAGTCATGGCCGCAGCCGTTCCACAACAAATCCGGACCTGGTGGGTATTGAAGGACGGCCGAGCACAGAGCCGACACGCAGCGGAGCCAATCCGCAGCCGTTCCGCAGTTGGTGGAAATTGCGGGTAAGGTTTTGCTCGCAGTTCTTCAATTTAATGTGACATGTGATTGGGCCACTACTGCAGCAGCCACAACTCATACAGCCTGCGGTTTGAATGAAGTACAAAAAGACATTACAATGAATTACTCTTTTGTATCAGTATCATTTTAAGTGTATTGGTATTAGTACTGGTATCATCATTTTTAAATGATAACTAGCCCAAGTAATTATGCACTATGCTGTGTTAACTTGCAAAGCTGTAATTCTACTCCATTTACTGTATTTAATTAACTTACACAGGCCAACAGTATATAGTAATTAACGTGCCTGAACACCCAGCAACTGTCTGCTCAAGCTCCACTGAACCAGCCAATGGAGTGAAGCCATAGGTTGTTGCCATTGGATGATTGAGTAATCATCTTTGTGACAGCAGTTGGTGGGTGTGTGGACTGATATAGCAACAAGGACCACAGCCATCACCACAGAAAGTGAGTCACCAGTGGCATGTGTGTGTGTGTGTGTGTGTGTGTGTGTGTGTGTGTGTGTGTGTGTGTGTGTGTGTGTGTGTGTAAAAGGTGTTGGTAAAAACACCATCTGATCTGCTACGATCTTTTTACTTTGTTCTGTTTTGCATAATCTTCCTCTACGTTCACAACAGTGAGTTTTTGTGTGTTCCGTCTTTCGCCCAATAATATTACTGTTGCAAATAATTAGTACGTAAATAACCAAATACCATGTTAGTTTGTTTTCAAAATAGGAGTTTTAAAGAATGTGTTCAAAGTTTTGGGAGGATTTCGAGAGTTACTGTGGACAAGAAGATTGATACCAGTCTCCAGTCTGTAGGATAAACATCAAAGCTCGTTTGCTCGTTTGTACTCCAGGAAATGACCTTGCCCGGCAAAAAAATTGTCAAGCACATTTAAGAGATGTATAACATTATCATTCTCATTATTATTCATAAAAAGCTTTTTTTTAAAGATTATTTTTTGGGCTTTTATTGCCTTTATTGATAGGAAGGATTAAGATGAGAGAGATTGGGTCTGTCATGCAGCAAATGGCCGCAGGTTAGAAGTGAATCCGCGGCCGCTGCGACAAGGACTGAGCCTCCGTACATGGGACGCACACTCAAACAGGTGAGCTAACCAGGCGCCCCAGCAATATATATTAAAAACATTTCTTCAAAACATTGTAAATCTGGAAAAAAAATACTCTTATTTGTAAAATTTTCACTGCAAGTAGACATCTTAATTTAACGAAAGCTTTACACACACTTGCAATAATAGTGTGAGGACCAAATCACATGATTGCAGTACTTGAGCCTATCCTCCAATCAACTACTCCCACGGAGTCTGAGACACCTCAATTTAGGATCAGCCCGACAGCCTTTCAAATTTGGCTTAAATGATAAATCGTAATAACTTCTCAAATGAATTGGTTGATTGAGTAAAGATACCTGCAACAATCATAATCGATAAACCGTTCATGTCATTTTCCAGCTAAAAAGCCAAACATTCTCTGGTTCCAGCGTCTCCATTGTGAGGATTAGCTTCTTGTTTCTCTCTTATGCAATAGTTAACTGAACATGTTTGAGTTTAGAATTGTTTGTCAGTTGAAATAAGCAATTTAAACATTTGTGATGGCCATTTGTAAGTATTTTGTGACATTTTATAGATTAAATGATTAATCGAATATGATTAATAAAATATTTGGCAGATTAATCAATTATGAAAATAACCATTAGCTGCAGCCTGAAATCACACTAAAATGAACAGAAACCAATTTCCACTGCAGGGAAGCAGAAAATAATTATTTTAAATTAGTCAGCAATTATGTTTGAGCTGTGTGTTTGACACCCAAGGACTGGTAACCTTACAGGTACCGTATCAGCCTATAGCACACAGGAATACACCACGGCTGTGAAGGAGACATATGTCCAACCTGGATCATTGATCTCTATTCAGCTACAGTGTGACATCACCTATCTCACCAATTAACCCAGCTAATGAAGCAGGAGGAAAAAGTGCTGTTAAGAGTTACATAAGACATCAGTTCCACTAGATAAGACACACTGACCAGCACTGTTTTCTGCTCTGCGAGGTCACCTATTAGGTGGAAGTTTACATGGCAAAAACAATTACCTCCAACAGGGGGTACGCAGAGAAGCAAGCAGAGAAAAAAGGCAGACTTTTAATTTGTGGTCAATTAGGTTGCTTTGAACAAAGAGGATTGTGGGTGGTGTGTTTTTTCTGTGGGTACAGCAATGACACTAAAAGAACTTAATATCTTTATCAAATTGTCCTAACAGTGTGGAGAATTGGTGTTTTTGTGTGAAGATTTCACCATCAGGAGTAGGGGTGGAACGGTACACTGAAGTCACGGTTTGGTTCATACCTCGGTTCAGACATCACGGTTCGGTACAATGGAGGAAAAAGCATAACAAAAATGCAGAAGGCAATTTTTATTGTGCATGTCTCAGGCTGTACCAACTAGTGTCATCCTGTCTCTCCCCTGAGCTAGCTGCAACAGCCTGAAGCGTATGAAGTAAGATGTAAACAATAAACAATAAGTAGGCTACCCCACATCATCTCCAGACTCCATCTGGAACTTGTAAACAAAACAAGACAATCAGCTAGTAGTGTGATATGGCGACAAGCGCTGCTCTCATATGTGAATGCACAGAGCAGGGGTGTTAAAAGAGCAGCTTCGGTTACCCAGAGCAGTTGGTGAATTGTGGCGTTAGCTTCACACGCTAACAGCGGAGCTAGCAGCAAACAGCGAAGCTAACGGCGGAGCAAACAGCTAACGGCGGAGCTAACAGTGGAGCTAACCGCGAAGCAAATGGGCCTGGAAGCCATTTGTGGTCGAGGCAAGAAGGGATACAGCTACAGTACATCCGTGTTTGGTTGTATATGGAAGGGACTAGTTTGCTTCGTGTGGACTCACTGGACCGACTCGACATGTAGGCGGAGCTTGGGAGCTTCAGAGCTAAGGCGGGGCTACAGATTAGGTGTCCCTAAGAAACGCGCATGTAACAGTAGTTCCACATTACATTAATTAATTTGCACGAGAGTTTTATTTATTTTTATACCATGTATTGTCAGTGTAAATTCATGTATCGAACCGAGACGCCCGTACCGTTTCGGTTCAATACGAATACATGTACCGTTCCACCCCTAATCAGGAGGCTCCTTTCTCAGCCCTCCTGCACACTGGCTGCGTGGCATGAGCCTGTCAGCTGCATGGCGTGTCCGTTTTTATTTTGGCTCCCATGTTAACAGGTTAGAGCTTGCACACTGCCTGCGTGACACGCACATCTCATGCGCGGCTTGAGCCACGCCGAAAACGCGTGCATGCTAGAAATAGGCCCGACGCCTATTTTTCAGGCGACACGCAACCGTGTTGGAAGCATTTCCAGGCAAAATAGAATACGAAAAGATGTTTATATGTCATTTTGACACGAATACATTTAATAAATGACATTTTGATGTTTGAAAGTCTCTAGGTTTTGACATAAATGCAGATATAAAATGTAATTTAAAAACATAATTATAAATAATTATTGATTTTCAAATATTGCACCTGTCAATACAGAGCGAAATTTTCTGTAGCCTATTTTGCCGTTAATACTGCCGACGTTTTCTTTGCTGTAATCAAATCAGTATATATTTATGTTTATGGGAAACATACATGTGTACAGACAAGGTTAGCAGCAGCAGCGCCGCGCCAGACACGTTTCTGGTGTGCAAAGACATAGAAAACGCCACGCAGCCGCCACGCAACAGAAACACCACGCTCACACCACGTAGGCAGTGTGCAGGAGCACTAAATGGCTGCAACTATAACAGAACTAACTGTGCATGGACAAACTGTAACATATAGTAGTGTTAGACCTCCAGCTCACCTAGTGGTGGCATCAACTGGCTTAGCTATTACAACAGTTAACAAAGCAAAACATGTTGTTGACTATGGCATAGCATTAGTTCCACTGCATTAGACACAATGACTATCACTGTGACAGCATCACACACACACACACACACACACACACACACACTTCTTCACCTACGGAAACACACAGCATCCCCATTTACAGCACAATGGCGTGTTTCATGTACATCACATGTGGCAATCTCATTGGCATTGTACTGTAGACATGTTGGCTAACACGGCTGGTCCAAAACAGGATTGAAAAAGACGGAAAATATGCATAGCAATGTCCAATTTTTACAGCATACACATTTGCACAACCAGGGTCATACACATTAATATCTGACAGGAAATGAGGGGACTTTCGTACTGAATACAAACACACGCATGCATGCATGCATGCAGACATACACACACAGGGTATCATGACTGTAACAGTGTCCTATTCAACATGACAATAGGTCTTCAGTTTGCACATACTTACTGTACATGACTCCATGAGCTGAGAATGCTACAGCACTTCTGCTCATGTTTATGTATCTGTGGTGCACATGTACTGTATACAATGTCCCATTCTATTTCACAGTACGGCTTCAGTTTCTATACGGCCTTCTAGATCCACTAAGGCTGTAGCATTTAGAGAAAAGCAGGATTTATTTTGTGGTGAGTGTTTCCCCTTTGCCTAAACCTCTTTCCTCTGATTCTACATGAGGTACTGATGTCCTTCATTTTCCATGGCAGCCTCCAGCTGTACAGTAATAATGCTCCTTTGGTTATGTTTAGCCAAGGTGAGGAGCTTAATTATAATAGCAATTAAAGCAGCAAACCTTTTTATTTTGAAAGGTGTTGCTCATAGTGACAACCCCACAGAGATTTATGACGCGACTGTGCAGTTCCCTCCAGCTCTACAGAGCTAGGGTTGGGTATCGTTTGGGTTTTTTCCGATACCGGTGCTAAAGCGATACTTTTAAAACGGTGCCTGAACCGACTTTTTAAGAGTGTTAAAAAAAAAGAAAGGTACTAAACAACAGTAGCGACATTAAAGAACGGCTTGTTTATTGCTAAGGCCATATGGTCAAAATTAAATGATTTAATAATACTATAATATAAATACTGTAATAACTATAACAATAACTTATTTCACTAGTAAATTGCTTTTGAACGACAAAAACAACCACCTGATGGGAAAAGGGTATTTTACAATAACTTTGAATGCACCACGAGGCTACCAGTTTCAAGTGAACACACTGTCTGTGTTGTTTTCCGACAACGGCAGCTGCACACGGTTACATCCCGCTGTTGGAATCCTCTACAGTGAAATACAGTCACACTTTATACCGTTTAGCTGTCAGCATTTAACCGTGTTTAATCCAGCTACTAGCTAGCGGTAGGCTACGTTACCTGCTGTCGAGTGTAGTGTTAACTAGCGTCACGTGCAGCGATGCTTCTGTCGTCCGTTTCGGAGCATCAGAGAGAAGCGCAGGCATATCAGTAGCACTGAAATGAGGCCCCGAAATCCCCGTTGCTATTTGGTCCGGTAGATACCAGTCGTTAAGGCACCAGTGCCATATTAGCACCGGGTCTCGGTACTCAACCCTATACAGAGCGTTTTAGCGTCTTTCAGCTCATTGTTTTGGTTTTAGGGCCCACAACTTTATTGTTTGGTTCGTTTTGCTAGCCTATACCCACTTTACGCTACCTGCTCAGCAGACAGACAAAAGTTAGTGACTAGCTGGTGAACATAGTGGAGCATTCAGCAGCTAAAGAGATATTTCCGTCAAACATAGCTAATAGGAGAGCTGCATTCTTAAATTGTGGCCAGACACACAATTCCAATGCTAAAATGCTAATGTTCTGCAAACAGGTAGTAGTTTGCTAACATGTTCGCAGTATCAACTTTATTAGGCTATAATATGCCAATGTTGTGTTAAGTTCCTCTTCCTTTTTATGTGATGGATTTCTCTCGGTATGATTGAACACATCTCTCTTCTAATAAAATCCATTGAGCTGTAGCTATGCTGACATTTCATAACCTGACAGAAGATCATCTACATATTTTTGTTTGGGAAACAAAAAGAACCAATCAAACTGTAATTTGCTGCTTCATATCTGATGGGATTTTCCTTTTGATGTGAAGGATTTACTTGACCGAACTAATGGCAGCACGTGTTCCTACTTGCACTTCCTCCCATGTATGCATATACACACACACACACACACACACACACACACACACACACACACACCTACAGACCCATCCCTCCCTCCCTATTGTCTTGCCTGCCACCAGTTCCCATTGACACAGATGGTGATGGGAGAATGAGGTACAAAGAGAGACAGACACAGAGGGAGTTGATCCCATGAGTTTATGTCAGCTCTTTCCTCCCCCCCGCCCACCCTCCCTACATTGTTTCCCCATAAATCACATGTAGGCTACCTGCGCCATACGTCTATCCATCTGTCATCCAGCCATCCATCCCTCCTTTACATCCACTGCCTTCATAAATCACTCCCAGCCTCTATCTATCCATCAATGTTCTATATGGACTCTTAGTACCGTCTTAAAGCTCCCACCAACAGCCATTCATCCTTTCCATCCAGCCATTTGTCAATATATCCCTGAAACCAGATCTTAGCTTGTATCATGACCTTTTACACACCTATTAACTTCTGAAATGTGACCTTTCAGTCATCCATCTTTTCCCTCTATCCATCCACCCATGCCCTGCTCCATGTCTTGTCACCAAAGGACAGTAAAGATGTGTGTTTTCTGATTCCTCATAATGACTTGTTTTTTCTTACAAAAAATGTCTCCTGGTTGATCTGCCCATTTAGCCACCCCCTTACAAGATCAATAGCCTAATAATATTAACACTTACCAGCTGTATGCCACAGATGAAGGCCAAGGTACACCTGCCACTACAGCACCCCATGGTGTCCTCCTCCTTCTCTCCAGTGATCCACGTGGAGAAGAAACTCTGGGTGAAACTCCCAAATCCTCCAGCTGGACCTTCAAAATCCCAAATCCCCCTGGAGGGCTGTCTGGCTGGCTGGCAGCCCAGGTAGAGGCTCTCGCTGCTCGGCCTCAGCGAACAGTGCAGCCCCTGTACTCGCTGGAGCTCAGGGGAATAAAAGGCTACTACTTCATTCAAATGGCTGGGTTGCTGACAGGTAAACAGCCTGAAACGTGGTCCCCTGGATTTCCAACACACATGGGGTCAGGGATCAAGATGGAAGGTGGGCTTAAGGGATGATTCAAGTCCACAATTATTTCTTGATGTGTCCACGGAGCTTGGTTATGTAGGAAAACCTTTGGCAAGCCTCTGCAACTAAAGGCAGTTTGGTAGTCTGATAAATCAGGTGGTGTGGTGCATTGTGATTGATTGGTCAGAACGAAGTCAGATTTCTGATAATGTGGGTCTCTTTACACAAATAAATCTATCTTGGCCAATGTAAAAAAAAGGTTACAATAACTCTCCAATTATGTCCACACAGTGAGTACTTAACCAGTCAGCTTCTACTGGACTAGAAAGTCTACAATCACGTCGATTAGTCGCATCCTTGTCACAGAATTAGCACGGTACAGTAGCCACTTACACGAACACAGAGACTGTAATCTCAGGCAGAGATGGTGAGATTAGATGGATGTATTCCCCAGATTAAATGCTTTTTTGTCTAATAATCCGATTACGCGCCACCTAGATGTGGTTGATTGAAACAGCCTAATTTGTTTTAGGGTGGAGAAAACAAGTGAAAGTGGTCCCTGCCTCCTCTCTCTGTCTTAGACCAGCTCTTCTGCGCTCCTCTCGGGGGAAGTAACGGGCATGTATCCTTTCATTCACACCGTAACAAAAACACAGCGTTTTTTGTTTTGTTTTTTTATCTCCAAAACCGCGGCTGTAATCCAGTAGGCTATCTTTGCCTTTTTTTTCTGAATGTGGTATTTTATCCACTTAGGAAATGATGGGGAAAATTGTTCCAAGGATGTTGTGATATGTCACCAGCCACTGGAAGCGGATTTCGGCGTCTCTGTTGGCTAACAAGTCCTCATCCTCCGGTTCATCTCCCTGTCAGCTCCACAACACAACCGACGTGTTGTCAGTCGTTGGTCGGTTCATTCACTGCCTCCTCCCGTTACAGCAAATACCTCTCTAACGGTACAACATTTTAAAAAATAAAATAAAGACCGAAAAACATGTCCATATTTCGGATGGAGAGGGACAGGGTGAGATTTCAGGTCGAGTAAAGTCTCCAAACGTAACATACACGAGGCGATATGAGCGGAATAACGGTTGAGTTTAGTTTGTCGTCTCGGTGTTGTCTTCAAGGAGTGAAGAAGGGAGACAATGGGAACCGGGATGGACCAACGGACCGAGAGAGACAGCCGCGTGGAGCGTCTCTCGCTTGCCATCTGTCAAGTCAAATACCGCGCAACAACAGAGCCATTCCGGTTAAGATCTTCAAAATAAAAGCATTATGTTCTTCACCTGTTACCTGGGAATTATGGAGGAGGGTCTGGCAAAGCGGGACTACCTGGGAATGAACCTGTTTTATGGCCATAAACAGAAACTCTCCAAAATGAGCCCATTACTTTGACTTTTTTTTTTCCGTAGAATCTCCAGGACAGTCAAGTCATAGTCAATTGGGCTTACTTTAGTTGCTTATACTTTAACATACTGTAGCATGACGTCTCTCAATAAGCAGACAGTGAGACGTTAGCTATTTTTTTGCAGATGACCTTAACACAGGCTACTGCCCGCTAGCTTCCCATACTTTAAACTGAACTCCTTTCTTCCTCCAGAAATAACAACAGCCGTCCCTCTCAGCATTTAAAATGACATGTTTACTTCATTGACTTCAGGAAATCTTAGTGTTTCACTCAACATCACTAATCTGGGCCGGCTACTGCTTTCGAACAGTGACACTCTTAACATTTAAACATGAACTAACATGAACAGTTAACATAGTCCGTTACAATACAATATGTCAATACAGTATTTTACACCACCACTTTCTCTTTGCTTCAGCTGACCTTAGAGGTGTGCAAGGGTCCACTGGGTTGTGAGTAAGTAGGCTAAAGAAGACCTGATCTGGGACCCAAGCTAGGCTGAGTGCAATAAACTTTATTCTGCTTAGAGTCCCATTTTATTGCAGTAGGCTAGTCTCTGTTCTACAGTATATTATGTACCAGTGCCAGTAAAGCCTACCTAGTAAGGATTAGTTAAGGATAGTAAGGATTCAAGCATGCCAGATCTGATCATTATCATCACAGGAGGAAAATGTGATCAGGAGTTGATGAACAAAACATGTTTGATGCAAGATGCTGAAGTCCAACCCAAATATTAAGTTGAGCCTATTTGGACCAGGTCTGATTGTCCTCAGGGCCCTTTATGATTTGGTTTCTTTCTTTTTTTTAATTAACTTGTGCACCTCAGACTCAAGTCAGGTGTTCTGGTCGGGTTCAAGTTTGGACTTTTGAATACTTTGTTACACTTGCATCTAAGTGAGTAACTAAGTAAGTGTTTTTTTGTCATATTGGTACTTGCCTGGTACCTGATGATGGTATTCAACTATAAATCGAGCTTGCAGGTAACAGAAGGCACCACTAGCATGCGTATTATTTCTTTTTTTGGTATATAGGTATTTTTCATTTCCCTTTTGAAAACTTAATCTAAGAATATTTCATTCTTTGGACTCTTTTTATGATTTTATTTTGAAGGCTAAAGGATCTTACTTCCGCCCCTGTTGTTGCTGCCTCTGGCTGACTTGATGAGGCTGATGTTCCGCTCGGCAGGGGAGCGGCGGGGCTCTTTTCACTCACTGAGACACACAAACAGAGACAGAGAGAGATGTAGTTTTGGTCGGCGTGCAGCTGCTCAAGAACATGGCCTTCAACCACTATAGTGAATGAGAGTCTCTCTCTCTCTCTCTCTCTCTCTCTCTCTCTCTCTCTCTCTCTCTCTCTCTCTTTCTTTCTTTCTCTCAGTGGGTAGTCTTGACTCAGTTGCCATTTTATCTTCATTTCTCATTCACTTAATTGAAGGCTAAAGGGTTTCTGATAACCTGCTATTAAGGCAGAATATTTGAAAGAGTGTTTAAAAAATTCATGTAGCATATTAAAATTGCTTACAACTATCCATCAATTATTGGAAGAGCCTTGGGTTAAGACTTCAGAATGCCTCATTTATAAATGACACTTCATTTAGCTCTGTAGCTCTGTGTTGTTCCCACAGTGGCTGGAGTTCAGCGAAGGTATCACAGCTGCAAAATGCAGCCAAATGAAGCAACAAAATGCTGCTGAAAACAAGCAATTAAAATTGGGGGAATCTGTGTGTGTGTGTGTGTGTGTGTGTGTGTGTGTGTGTGTGTGTGTGTGTGTGTGTCGTAGGGTCACTTGTGCCACGCCTATAATGGCCTGCAGTTTAAACAGACACAGAGGTGTAGAGGCTATCACTGCATGAGCTATAGGTCTACAACATAATGGCCTGCTTTCCCCTCACCATCAATCTCTGTCACAGTCTGCCCCTCCCACACACACACACACACACACACACACACACACACACACACACACACACACACAAACACACACACACACACACACACACACACACACTCAGGAACACAACACATGCATTCAGATAGACACAAACAAATGCATGTGCACATACACACAGACATATTCAAACCACACGCAGTGCGACAGGAGTTTAATTATGCCGCTAATCTTGAGTGACAGTGGCCTGTATAATGGTTGATTCCCTGGTGGCCATGTTTCAAAGCATCCACCTATTCATCCAACCATCCCTTTTTCTATTTATCATCTTACCTAGTTAGTCATCCATCCATCCGCCCATGTTGCCACTCAACCTCTCAATTTTTTATCCTCAACATCCCTCCACCTGTCTTTTTATATCATTTCCTGCTTCTCTTCTTTTTTCTGTCCCCATCTTTGTCATTTCTGTGGCCTTTGTAATAGTCAGCCTCTTTAATTTTCTGTTTGTCACACATCATCTGCTCTCTCACAGAGGTTACTGATGGGCCAAATGTGCCTGCGACCACTGGGACTTCAGGCTCAGTTCACCTGAGGGTGAGGCCCCTGATGGTCAGAGGATTGTCAGCTCAGGGGGTGAATATATCACACATCCAATCTGTGTGTGTGTGTGTGTGTGTGTGTGTGTGTGTGTGTGTGTGTGTGTGTGTGTGTGTGTGTGTGTGTGTGATTCTGAGCAGATATAGAAGCAAATTAAGTCAGCAGTAGCCTACAGAAATGATTGCATTAAACGATTAGTGGTACTGTACATTTTGAACGGGCACTGTACTAGTTTGTATTAATGGATGATGCAATAGCTGTGTATCAAGGCACAAACCCTGATTTGTAGTCCTTGTTTGCTTAAAAGTGTAAAAAAGTGAAAGAGTCAACCCTTTCTCTCATAAATTGAGGCATTGTTTTTACAGCAATACCTTGGAAATAACAGTAAGAAAGAAGAAAGCAAACATTAATTTGATTTGCTTAAAAGAGAGAGATAAAGAGCGCGAGAGAGAGAGACAGAGACAGAGAGAGATACCACTCTCCATTACCTACTTACATACTATATATATATATATATATATATATATATATATATATATATATATATATATATATATATATATATAGTATGTATCTTACATACCATTTTAAGGCTTACAGCAGCACCTGGATCTGCTAGAGCATTCTGTCAGAACTGGGCCCTGACAGTTAATTTGGCAAAAACCAAGATTGTAATCTTCCAAAAGAAAGCCAGATCCCAGGCAACCAGACACCTTTTCACTCTAGGAAACACGGTCCTAGAGCATTCACAATGTTACGACTACCTAGGCCTGAAACTCAGTGCCTCAGGAAGCTTTGACCTTGCAGTGAATGCGCTAAAAGAGAAAGTTCGTAGAGCTCTCTATGCCATTTTTTTAGTAAAATACAAATTCCAATCATGATCTGGTGCAAAATCTTTGACAGTGTCATCATGCCAATTGCAGTGTATGGATGGCTTGACTACACTAGATGGTATAAACACCCCATAGAATCCCTGCATGCAGAATTTATTAGAAATATTCTCAAAGGAAAACACCCACAAATGCATGCAGGGCAGAATTAGGCAGATTTCCATTGGCTTTAAACGTACAAAAAAGATCGTTAAAATTCTGGATACATCTGAAATCCAGTGCAGAAAATACCATAAAGTTTCAAGCAATCAAAACCCAAGAGGTCAGCTCTGAAACCAGTCCCCTCTGTCAGCTGGTTCTGAAGTTAACTAATACACTAACCCATCAACCTCAGACCAGCACTGCTTTCCAAAATCAGATCAAAGTCAAACTAATTATGAATCAAAGTAAGAAGAAATACCTGGAACATTGGGATGTTCACAATCCAAATTAGAATGCTACTTGTCACTAAAAAGAGATTATGAATTGGCAGAGTACCTCTCCACCGTCAGAGATACAAAGCAGAGACAGATTCTTACCAAGTACAGGCTCAGTGACCACAGCCTCGCCATAGAGAAAGGCCGCTACAAACAAGCATGGCTTCCAAGAGAGCAGCGGATCTGTGGTCACTGTATATATATATATATATATATATATATATATATATATATATATATATATATATATATATATATAGATAGATAGATAGATAGATACAGAGAGAGAGATACAAAGACAGAGACAGAGAGAGAGAGAGAGAGAGAGAGAGAGAGAGAGAGAGAGACAGAGACAGAGACAGAGAGCGAGAGCGAGAGAGAGAGAGAGAGAGAGAGAGAGAGGGAGAGAGGGAGGGAGAGAGAGAGAGGGAAGGAGAGAGAGAGCAAGAGGGGAGAGAGAGAGTGAGAGAGAGAGAAAGAGAGAGAGAGAGAGAGATACGGAGAGAGAGAGAAAGAGAGCAAAAGAGAGAGAGAGAGACAGAGAGAGGGAGAGAGAGAGAGAGGGAGAGAGAGAAAGAGAGCAAAAGAGAGAGAGAGAGACAGAGAGAGGGAGAGAGAGAGAGAGGGAGAGAGAGAAAGAGAGCGAAAGAGAGAGAGAGAGAGAGAGAGAGAGAGAGAGAGAGATGGAGAGAAAGAGAGAGCGAGAGAGAGAGAGAGAGAGAGATGAGAGAAAGAGAGCGAGAGAGAGAGAGAGATGGAGAGAGAGAGAGAGAGAGAGAGACACATAGAGAGAGAGAGAGGGAGAGAGAGAGACACGTGTGTGTGTGTGTGTGTGTGTGTGTGTGTGTGTGTACATGCGTACGTGTGTGTGTGCGAAAGAGAGAGAGAGAGAGAAAGTGAATGTGTACACTCAGTTTTTCATTTTACATGTTACTGTTTCCCTTAATGCTGTCAATGTTCTAATTGTTCCTGTAAAAAAAAGTGATGCTGTTTTGCTAGTGCTTTGGCAACACTGTACCTACAGTCATGCTAATAAAGCAACATTGAATTGAGAGAGAGAGAGAGAGAGAGAGAGAGAGAGAGAGAGAGAGAGAGAGACTATACCTTTTTCTAGATAGCGAGAGTGTGAGTATGTGTTTCTTACTTTATCTGTCTGGACCAGATGTCACCAGATGCCTGCTGCTGCCAGCATATCTCAGCCCACACAAGCACACACATGCACAAGAAAAACACACACACACCTCCTTCTGCCACTCATGACATGCTATTCCTCCTGCACCGCGTCCTATCTGAACATTATCTAACTGCAGACCCAGGTAGTTGAAAATATCCCATATGAATGTGAAATATCAGTTTCAGTGATTGAACCAGTGAAGAGTAGACTCATATCTGCTGCATACGCCAGGTGAAATTGAGAATGGACAGAATTTAGATACAATTTGACATGGAGAGAGAGGAAGAGTGAGGGGGGAAAACGAGAGACGGAAAGAGATGGACGGAGATGCAAAATGACAGAGAGAGACAAGAAAGGTGATGAGGGAAAGTGAGACACATAAGTATATTGCGCTGGTGAAAGACGCTGTTAACCTCTGTGTAAAAATAGAAGAAAAATAAATATCAAACAGTGGTGTGGAGATTCTAAGAATGTCATACTAAAACGGACTTAAATGTTATTAGAGTAGATGTGAGATAGCTTTTGTTGAACATTTCCTAAAACCAAAACAATAAGTTGAAACTGGAACTGCAGAGTCAAGAGATCATTTTCCATCCATTGTTATTTTAGAGACATTACTTATAGCAGCTTTAAGTAAAAATTCTAAAATACCACCTTTTTTTCATACACAGTATAGCGAAAGGGCCAATGGTGCATCCTGACTGTGGCCACTTCAAAACACCAGCCAGTCCCTATGCAATTCACCAATGTTCTCCAGAGTGGGACAATTACATTGAAAAGGTTACTCAGTTGCAGTTAGAAGACTGCTTGCCTCTGGCTTACCTTTTCTGATTTACACACATTTTCATGACTTGCACCAACGTGCACCTATATGAGCAAAATGGATAGTCATAATGAAATGTGTATATTAAAACAGAGAGACATTTATTGTTTAGCTGTTTATCCTCTTTCTTGCAGAGTGTTTGATAAGAAGATTGATCATTCTTTAATGTCTGAACAGTAACAGGGAGTGGCAGTAATTCAGTCCGTGGGGACTTGGCTTGAGAACCGGAGGGTCGTCGGTTCAAATCCCCGTACAGCCAACTACAGAGTGTGGACTGGTAGCTGGAGAGGTGCCAGTTCACCTCCTGGGCACTGCTGAGGTGCTTGAGCAAGGCACCGAACACCAAACTGCTTGGGGCGCCTGTCCATTGGCAGCCCCCTCGCTCTGACATCTCTCCATTAATGCCTTTGCATAGGATTAAGGTTCCTGTTTGTGCATGTGTGTGTATTTCAGGCCTGTGTGTAATGTGTAAAAAATAACAACAGAGTGAAAAAATGTAATTTCCCCATGGAGATCAATAAAGTATTTCTTCTTCTTCTAAATATAAAGCTACCCCCAGCAGGTGGATAGCTTAGCTTATTTCCACTGCTTGCCTTTCAACCTTACTTTGACAACAAGACTCCAGGAAGTTACTGCACTGAGCCACAAAACAGTCCGACACACCAGTAAAATGGAGAATTTACGGATTAAGCAAACATGTTAATCTCTAAGCTTTAGATGTGCTGGTATTTACCTTGGACAGAGCCAGGCTAACTGTTTCCCCCTGCTTCCAGTCTTTATGCTAAGCTAAACTAAATAATGTGTGCATTTGTACATTTTGTGTGAGAGTATTAGAGATTTATAATTCAAACTAAGTAGCTTCAGATTTACCAAGAGAGTGGTATTGATCTTCTTACCTAACACTCACTAAGTAAGCTAATGAGCACATTTCCTAAAAACATTTCGAAATTCTAGGTTTCATGTTTTTTTTTTCCACATGGCCACAGCTCAAGTCGATGGGGTCAGACATTACTGCCTGTTATATCTGGATTTCTCAGCTCAACGTGTAATTAATATTCAGTATGAAAAGTGCTTTATTCACGTCCGTTGGTTGTTTGACCTGGTCAATTGATTACAGTTAAATACTTTTCCACAGCACATGCAAAAAAAAAAAAAAAATTCTGATCTGCTTGAAGTCACCTGTTGCAGAAGCTCCCTACTTTTTAAACGATTTTAACATTTTCGGCAGCATTTTGTAATGACTTTTATGTATTTATCGGGGGTATTCATAAGGTTGTGAAAGCACAGTTGAGAAATGTGGTGGTGAGCTCCATTGTCTGGTAAAAGCTGAACCATTTGCTGCTCAGTGTCAGCCAGATAAGGAATAATAAATCCGACAGAGCAGGAATATACAGACACCTGTCACCATCCAGGGTGAGGAGGTAGAGGTATCATAGTCACACACATTTTCGTAGATTTACATCAACAGTATGTCTGACAACATGGATTCACTCCAGGAGAAAAAGCAGATACAGTAAGTAAAAATGTGAAGTATTCAGTCAGTGTACAACAAATAATGATTTTAAATTGTAGCCTGTTCACTGTTGTTGTACAGGGAGTAGACATCAAGATACAAAATAATTTAACCTGTACAGATTAAGCATTATTTTGAAGCTGACCCTGGACCACCTTCTGGTGGCAGAAGGGAGGATGAGCTGCACACTGAGCAACATTTTGGCAAATATCTCCTAATCTCTCGATGTGCTTGTGCAGCAAAAAAAAACAGCTTTTAGCCGTTGGCTCAGCACACAAGATGATTCATAAAGACACTCAGTGTTCAGCAGCACTGTCTTCTTTTTGAGAAAGTTGAGGCACTGACATTCTTGATGTTGACACTGAAACCTGAATTTCTGTAGGTGCAAAGTACAAAGAGTAGCTGTAATGAATTCAAAAGTGTATTCAACACAACTCACTGTGTTCGGACACACATTTTCTGACCACGTACAGTATGCCATGGGGATTGGAGACAATTCAATGCTCACTAAAGATCCAAAGGTTCTAGCCGCTTTTTCTATTCACAGCTGACAGTAAAAGAAATGTCAGTGTCATCCTTTGAACATTTTACAAGGCCATTTTCATACTCATGCATGTATTTGAATTTATAATGAAGCTTGGATTTATGCATCTTGAAACACACTTAACCTGTAAAGGACTTCAAAGTCAATACACATCCATGTTAACTGGAGTTTTCATTCAACAGCAGTGATCCCAGTAACTGTGACCACACAATAAAAGTCCTCCTCGAAATAGACATCTGTGTCCTGGTAGCAGAATGACTGGATACAGAAGCTCCCAACATTGTGCACATGTAGAAACATACAATGTATCATTACACCCATTTTAATGATCCAGCAGCCAAGGTATCTTTACCTCTATAATTATTATAGCACAGGGTGATAAGCAGTGCTTATTCAAGACTTTGCAACAGTGACTAAGAGGCACACAGTCCTTTTTTTTTTTTCCAGGAATCCAAAAGCTGTAATTATCTCTTTGACTTTGAATTGCAGAGTGAAATGATTTAGTCCACTTAAATAATGTCCCTGAATCTTTCATTCAGGTTACCTTGTTCTAGGTAAACAAGGACATGAAAATAAAACACAAGCAGCAGCACTAAACACACTTAAGAATTCCATTTTAATCGTAAAATCTTAATACAGATCCTCAGCAAGTATACAAAAAATCATGGGTTACTATGCAAAAACAAAGGCAGCCTCAGTGTGTGTGTGTGTGTGTGTGTGTGTGTGTGTGTGTGTGTGTGTGTGTGTGTGTGTGTGTGTGTGTGTGTGTGTGTGTGTGTGTGTATGTGTGTTGTTTTGTGCCATGAACACATACTAATTCTGTTTTATTTGTGCTCCTTGTCTCAGGAAGCATTTTTTTCCTTTTTAATAGGCTGGCCTCGTGTGTGTGTGTGTGTGTGTGTGTGTGTGTGTGTGTGTGTGTGTATTTATGTGTGGGCTCATGTGAGTGCATGTACTCTGTCATGTGTGTGTGTGCCTTGAGGCGGAACTGTGAGTGCTATTAGATCTGGATATTGCAGCAGTAGCTCACAGGAGCTCAATAGTATTCATAGCTCAATATGTGTTGTCACATATTTATCAAGAGCGCAGTCTAAATGTATCATGAAAATCACAACAAACTTTAAGTCCCATTATCAAATCCAGCCCTGGGTCAATTTCTATGCAAGACATTTAATCCTGCAGTTTCTGTGTTTCTTTTTTTATCGCCAGAAAATATTCTCAAGGACAGCGTTTCCTCTTACATCCACATCTGTTTTCTTAAGACAAAGCAGAATACCTCTAACACTGGTATTATACTTCTTGCTTCTGTACTTTGTTGGACAAAGACTTTCCATGTAAATAGTAACCACAAAATTATCCACACATGGATATGTGCTATTGTCTCAATGAATCACAAGGTAATTTCATTTGCGAGAGTATGTCCTGAACAGGCAGACTAAAAGTGTTTGTGTGTCTCAGCCTTATGGGGGATTATGTTTTTGATCTACCTCATACGTGCACACATTAGTGTGATTGTGCTTGCAAATGCAAACATGCATACTGTGCTACAACAAGTGTTAAGTGTTTTTCACCCAAATTACAGAATTGTATTTGTTCCCCGCACTCTTTCTTAGTGGTATGTAGCTGATCAGATTTGCTGCTTTTCGGTGGTGAGATTTCTGCTTCATTTTTCAAGGTTTTGAAAGATTGGTCTATGTCATTTCTGCTGCCACCACAAAAAAAATGAGGTGGATAGAATTTAATTTGTGGTGCCCACAACATTTGAAGTCACGTTTAAGATAAAAAGAAATCAAAAGCAACATCTCCAGAATCAGAGTAAATATTTACCATAATCTTAAAAACACACTGTCAACAGATTTCATATTTCTTTAGACGTAGTAGCAGTTCTTCCAATGGTAACTCTCTGTAGAGATATATATATATATATTATTATGTATTGATACAGATGATAGGTCTAGTTTGAAGTATCGATACAAGTGTCAATTAGTTCACATTCTGGGCACATGAACACTCTTCTAGTGCTTTTTTCTTCTCTGCTGCTGTTGTGTGGCGATCACCTTGTTAGTTCAGAAAATTCCCAGGATTAACATTTGTTATTTATCATTAAAAGCTGGCTCACATTTTAACATGCATGCGATTAAGTAATTAAAAGAGAACAGTGAAAATAAATGCCTAATGTTTAGTGGTAATTCCATTCAGAAGTGGCCAAGAAATGATGCATTCACTCCTCTGTGATACGTATCAGTGATCTTCGTACATGTATATTTTCTGGTATCACCCATCCTTATGGATTAGAGTACCAAAGACAGAAAGGTTACTGTGAGAGTTTTTTAAATGTAATTTTCCAACCTAGTGAGCACCACAAACAAACTTCCATTCACCTCCTTTGTATTGCAGTCTCAACAGAAATTGACCAATATCTTAAAACTTGGACAAATGAAGCCAAAACTATCGGCATGGGTCGACACAAGTAGTGGAAAGTGAGAACATGTGTTTTCCTTTTTATGTAATTTGGTGAACCAACCCTTCAATATTTTTGTATGAATGCCTTTGATTGAAACGATAGCTGTGTGAGTCTCTAGATGTCTTTTTTTTGGGGGGGTGGGCCTTTATTTATATAGGACAGCTGACGACATGAAAGGGGAGAGACAGGGGGAATGACATAAAGCAATGGGCCGCAGGGCGGAGTCGAAGCTGCGGTCGAACCTGCGGTTGAACCTGCGATCGCTGCGTCGAGGAGTAAACCTCTATATA